>NW_027527551.1:201499-326673 GCF_008692635.1 Crocuta crocuta | reverse complement strand
CCAATTTCTCTCTCTCTCAAATAAAATAAACATTAAAAAAAAAAAAAAAAGAAATCCTTTTGGACTCCAAAGCCAGAAAACATTTTTCTATATGATTTCTAAGAAGTTTTATCTTTGCCCTTTTCGTTCTAATCATTGATCTATTTGGAATTTATTCTAGTGCATGGTAAGAGGTATGGGGTTATGGTCATGCTTTTAAATTCTATTGACACTTTTTTTTAAAGTTCATTTTTTCCTTCACTGACACACACACACACACACACACACACACACACACACCCAAGCAGGCTCCAAGCTGCCAATGCAGAGCCCAACGTGGGGCTCGAACTCACAAAACTGTAAGATCATGACTTGAGCTGAAACCAAGAGTTGGACGCTCAACCAACTAAGCCACCCAGGTGGCCCTAGATTCCATTTTCTAACTGAATTTATTTAGGACTTTCACTAAGGTCATAACAAGTCCTCTACTGTCTTAGGTTATATTGATACATTGATATCAAGATTATACTAGCTTAATTAAAAAAAAGAGAGAGTTGATCTTTTGGTATTCTCATACATAATTTGTATAATACTGGAATTGTAGTATCTTTGATAGAACTGTGGGTCTGAAGCTTGCTTTGCATGAAGACTTTAACATACTGACAATCTATATCATGGCTATACAACTACTATTCAGAGAGTCAATTTCTTCTTGAGATAGGAAGAGCTTCTGCGGGAAGTTATATTTTCTCAGCCTATAAATTTGAATCTAATTTTCACAAATGTTAGCATAATTTACCTTTTTAATGCTGAAAACATTTCTATCTAAATCCCTCCCTTTTCATTATATTATTGGTTAGTTATGCAATTCTCCTTTTTTCTTGCTCAGCCTTGCTAGAAGTTGCTGCTTGTAGTATTCCTTTAACAGTGGCCTTGTAGAAGTTTGTTTACTATGTCATTGTTTTCTTCTCTTAGTGTTTCCTTCCTTCTGTTTTGTTTATTCTCCTGTTTCTTTTCTAAATTCTTAAGTTTTATCTTTGAGCGTTAATTTCTAGCCTTTCTTCATTTCTAATAGAAGCATATAAGACAATAAGTTTCAGGGCACCTGGATGGCTCAGCTGGTTAAGTGTCCAACTCTTGATTTTGGCTCAGGTCATGATGTCATAAATTCTGATACTGAATCCCACGTCAGACTCTGTGTGGACTGCATGGAGCCTGCTTGGGATTCTCTCTCTCCCTCAGGCTCTCTCTCTCTACCCCTCCCCTGCTTACATGTTCTCTCTTTCAAAAATAAATAAATAAACCTAAAAAAAGGACAATGTTTCCCCCTAAGATCTGTTTAGCAGTTTTTCAGTTATATAATTTTTACTTCTGTGTTTCTAGTTTCCATTTTTCTGCTGTTTACTCACACTTTTAAGGGAAAACTCCATCTTTCTCTTTAAATCCTTGAACATATTTATAATGGCTTTAAAGTCCACATCTGTTCATTCTAACATCTAGGATCATCCTTGTTTCTACTGACTATTTTGTCTCTTGACTAATGGTCACATTTCCCTGCTTCTTGAGTTACTTGTCTAGTAATTTCTGCCCATGTGTGGAACAACTCTGGCTGGTACATTGTGAGGACCTGTATTATACTGTCTTTATTTAAAGAGTGTTAAGTTTTATTCTTGCAGGCTGTTAATTACAGTGATTCACCTCAATCCTATTCTGAATTTGTCTGTCCTAGGGCCATGGACTTTTCTAGGGTTTTAATCAACTGCCCAAGGTACTCAATAAGAACTCAAGATCTCTCTAGTGTGAATGGATTGAAATTCCACAATCTTCCAGCACTGGAATTTCTCTTAAGTTCTCAGTTACTACTGGTAGGCCTCACATGGTCTCAATTCGTATATGTGCAGCCAAGCACTTAGCCATACTTCTGAAGATAACCTTCCCACAGACCTTTGAGAGTCCTCCCTTCATAGCTCTACCCTTTGGGGTATACTGACTCACAAATTTGAGCCACCTCAGCAGCCCAAACTCTGATGGCTGCCTCTTTTATCTAGCAATACTGCTGTTTTCTACTTGGGCTCATCTCCCTACACCACACACCAGAAAGTGCCGTCACTCACAAAGGCAAGGCAAACATTAAGGCCACCTGACATGTTTCCCTTATTTTAAGTGCTAGCATCCACTGTCTGAAAACAACTGCTTCCCATATTTTGCTACTTTTATAGTTGTTGGTGACACAAGGTCAAGTCCAATACCAGTTACTCCATCATGTCTAGAAGCAGCAATCTCCATCATTTTTTAATATGCAATAATTTTATCCTTCAGCTTAAAGATCTTCAAATTTCCATTATTTTCTCATTAATTCATTAGTACATTTCTTAGTCTCTAAACAAATGAACTTTAATATTTTCTTTTTAAATTTTTTTTGAGAGAAAGAGTGAGTGAGCGTGGTAGGGAGGGGCAGAGAGAGTGGGAATGGAGGATCCAAAGCAGGCTTCGCACTGACAGCAGAGAGCCAGACACAGGGTTTTAATTCACCAACTGTGAGATCATAACTCGAGCCAAAGTTTAATGCTTAACCAACTGAGCTACCCAGGCATCCCCAAACATATGAACTTTTATCATTATTTTTTCAGTACAGATTTTTCATTTTATCCCCCTGTGATCAAAGAATACAATATGTATTATACCATTCCTTTGAAATTTGTTCAGACTTCCTTTATAGCCCAATGTATGGTCGGTCACAAATATTATCAAAAGTATTCCACTTGAAAGAACATGTATTCTGCAGTTTTTCAGTGGAGTGTCTGTATATGTCCATTGATTCAAACATATTAATTTGTTTTGTTCAAGTTTTTAACAATCTTGTCAATTGTGTGTGTGTGTGTGTGCTTGATATAACACTGAGAAATAGGTGTTGAAATCTTCTGTTAGATTGTGGGATTTGTCTCTAACCCCTTGCTGTTCCTGGTGATTTGATCCTTTTATCATCTCTAGTGGCCCTCTTAAATAATGCTTTTTGCTTTAAAATCTCACATTTTCTGATATTAATAGATTTATACTAGCTTTATTTTACTTAGTATTTACCTGATATATATTTTCTACTACTTTATTTTTAATTTTTCTGTATTCTTATTTTTAGCTGTATCTTTTGTGAAGACTGAAAAACATCGGTAGACATTCAGTTCAATCCTGTGAAACAGGCGTCCCCCAGCAATATTTGGCAATAATGGCTTGTGATAAAATATGCTTCTTCCTTCATGATAATTCTTTTTTGTTCAGTTTTGGAAATTGGTACAACACAGGGAAGTTAGTAGCTGGAAGGAAGGAAGTTATTGAGTTATTAGAACCCAATGGAGAAAAAATATGTAAGAAATGAAGAAGATTCAAGCTGTGGGAATGACCTTCAGAAGGAATCAGATCCTACACGAGAGATCTTAGGATAAAAGAAAAGAAAAAGCTATGGTTTTACAATCTATAAGAAAGATAAGAAGAAAAAGGAAAAATAAAAAAGAAAGTGGAGGCTTCAAATCATGCAATTTAAGGCTGGAACCAGCAGAACACCCAAGACCTGGCCTAAAAGGACCTGAAATGCCCAAGAATAGGACTGAAAAGGACCATTGAAAGGATATGAATACCATCCAGAATTTAAAAGGCAAGACTTAGGGATCAAGTTATGAGTATGATTTTGATGAGAACCTGTATTTGCCTATCTATGTATAATCTCTATCCCGAGGTTTTTGTATTCTAATTCTTATTGTGTATGCTATGTACCGGTCAACTATGATTCATGATTCTCCTTCCCAAACCTTCTCTTCCTCCAGGATTCCTTATTTAAATAAATGGCATCCACCCATTTCCTTAAGCCAGAAATCTGAATTCATCCTTGATTCATCTTTCCCTCACAATCAAACGCTATTGATTTTGTCTCTTAAATATCTTTTGAATCAGTTCACTTTTTCCTCCTTTTCTTTGCCAACCCCCTAATTCATTTCCTCCAATTGTCTCCTGTTTACTGACATGTATTATTTGTGTGTCATCCTCTCCTTCATTCTGCACATAGTGCCTAGAATGATCTTTTAAAAAGCCAAGTGATTATGTCACTTCCTTGCTTAAACATGTAAAACAAAAAGTAAACAAAAAACTTCAATGGCTTCCCATTTCTCACAGAATCAAGACCAAACAACAAAGCCTCCGAGATCTGGACTTTCTCTCTCTACATTGTAACCATGTTGGCTTTCCTTTCAGCACCTCAAAATCCATCACTGTTATTCCTTCTTCCTAAATCACTTTCCCCTATACTCTTTGCTTAGCCAACTCCTCCTCAGTTTTCTTGTTTTAGCTCTTAAGTCTCTGAAACTCCTTCTGATCTAAAACAGGTTACCTAATCCCTTGCTGAAAGCTCCCATTGCACCCTGTACTACTTTTGCATAAACTCAGTGCATTTGTAACTACTTGTAGTGATGGTCTCCCTTGCTCTATAATCTGCTCCATGAGAATTGGAACTGTCTTATCCATCTTTGTATTTCCAGTCCCTAGGTGACACATGGTAAGATCTTAATCTTTGATGAATGAGCAACTCACTAAAAGAATGAATGAATAAATGATGACTGAGCACAGAATGTGCTAGATGGGACAGAGCAGTGTAAAGTACCTCTAGTGATCAGGTAGAAATACAAAACATTCTCCCTTCAGAGGAGGATTAGCAATTAACATGGGGAACATTCTTTCAAGGGCACCATGAATGGTTCTATTATTATTCTTTATTTTTCCCTTTGCTCAAGTTTCAGCTGAGAAGCACGAGGCTCACGAATTTGGTATACTCAAAACACATCAGTAAAACGGTGAAGGAGGGTAATCTGTGTCTCCATTTATTTAGATGAGGGAATTGAGGTTCAGACATCAAAATTACTATTTACGGTCTAAAAGTAGTTTGGTGACCTGTAAATTATGATGATGCCATGTTCTCTGTGTTTGACAATGAGGTATGGCCACTTTTCTGAAACTGTTTTAATGATTAGATAAGGCTTATGATTAGACAGTCTGATACCGAAAAAATAATCATTCTGAATCTTAACAATATTTCTAATTTAATGTCAGCATAATGTAGTAATCCTTCCTTCCTGAGGTTATGATATTCTCAAAATGGAGATTCTGCCTCATATAAAATAGATCATAACTAGGGTGAACTAAATTATGAAAACAAAAGTTTTTATGCATATTTCCAAGTTATCTCTGTCATGGAAGTGCAATTTGTAATTCTCTTTGCTCTGGCCACAACTTTTTCAACATAGCTTCCCAACAGTGTCATGCATTTTCTTCTAAACATTATGTTCTAGTTGTGTGACTAACACTGACAAATTTGTCTGTAATAAACGTCTTCCTTGACCAGTCTGTCACCACTTCCCCTACATACAGGGTGGTTCTAAACAAGTGATGTTTCAGAGACACTCCTCATTAGTGTCTGGGCGTTACCTCAAAATCTGGCCAAATAACTTTTACAGAGTTCAGTAAACTCTTTGGGCTGAACAAGGCTGATTTCATTTTTTGCTTCAATCACAATCATCTAATTGTTGTGACTCTCAGTCATCTTAGGGAAAAATTGACAGAAGTTACTCAAAATGTTTGTGCAATGTAGCCTAGTTGTATGGCAACAGAAAGTAAATCACTGAAAAAACAAATTTTTTAGTGAAAGAATCATGATAAGTATGTGACTAAGAAATGTCTCTATTCAAACAGTACTTCATATCCGGCCAATTACTTGAAAAAATGCTCAAAGTATTTTTAAACCTGTTCTCTAATACTCCAAACTTTTAAATTGCTTGCGGATATATTTCATGTGGCTTATTTATTAATGTTTTTCATTCTCAACACAGCAAAAGGCTTTGAGAGTTAGTAACAACTGAGGTTATACTTAAATAAAGTCATCACTAAGTTTTAGTTCTCAATCTATGATTTTTATAGGAAATTTATTATATGTCTAATTACTTTAAAGGGAATGATAGGAGGGATAAAAAGATACAGTTAAAAATTTAACAAATAATTGGAAAGGTAAGATTAACACACACAACACAATTATGTAGTGAGAAACAGAAATAGTCAAGTGCTGGATTGTACAGCAGCTAGTTACTGAGGCTGCAGAGAAACAAGTTAAAGCTTAGTTTGTGAGGAAGTAAACTGGTAAAACCTTCTTTTTCTCTTTTTAAGAAATTGACAATATTTATTAAATTTTCTTATCTGATTTTTATTTTCCAAAATGTGGATGTAAAATCTGAATATCAGCTTTATAGCCAGTTTTACTTTTCATTTTTAATTATTTTCATGGAAAATTTAAACATATACAAAAACAGTAAAATGCATCTTTCATGTTCACATCACCAAGCCACATGAATAGTTTTATTTTCTTAGGATGTTCTCCCCATAAAGATATTAACAAGATACTTCTCATACCTTTCAGGATTTAACTCAAATCACCTCACAACCACCTTCCGTGACCACTCTATTTAAAACTGTACCGCCTGAACTCCCTCTGCCTCTTCCCTTTTTCCTCATCATAATATTTACCACCTTCGAACAGGTTATACTTAAAAAATCATTTTAGGGGCGCCTGGGTGGCTCACTCAGTTAAGCGTCTGACTTTGGCTCAGGTCATGATCTCACAGTCCATGGGTTCAAGCCCCGTGTCAGGCTCTGTGCTGACAGCTAGCTCAGAGCCTGGAGCCTATTTCAGATTTTGTGTCTCCCTCTCTCTCTGACCTTCCCCTGCTCATGCTGTCTCTCTCTCTCAGAAATAAATAAAACATTAAAAAAAGCAATTTTATTTATCTGTTTGCAATCTAATAAATTTCATGAAGACAGGGTTTATCAAATGTCTTCTTCATTCCCAGTACCCAGAACAAGGCCTGCCACTAAGAAGGACTTAATAGTCAATGAATTAATATGTATTGACATGGGGAGATGTCCATGATATATTACATCTAAAAAAAAAAAACCTGCAACACAGTTTGGATAATATTATATCGTACTGGAGGGTGGGGGGAGGAATGGCCTTGACAGAGGTAGTAGCACTCACCAAATACTCTGCACTCCGCTTCCACATCACAGCTGACTTGCAGCAGGGCAGAGCCATGGTTACTAGTTATGACTAATAAATTGTAAATGGAAGAACATTGTGTCAATAATGGGCTGAGGTGGTAAAAAAAATCTATGTGTGATTTTATAGTCTCTTTTCATTGCTATGGTGACTAAAAGCACCAGGTATTGCAGAGCATGGCCACACATGGTCGAACCTCCATTAGCCTGGGCCCCTGAGTGACTACATGGAGAAAACACCCTGCTAATCTGTGTAAGAAATGCAGCATTAGCAAGAAATTTTTTTGTGTTAAGCCACTGAGATTTTGATGGATTGCTTGTTACTGCAATACAATCTAGCCTCTCCTGACCAATACACATATACAAACTAGCATTCACCAAGCACTTACTATACGCTAGTAATTATGGTGAACACTTTACATCTTATCTTTTAAACCCTCACAAAACCCCCTTGATGTGGGGTTCGAGCCCCACGTCAGGCTCTGTGCTGACAGCTAGCTCAGAGCCTGGAACCTGCTTCAGATTCTGTATCTCCCTCTCTCTCTGACCCTCCCTGACTCACACACACACTCTCTCTCTCTCTCTCTCAGAAATAAATAAAACATTAAAAAAAAAGTATAATAATGAAACTATTCCTTATAGCTAAAAGTGGCCTCATTAAACGTACATTTTAAATGTTCCATTCAATCATATTTAAACAAAATATATATGGCATGTGTAGCAACATGGATGGACCTTGAGGGTGTTATGCTGAGCGAAATAAGTCAGGCAGAGAAGGACAAATATCATATGTTTGCACGTATAGGAGGATTAGGAGGAACTTGACGGAGGACCAAGGGGGAGAAGAAGGGCGGAAATGGTGGGGGAAAGGGAGAGAGGCAAACCATGAGAGACTCTTGAATGCTGACAAAAACTGAGGACTGATGGATGTGGGGGGGAGGGGGGATGGGCATGGAGGGGGACACTTGTGGGGATGAGCACTGAGTGTTAGGTGGAAACTAATTTGACAATAAACTATTTGTAAAAATTTAAAAAAATATATATATGGCATAATATATTACAATCAAATGTACACGAGCTTTTTCTGGCTTCCAGGATCTGATTTTGGAAATTCAACAATGTAGGACTCTTGACAGGAGGAAACTGAAAGACCAAAATAATGGTTCCCAGACTCTGGGCAGCTGGCTGTTGCCGGCTGCCTAGCCTCTCTTGGCCGGTCCCAGTTTTTGAGGCTGCTTGGCTCTCCAGCCTTCCCACTGATTCTGTAAGCTAACAATCCTTCCACGGCTCGTTTCTACGGCTTGGAAGCAGGAACCTGACTACCAAGCAGTAGCTACAGGCAACCACGTAATGTGAAGACACAGTACCTAGGAGAAAATGAGCCACCTTTGAAGATCTAAACATGACATATGTGGTTATCTAGAACATGGTAATAAATACACTTTGTGGTTCGATTAGATCTGAGATGTTTTCTATACCACCACGTTTCTCCGAGCTTTGATCCTTTGCTTCCCTATCAGGAAATGCTGTCATATGTGAGTTTGCCTAACTCCACACATCAATATCCCTGTGCTTAACCACCAGTCGTCTTTCTTTTATAACATCACACTTTTTAAAAAGTATCATTATGGAGAGAGGCAAACCATGAGAGACTCTTGAATGCTGACAAAAACTGAGGACTGATGGATGTGCGGGGAGGGGGGGATGGGCATGGAGGAGGACACTTGTGGGGATGAGCACTGAGTGTTATGTGGAAACTAATTTGACAATAAACTATTAAAAAAAAAAGTATCATTATGTAACATGATCTACTCAACAGTAAAAATGCTATAAATTTGTGGTTTAATATCATAAAAAACAAATTACTGAACTATCATATTAGTTTAAGTTCAAAAGTCTATAAAATATAACACAGCCTCACCTATAACAAAATGAAAATCACCTGAGTTTCATTTGTCTTATGGAAATAATAATGCCTGTCTTACCTCCCAGTATTAATATAAGGATCAAATGAAAAAAATTATGAACATGAACAGGTTTAAGGTATGTACCCTATTTCATCAAATCTTAAGATACATCTATTGTAAGACATACCATTAGTTTACCACAAAAAAAAGAAAAAATATGGCTAATTAAAAACTGTAACACACTTTCTTAACACTTAGAAATTCTATTTTATAACCTAGCCAAAGAGACATTTATATAAGTAAATATGGATTGTCATACATAATTTTTGTGCAAATATTTTGAGGAAAAAATAAACTGGTAAAGTATTCTTAAAAGTTTTCATTGAACCCAACATTCCCAAATCATTTCTCAATTCAATCACTGATAGCCATGTTTTCCCACATAATATCATGATCTTTGCCAGTGGAAACATTGATGACACAGCATTTCTTATAAGAATTCACAAATTGCTTTTCTGGTTCAAGACACTGACAAAAGAGAACCCTGAACTCACCTCCTCTCACAGACACACTGAATCTTCAGCTACATACAGAACAATTCCCTCTGAAAGAAATCTAGAAACTAGCTGAGTGACTCTTACACAAGAGGCAAGTGAGAAAACACCCACTCTGAAATGAGTAGGAAAGCCTCAGACACAATCTCATCCCTGGAGCAGCGACACACAACTAGGAGGGAGCTCACAACTCCCAGCTTCTCTCTGAGGAGTGTAGGGTTTGGACCCCACAGATGGCACCACAACTTTTAAGACCGCCACCTGAGAAATGGAGTCCCAAAACATCTAGCTTTGAAAGCCAACAGGACTTGCATCCATGAGATTCACAGTCTATAGTGAACTAATAGTTCTTACGGCATTTGTGTGGACTCACCATGGCTTAGCCCTCAGAGCGCAGCACAGAGGCAGCAGACTGAAACATGCCCCGCATTCCCATCAAAGAAGCTATTGCTTACCTTTAAAGCTGTGTCTTGAGGGGCAGGCTTCTAATTTAAAACACTTCCAGAGGCCAAATGCAATATTCTCCAGAAACCACGAGAGACTGGTAGAACATCTTCCTGTTCTCTCTCTGCCTCACTCCAGGTAGGTCATCAGTATCTCCCAAAAAGGAGCTCGTCCACATGTCTGGTGTCCCAGTTTTTGCAGCTGCTGCCAGAGGAAGTCCCTTAATGGAGTTTATGTTTGCAGGTACCACAAGACTGTAAGAGAGAAACCGTTCTTAAGCAGGGATCCATCCCTCCAAGCACAGTGCAGAGGCGGCAGATTGATACACAGCCTTTTTGTGAAAGAGGCCTATTAGCTTATCTCTCAATGGCTGTGGCTTGAGGGGCAGGCTTCCATTATAACAAACATCTAGGGGCCAATTGGCATCTTCTCCAGATACTAGCAAGGCCAGCAGGCACTATCTTTGTGCTCTCCCTTTGTCCCACTCCAGATTACCGATGTCTTTGAGAAAGCAGTTTATGCACAATGGCTGTCACCCTGGCTTTTGTGGCTGCCACCCAGAGGACATATCTCTTGATAACCTGGCACTGGTAGCCAGTGGGACTTGTATTCATGGGTTCAATGGGTTGGTACCAAATAAAGAAACAATTTTTAACTGTCTAGCCCCCTCAGGGTTTGATGTGCAGAGGGAGCAGACAGAAATACACATCTCCCAGTCTGCCCCTGAGGAAGGTATACTTACGTACTTAATTAATTTTTTTCTTGAGAGTGACAGAACATGAGCAGGGGAGAGGCAGAGAGAGGGAGAGAGAGAATCTTTTCTTTTTTCAGTGTTCATTTATTTATTTTTAGAGATGGGGCTAAGAGCAGAGAGGGAGAGCAAGAATCTTGAGCAGGCCCTGCACTGTCAGTGTGGAGTCTGATGCAGGGCGCAACCTACGAACCATGAGATCATCACTGGAGCTGAAATCAAAAGTCTGACACTTAAATGAATGAGCCATCCAGGCGTGCCAAGAGGTAAATTTACATACATTAAAAGGAGGTGGATCAATGATGAAAATACCCAAATCTGAGATTCAGAAGGCCTTCCAGTCTACCTGATGCATGATCTTTGTGGTTCTGAGAAGCAAAAGTAATTTAGAACAGTAAGGGCTTATGTCTAGAGTTAGGAGTGCATGTGTGTGTGGATGTGTGTTCATAAAAGTAACAGTAAAATAATGAGAATTTGCTGATGGATGAATGAGATATGGTGGGGGTAATATGTATGTGTATGATAGACTAATTAGTTCTGATCAATGATGAAAACATTTCACTACAGACCTTTATAACTATAAGGTTTCGACACTTGCTCTGAGTTCAGAATAAAAAATTCTTTAAAAGAAAGGAAAAAAAGATGCTCCTTGAAGGTCTGCTTCTAATCAGTCTGCATTTAGTGCTAACTGAGATCTTCCCCTTTGGGACAATGAGAAATACTGGCACACCCTCAACTACTGGGAGCCACTCAGAACACAGGTCCACTTGGACAACCACAAAAATTTGAGAGAAACCCACAAGGAAGTCAGGATTGAATAACAAGTTTCATCTCCTAAATAAGACCACCCCTTCAGGACTGAGAAATGTGGTTGTTTTATCTAATGCACAGAAATCAACAGTGAGAGTCAAGAAAAATGAATAGAGGAACATGTTCCAAATAAAACAACAAACTAAAACCTCAGAAAAATTCCATAGTGAAACAGAGATAAGTGATTTACCCAACAAAAAGTTCAAAACAATGGTCATAAAGATGCTTGCTGAGGTCAGGAGAACAATGCATGAACAAAGTGAGCATTTCAACAGAAGATGAAAAGTATAAGAAAGAACCAAACAGAAATCACATAGCTGAAGAATTTAATAATTGAACTGAAAAATTCAAAAGAAGGTTGTAATAGCAGATGAAATGGAAGAAAAAATCAGCACTCCAAGACAGGGTAGCAGAACTCATCCAATAAGATTTCATCCAATTATCGGGGCGCCTGGGTGGCTTAGTCGGTTAAGCGTCCGACTTTCGCTTAGGTCATGATCTCGCGGTTCGTGGGTTCGAGCCTCGCGTCGGGCTCTGTGCTGACAGCTAGCTCAGAGCCTGGAGCCTGTTTCAGAGTCTGTGTCTCCCTCTCTCTCTGTCCCTCCCCTGCTCATGCTGTCTCTCTCTCCTAGAAATAAATTAAAAAAAAAAAAAGAATTCATCCAATTATCATCCAATAAGCAAAAAGGAAAAAAATAGCTTAAAGGGACGAATAGGACAACACCAAGGGGTCCCAGAAGAGAATATAACATACCAGAATTTATGGGATGCAGCAAAAGTGGTTTTTAAGAGGGAAGTTCATCGTGCTAAACACCTATATTGAGAAATAAGATCTCAAGTAAACAACCTAACTTTATACCTTATGAAACCAGAAAAAGGACTAAGCCCAAAGCTAGTAGAAGGAAGGAATTAACAAACATCAGAGCAGAAATAAAGCAGAAACTAAAAAGATAATAGAAAAGACCAATGAAACCAAGAGCTGGTTTTTGAAAAGACAAACATTTAGCTAGGTTCACCAAGAAAAAAAAAAAAAGAGAAAAAACTCAAAATAAAATCATATAGAAGAGATGTCACAACTGACACAACGTAAATACATATACGAGTACTATGAACAGTTTTATACCAACAAACTAGACAATGGTAGAAGAAATGGATACATTCGTACAAACATACAACCGACAAAGACTGAATTATGAAGAAATAGAAAATCTGAATAGACTAGTTACTAGTAAGGAGATTGAATCAGTAATCAAAAATCTCCAACAAGCAAAAGTCCAGATGGCTTCCCTGGTGAATTCTATCAAACATTTAAAGAATTAATACCAATCTTTCTCAAACTCTTACAATCCCCTGAAGAGGAGGGAGCACTTCCAAACTTAAACTTATTTTGTGAGGCCAGCGTTTAATATCAAAACCAGATAAAGGCACTACAACAAAAGGAAAATACAGATTAATATCCCTAATGAACACAGATGCAAAAATCCTCAACAAGATATTAGCAAGCTGAATTCAACAATACATTAAAAGGATGAAGAAAAAGCATTCGACAAAACACAACATCCATCCATGATAAAAACTCTCAACAGAGTGAGTACAGAGGGAAAATATCTTAACATACTAAAGGATACAATGAACCCACATCTCACATCATACTCAATGGTGAAAAACTGAGAGCTTTTCCTCTAAGATCAGGAACAAGACAAGGATGTCTACTCTTACCACTTTCAATTAAAATAGTACTGGGNTCTCTCTCTCTCTCTCTCCTAGAAATAAGTAAAAACCTTAAAAAAAAATTTTAAAATAGTACTGGGAGTCCTAGCTAGAGCAATTATGTAAGATAAAGTAATAAAAAGCAATCAAATCAGAAAGGAAGTAAACTGTCTCTATGTGCAGATGATATGATACTACATATAGAAAACTCTAAAAACGTCACCAAAAAAACTCATTAGAATAAAAATTCAGTAAGTCATAGGATACAAAATCAATATACAAAAATCAATTGAGTTTCTATACACTAATAACAAATTATCTGAAAGAGAATTTAAGAATACAGTTCAATTTACAATTGCTTCAAAAGAACAAAATGCCTACTCTAAACAAAACAGGTATTGGCATTGGCATTGGTATAAAAACAGCCACATAAATCAATGAAATAGAACAAAGAGCCCAGAAATAAACCCATGCATATATGGTCAACTTATGACAAAGGAGCCAAGAACATACAATAGGAAAAAGATAGTCTCTTCAACAAATGGTTCTGGAAAAACTGGGCAATGCCATGCAAAAGACTGAAATGGGACCACTATTTTTACCATATACGATAATCAACTCAAAATGGATTAAAGACTTGAATGTAAGTCCTGAAACCATAAAAGTCCCAGAGAAAATATACATAAAGGGTAAGCTCCTTGACATCAGTCTTTGCAATGATTTTTTGGATTTGACACAAAAGGAAAGGCAACAAAAGCAAAAGCAAACAATTGGGACTAAAAACCTTTTGCACAGCAAAAGAAACTATCAGCAAAACAAAGGGGCAGCCTCCCAAATGGGAGAAGATATTTGCAAATCATATTAAAAAAAATTTTTTTTAATGTTTGGTTATTTTTGAGAGAGAGAGAGAGAGAGAGAAATAAGTATGAGCAGGGAAGAGGCAGTGAGAAAGAGGGAGACACAGAATCTAAAGCAGGCTTCAGGCTCTGAGCTGTTGGTACAGAGCCCAATATGGGGCTCAAGCTCATGAACCATGAGATCTTGACCTGAGCTGAAGTCAGACACTTAACCAACTGAGCTGCCCAGGTGTCCCGCAGATATTTCTAATAAAGGGCTAATACCAAAATAAATTAAAAATTCATACAAACTGATAGCAAAAACCAATCAATCTGATTTTAAAAATGGTCTAAGAACCTGAACAGATATTTTGCTAAAGAAGACATATAGATGACCAACAGACATATGAAAAGATGCTCAATATCACTTATCATAAGGGGAATACAAATCAAAACCACAATGAGCTATCAATTCACACCTGTTAGAACAGCTATTATCAAAAAAATAAGAGATAACAACTGTTGGTGAAGATGTGGAGAAATGGGAACCCTCCTCGTGCACTGTTGGTGAGAATGCAAATCGGTGTAGCCAATTTATGGAAAAGAGCTTTCCTTAAAAAAAACAAAAAACGAAAACAAAAACAGAGAGGTGAGGGAAGATCACAGTGGAGTAGGAGGATCCTAGACTCACCTCTTCCCACAAATACAGTAAGTATCAAATCATCCTCAACACCCCAGAAATCAACCTGAAGACTGGCAGAACAAACTCCACACATAAAGGTAGAGAAGAGGTCACATTAAAGAAGGGAGGAGGTGTGGAGAGAGAGCCTGGAAGAGAAATAGATCCCAGCCATGTGGTGGGGAGGGAGTCACACTTGTGGAGAGGATGAGAGAGAAAGACTAGCATGTAGAGGAGTGCACAGGGGAGATGATTCCCCATAGCAATTGGTTTGGAAAGTGAGAGGGGTTGAATTTCATGAGTTCTTACAACGAGTGGTGATTAATGCCTGGAGTTTTAAAGGTCAGCAAGCTTGGCTCTGGGAGATCCCAGAGGCACCGGAATGCTCTTGGGGAGAAAGCAGGGAAAACAGCCTACAACATACAGCATGGAAATAGCAATCTAAGGAGCGTGTGGTGCACATGGGGGAGGTTATTTGCTTTTCTTGGAGTGTGTCCCAGAGAGACAGCATTCAGAGAGAGACCCCTCCAGGAACAAAGGGACCAGCAGGTGACATTTCCTTCCCTCACTGCTCAGCATATAAGCACAGGGCCACCTGTAGAAACCAGCACAGAGCCACCACTTGCTACCTAACTTACTACACCAAGCCCCGCCCTCCCAAGCTCTGGTGGAATCACCCTTCCCAGTCATGCTTGCCTCAGTCACAGTGAGGTAGGTCCCCTTCCCCAGAAGACTGGCCCAAACACCTGCCCACACCCCATCTCCCAACCCTGGAGTTTTCCAGGGCCTCAGTTCCAGCAGCGGGTCTCAGTTCACAAGCAGACAAGGGCACACCTAGTTAAAACTCGCCACATTCAGGCCAGGAACCAAATAGTGGCCATGACAGTCAAAGACGGCCTCTACACATGACTAGCCTTAAGGAAAAATTGGCTAAGACATAACAGCAGAACACTTGCAAAACACATTGGAGACACTGTCAGAAGCACCAGACCCTGGCGAACAAGGGACACAACATGGCAGGGCACTACAGGATCTCTTCTTCATAAGGCCATTACCCTCAAGAACAGGAGAAACATCTGACTTTCCTAACACACAGAAGCAGACACAAAGAGTTAGACAAAATGATAAGACAGAGGAATTTGTCCCAAATGAAAGAACAGGGCAAACCCATTGCCAGAGATGTAAGTGAAAAAGATATGACTAACATGCCTGATGCAAAATTTAAAGCAGTGATCATAAGGATACTCACTGGACTTGAGAAAAGAATGGAAAACATGAGCAAGACCCTTAGCAGAGAATAAGGAATAGCACAGCAGAGATAAGGGTTCAATAAATGACACGTGAAACATGCCCGAGAGGATTAACAGCAGGATGAAAGAGGCAGAACAAACTAGTGACCTAGAAAACTGAGTAATGGAAGCTAATCAAGCTGAACAAAAGAAAGAGAAAAGAGTAATACAAAATGAGAACAGGCTTAGGGAACTTGGTGACTCCATCAAATGTGATAACATTCACATTAGAGAAGTACTAGAAGAAGAAGAGAGAGAAGGGGGGCAGAAAATGTGTTTGAAGAAATAAAAGCTGAAAACTGCCAGAACCTGGGGAAGGAGATAGATATACAGACCCAGGGGGCACAGAAAAACCTCAACAAAATCAACACAAGGAGATCCATACCAAGACATATTAAAGTGGTAAAACATAGTGATAAAGAAAAAATTATTAAAGCAGAAAGATAAAAGGAGATAGTTACATACAGGGGAAACCCCATAGGCTATCAGGGCACTTTGCAGCACACACTTTCCAAGCCACAAGAGGGTGGCAAGTTATATTTAACGTGCTGGGAAAAAATAATCCGCAGCCAAGAATACTATATCCAGCAAGGTTATTATTCAGACTAGAGAGAGAAAGATAAAGAGTTTCCCAGACAAACAAAAACTAAAGGAGTTCATGACCAGTAAAGCAGCCCTGCAGGAAATATGAAAGAGACTCTTCAAGTGGAAAGGAGAGACCAAAAGTGACAGTATGAAGGTAGGAAACACAAACACAGTAAAAATGAGTATTTTTGTAAAATATCAGTCAAGGAACTCACAAAATAAAGAATATATGACATCATATACCTAAAATGTGGGGAGAAGAGGAGTAAAGAATGGGTTCAAACATAAGTGACCATCAACTTAATACAGACTGCTATATGCAAAACAGATCATATACAAACCTAATGGTAATCATTTATCAAGACACTAAAATATGCAAAGAATAAAGAGAAAGAAATCCAAATATATCACTTAAACACACACACACACACACACACACACACAAACACACACAGTAAACCAAGAAAGAGAGAACGACCAGAAAGGATAATAGAGAAAAACTTCAGAAACAACCACAAAGCAAGAAATAAAATGGCAATAAATATATATCTATCAATAATCACTTCAAATGTAAACGGACTAAATGTTCCACTCAAAAAACATACAGGGACATATGGATTAAAAAAAAAAAACAAGACCTATCCATATGCTGCCTACAAGATACTCATTTTAGACCTAAAGATACCTGAAAATTGAAAGTGAAGGGATAGAGAAACATCTAACATGCAAATGGATGTCAAAGGAAAGCCAGTGCAGCAACTTATATCAGACAAACTAGACTTTAAAAGAAACGCAGTATAGGGACTTTGAGTACAGGATTGGACTGAAGCCAAAATACCTACGAAGTACAGAATGGGACCAGAAACTGAAGGTCTGGGATCAAATCCTGGTCCTAAACCCCACTGGCAGTGTGGCCTGGGCCGATTCCTGAACCTCTCTGCCTCAGTTTCCTCCTCTGTAAAATGAGGATGATATAGTATCTCCTTCTAGGACTGTTATGGAGATTTAATAGGGAAACACATATATTCTTAGAACATGGCATATAGTCGGGGTTCAATTAGTATCTGCTATCCTCTATTAAAGAGTGTCTTGCCTTTCAAAAAAACTTCCTAAAAATACAGTAATAAGAGACAAAGAAAGATGCTATATAATAATAAAGGGGACAATCCTATAGGAAGATATGACAATTGTAAATATTTATGCGCCCAACATAAAGCACCCAAACCTGAAACAGTTAATAACAAATATAAAGCAACTAATCTGATAATAACACAGTAATAGTAGGGGACTTTAACACCCTACTTACATCAATGGACAGATCATCTAAACAGAAAATCAATAAGGAAACAATGGCCTTGAATGACATACTGGAACAGATGGATCTAACAGATATATTCAGAACATTCTATACTAAAACTCCAGAATACATTCTTTTCAAGTGTACATAGAACATTCTTCAGAACAGATCACAGAGCCACAAAACAAGCCTCAACAATTTCAAAAAGATTAAAATCACACCGTACATCTTTTCTGACCACAATGACTGGAAGCCAACCACAAGAAAATATCTGGAAGACCACAAATACATGGAGGTTAAATAACATGCTACTAAACAATGAATGGATCAACCAGAAATAAAAGCAGAAATTAAAAAGTACATGGATACAAAAATGAATACACAATGGCTCATAACCCTTGGGCTGCAGCAAATGCAATTCTAAGAGGGAAGTTTATATGCCAAGAAACTGCACAATCTATAAGAAATAAATAAATCCATACAAACATATAACCTCCCAAAATGGAATCAGGAAGAAATAGGAAATTTGAACAGACCAATTCCCACCAATGAAGCTAAATCAATAATCAAAAAACTCCCAACAAATAAAAGTTCAGAATCAGATGGCTTCAAACTCTACCATTTATTTTTTATTAATTAATTAATTAATTAATTAATTCTGAGAGGAAGGGAGGGCCAGAGGGAGAGGGAAAAAGAGAATCCTAAGCAGGCTCCATGCCCAATGAAAAGCCCAACGTGGGGCTAGATCTTACAACCATGAGATGCTAACCTGAGCTGAAATCCAGAGTTGGACACTTACCTGACTGAGCCACCCAGGCACCCCCTCTACCAAACATTTGAAGAACAGTTAATACCTATTCTTCTAAGACTATTGCAATAAATAAAAGGAAGGAAAATTTCCAAATTCGTTCTGAGGCCAGTATTACCCTGATACCAAAACCAGATAAAGACACCACCACAAAAAAAAAAAAAAAGGAAAAAAGGGGAAAAAAAAAAGAACTATAGGCCAATATCTCTGATGAACATAGATGCAAAAATGCTCAACGAAATACTAGCAATCCAAATCCAACAGTCATTAAAAAAATCTTTCTCCACAATCAAGTGAGAGTTATTCTTGGGATAGAAGAGTGGTTCAATATTTACACATCAATGTGATACATCACATAAGAGAAAGGACAAGACTATATGATCATTTGAATAGATGTAGAAAATGCATTTGACAAGTACCACATCCATTCATGATAAAAACCCTCAACAGAGTAGGTTTAGAGGGAACATACTTCAACATAATAAAGTCCACATATGAAAAACCCATAGCTAACATCATACTAAAAGGTGAAAAACTGAGAGCTTTTCCCCTAAGGTCAAGAACAAGACAAGGATGTCCACTCTCACCATTTCTATTTAACATAGTACTGGACATCCTAGCCATAGCAATCAGACAAGAGAAAGGAATAAAAGGCATCCAAATTGGGAAGGAAGAAGTAAAACTTCCACTACTTGCAAATGACATGATACTATATATAGAAAACCCAAAAGACTCCTAGAACTGATAAATAATTTTTTTAATGTTTTATTTATTTCTGAGAGAGAGAGAGAGACAGCATGAGCAGTGGAGGGTCAGAGAGAGAGGGAGACACAGAATCTGAAGCAGTCTCCAGGCTCTGAGCTAGCTGTCAGAGACCGATGCGGGGCTCGAACCCACAAACCGTGAGATCATGACCTGAGCCAAAGTCGGACGCTTAACTGACAGAGCCACCCAGGCACCCCTAGGACTGATAAATAAATTCAGCATCACACGATGCAAAATTAATGTATAGAAATCTAATGCATTTCTATATACCAATAATGAGCCAGCAGAAAGTAATATTAAGAAAACAATCCATTTAGGGGTTCCTGGCTGGCTCTGTAGGTAAAGCATGTGACTCTTAATCTCAGGGTCATGAATTCAAGCCCCACATTGGGCATGGAGTCTACTTAATTTAAGAACAGATTTTTAAAAAAAGAGAAAACAGTCCCATTTACAACTGTACCAAAAATAATAAGATATCTGGGAATAAAACTAACCAAAGAGGTGAAAGACCTGTATTCTGAAAACTATAAAACACTGATGAAAGAAATGGAAGACCACACAAAGAAATGGAAAGACATTTCACGTTTATGGATTGGAAGAACAAATATCGTTAAAATGTCCATACTACCTAGAGCAATCTACATATTTAATGAAGTCCCCATCAATATACTAACAGCGTTTTTCACAGAACTAGAACTATCTTAAAATTCGTGTGAAGCCACAAAAGACCCCAGATAGCCAAAGCAATCTTGAAGAAGAAAAGTAAAGCCGGAGGCATCCCAATTCTGCACTTCAAGTTGTATTACAAAGATGGAATAATCAAAACAGTATGGCACGGGTACAAAAAGAGACACAAAGATCAGTGAAACAGAAAAGAACATCCAGAAGTAAACTCACAATTATATGGTCAATTAATCTTTGACAAAGCAGGGAAGAATATCCAATAGGAAAAAGACAGTCTCTTCAACAAGTGGTGTTGGGAAAACCGGACAGCAACATGCCAAAGAAAGAAACTGGACCACTTTCTAATACCATACACAAAAGTCAACTCAAAATGGATTGACGATCTAATTGTAAGATCTGAAACCATAAAAATCCTAGAACACAGGCAGTAGCCTTTTTTATATCATTTGTAGCAACTTTTTCTTTCTTTTGTTTTTTTTTTTTGTTCTGTTTTAAGCCTGTAATTCACTTTATTTTTCTTGTACAAAACTACGTGGTGGCCACAGCTGGAGCCTGGGTCCTCTGCACAGAGACTCTGGTGTGGGTCTTCACAAGATGGTCAGTGAATTCCTGATAAGGAGACCTGGTGAACACAGTCTCTTTCTAAAGATGAAGAGTGAGATAGCTGTAGGTGTTTTGTTTTGTTTTGTTTTGTAGCAACTTTTTCTTAAATAAGTCCCCTGAGGCAAGGGAAACAAAAGCAAAAATAAACCACTGGGACTACATATAAAAAGCTTCTGCACAGTGAAAGAAACAATCAATAAAACTAAAAAACAACCTACTGAACGGGAGAAGATATTTGCAAATGACATATCCAATAAAGGGCTAGTATCCAAATATATAAAGAACTTCTATAACTCAAAACCAAAAAACAAATAATCCAATTAAAACATGGGCAGAAGACATGAACAGACAGTTCTCCAAAGAAGACATCAAGATGGCCAACAGACACATGAAAAGATGCTCAATATCGCTTACCATCAGAGAAATGCAAGTCAAAACTTCAAGAGATATCACCTCACATGTCAGAATGGTTAAAATCAACAGTAGAAGAAACCACATGTGTTGGTAAGGATGTGGAAAAAAAGGAATCCCTTTGCACTGTTGGTGGGCATGTAAACTGGTGCAGTTACTCTGGAAAACAGTATGGAGGTTCCTCAAAAAGTTAAAAATAGAACTACTCTATGATACAGCCATTGCAGTCCTGGATATTTACCCAAAGAATACAAAAACACTAATTTGAAAAGATATGGCACCCCATGTTCCCTGCAGCATTATTTACATTAGCTAAGATATGGTAGCAGCCCAAGTGTCCATTGATTAATGAATGGATAATGAAGATGTGATTTATGTATACAACGAAATATTTTTTCAGCCATAAAAAGAATGAAATCTTGCCATTTACACCAATATGGATGGAGCTAGAGTATAATGCCAAGCAAAATAAGTCAGTCAGAGAAAGATAAATACCATTTAATTTCCCTCATGTGTGGAATTTAAGAAACAAAACAAAGAAGCATGAGGGGAGGGTGGTGAGAGAAAGAAACAAACCAAGAAACAGACTCTTAGCTATAGAGCACTGATGGTTACTTAAACGGTGGGTTAAATGAATGATCGGGATTAAGCAGTGCACTTGCTGTGATGAGCACCAGGTGGTGTATGGAATTGTTGAATCACTATATGGTACACCTGAATCTCATATAACAATGTAGTTAACTAGAATGAAAATAAGAACTTAAAAAAAAAACTATTCTAAACAACACAAAACAAAAACATTTCCCTCAAAAAATGTTTAATAGAAATTACCATATGGTCCAGCAATTCCACTTCTGGGTATTTATCCAAAGAAAATTAAGCCACCAACTGGAAAAGATATACACACCCACATGTTCACAGCAGCATTACTAACAATAGCTAAGCCATGGAAACAACTTAAGTGTCCATTGTTAGATGAGTATAAAGAAGTTTGTTTATATATACATATATACACATATATAAACACAAATACACATAGTGGAATATTATTTAGCCATAAAAAAGGAAATCCTGTCATTTACAACAACTCAGATGGAGCTTTAATACATTATGGGAAGTGAAAGAAGTCAGAGAAAGACACATACTCTATGATCTCACTTAATATATTCTATGTAACAAAACAAACAAATTCATGGATATAGAGAAAAAATTAGTAGTTGCCAGAGGTGGGAGCTGGGGAGCAGAATGAGTGAAGGGGTCAAAAGACACAAACTTCCAGTTATAAGTTAAATTACTCCTGGGGATACAATGTAGGCATGATGACTATAGCTAACAATACTGTACTGTATGTTTGAAAGTTAAAAGTTCTCATCACAAAAAAACCCCCAAATTTGTAACTATGGATGGTGAGGAATGTTAATTAAACTTATTGAAGTAATCATTTTGCAATACATACATATATCAAATCATTGTTACGTTATACATCTAAAACTAATACAAAGGTATATATGAGTTATAGCTCAATTAAATAAACAAAATAGGGGCACCCGTGTGGCTTAGTCAGTTGAGTGTCCACCTCTTGATTTTGGCTCAGGTCATAATCCCAGGATCATGGGATCAAGGCTGGCGTTGGACTCCACGCTGAGCAAGAAGCCTGCCTGAGATATTCTCTCTCTCTCTCTCTCCCTCTCTCTCTCTCCTGAGATATTCTCTCTCTCCCTCCCCCTCTCCCGCTTGCTTGCTCACTGTCTCTCTAAAATAAAATTTAAAAATAAAAATAAATAAAAATCACTAGAGAACACACCAATGATTCCATTAAACTAGAAGTTCAGATTGTCACCTGGCTACCTCATTGCAAGTAAGCCAACAGGTGAAGAAGGAGGGTACTGTACTGGCTAGAGTGACTATTCAGGAGAAATTGTATTCCTGTGGCACAGAAGGGATAAGGAGGAATAGTCTGAAATGTGGGAGATCTTTTGGGGTACCTCTTAGAACTGTGTTCTGTGATAACACTGTATAATTGATTACCTTTTGCTAAACTGTAAAATTTACAGTTTTTGTTGCTCAGAAGAAACTCATTGAAGACACTGAAGTGTGATAAGGAAACAAGGCTCTATGTTTAAGATTTGTGGTGTTTATTTTTTTTTATGTGTTATACATTTTTACCTATGCAAAAGGCTAAAAAGAAGGATGGATAAATTGTGGATGCCATCAGCCACACTGACGTTTGAAGGTGTGAGAATGCATGAACCAGTAAAAGTGTTAACTGAAATTTAAATCTCACAAATAAGCAGAAAATATCATTTGTGGCAGACTATATACAGCGTTCTTCCAACAGTATTGTTTAAGGATAAAATACTTTGCAATTTCAGCAAGCTGAAATTTGTGGTACAAGGCAAGGCAGTAGCGCTACTAGCTATGTGACTCTGGTAAATTACTTAACATCTCTGAACCTCAGTTCCCTTATCTGCAAAATGAGGACGTGTGTTTTGGAAATGGGAGCTCAGAGAGAAGTCTTTTTTTTTTTTTCTCGTCCTAATCCAGGGTCTCTCCACCTCAGCACCTGACGTCGCAGACCAGGTTGAAATGTTGGGGGGCCCTGCGCTGTGTATGGTTAACGGCGTATCTGGTCTCTACCCTCTTGCAACTGCAGAGATGCCCGTGGCCTCTCTCCCACAGACAGGCTGAAAAGCTCCAGACATCGCCAACTGTCTCCTGGGAGGCGAAGCCGCCACAGCTGAGGACCCTATGGTTAGCCCTATGGTTCATCCAAAAGGGATTTGAAAGGAGTTGCAATGTCCCCGCTTCGCGGAGGGGACTCAGAAAACTGGGGATAAGGCGCTTCCAGCTGCCAGCGAGTCGCCGAAGTCCTAACTAAATGCACTATTAAAAAGAGGGGCGGCAAGGGGCAAGGGCAAGGCCAAAGGGCAGGAGGCCGAGCCTCCGGCTTCCGAGGATGCAAGACGCCCACACTATCACCACTTACAGTGCTTCGCTGACTCCTAAGCGGAGTCATTTTCCGAGGAGCAGGGAGCCGGTCGCCGCGGGACAGGCCGCAGGGAGCGAGCCNCGTGGCGCGGGAGGTGAAGGAGGAGGTGGGGCTGGCGCTGAAGCCGGATCCGGATCCGGTTCTGTGTACCCGGGTGGGTGAGAGTCCGACGGGCCTGGAGAGGAACGCCGACCGCGAGGCCTCCACGGGTGAGGGAGGCTGGGGGCCGGGGAGCGAGAGCCGGGCCGCGCCGGGTGTCCAGGGGGCCGTCGTGGGCCTGCCTTCACATTTATCAAACAGGTGTGACCGCTGTCCCCGGGCGAGGCAAGCTAGGCCCGGGTGGGAGGGGTCTGTTCCGGGAGCCGCGCATTTAGCCTTGCCAGGTGGGTGCACATGTGGTTGTGGAGTGCGGCTCGGAGCAAGTTGAGCGGCCCCGCGCCTGGGTCAGAGGGAGATTAGGGATGAGGGTCAGTGGTCCAGCCGGCTGTACAGGGGTGGCCCGGGCAGGGCGGGCGCAGGGTCTGGGGTCCAAACGAACTCTTCGCTCAGCATGCTTTAACGTGGGGGATCGAGACAGTTGCTCACAGCCCCTGCCACCGTCAGTTTTGAACGGGCACGAATGCTCCGATCCCCCTTTTCCCTGTTCCTTTTCGAGGTGCACCCCGCGGCGGCCGGGAGCCACTTGAGGACGTGCTCCTGCCCCGAAGATCACCTCCTGCACTGACTGAATTGGGGCTTCAGCTGCGGAAGGGAAGGTCATCCTTTGTCTCTCTTCCCGGGGCTTGTACCCCTAGACACACCGAGCACTATGATGCCCCTTATAGGAGGAGCTAATGTTTATGTAAAGCTAACTCTTAAAATTTCATGCAAAATTGAAACGGGCGATTACGGAATTAGTTTTGTTAGGTTGTACACTCATGAACAAATCTTAGAATGGGGCTCAAGAAATCATTTCGATCAGCCCCTTAGGTAGAATACGTTGATATTTTTTAGAAGTAAAGCCACCTCTCTGGTACGATGATGTAAATAGAGATTGAGGTCTGTCGAGTATGGTGTTTTAGAGCTCAAGATGGGAAGACAAAATAGGATTCTAGTCCCAGTTCACACATGTGCTGTGTTACCTTGAGGCTTCACATGCCTGGGAAATAGTACCCGATTATAGGGATCAAACAAACGATCAGAAAATCCTTTTTAAAATTCTCAGCTGAAGTATAATCGCATAGTTTAATAAATATGGCCAGGTTTGTTAAAAATCATCAGCGAATATGTTCTTCAGATTAAAAATTTAGTCAAATTATTACTGAAATTGTCATGAAGTGTATGTACACAAACCCTAAAGTCTCAAAGAGCAAAACTCCCCCGTTCGCCATATGCTGAAGTAATGACCCAGGAGCTCCTGAGATATGTAAAGCAGTTTAGATTTGGCCTTGGAGTATGCTTTTTAAATTTTTATAGCAACTTTAAAAATCTTCATTCCCATTGTCTATTACTTGTTGCTCTCAATTGCTTGCTTCTAGCAGCATCTCCTCCCTGTTTGTATTTTAGTCTGCTGTAGAAGTTGGGAAACTAAATTGTTGAAATTGTCCAAATAATCAATTGAACGGAAACTTGATGATCCTAGTAAAAACGAATTTGGTGTGTGGTTTTTGTGGTATCACTTGTGGCAATTTGGGAATCTTTCTTCTTTTGGATCTTCTGAAATGTGACCTTCGAGTAAGTCTTAATGCCATTTGTTACTCATTCACCAGGCATTTATTGGGCTGTTAGGCATATATGAGCCTTGTAAATGCATGCTAACTTCACGGTTAAATTGGAAAGGTTCTGGAGAAATATTTAGGGAGGGTTAGGGTTTACTTTTTAAAATCAGTCACCCTAGTGATAATGAGATTCAGCTTCAGATAACTGCAATTCTGTTTACTGAAATTTGCTAGTTTTGCAATACTTCAGGGGCACCTTAAGATCCTAAAATATTTCTTTTGTAAACCAAATTTATCTATTTCATTCCTTTCTAAAATTTGGTATCAAATCACATCCTATTTTAACTTTCCCAGCATATTAATTGGGCACCAGCAGAATTTTATTAAATGGGGATGGAGTAAGATAAAGGAAAGTAAATGGCTTTATTTTGTAAAATAACTCATCAGAACATTTTGATGTTAATTTCTGATTGCCCAGTTAATGGATTCTTATTTCTATCCAGAATGCTTTGCTTAATGTATTTTGACATGTTTGATACTCTTATTTCCCAAACAGGTGTTGCTTTTGACTAAATTTTTAACTTGTACAATGAAGTAGGGAATTCATCTTCACTAGTGCATCTTCATTACTAAGGATACAGAATCTGGAATCGTGCAAGAATGGGCACATAATTGGTGGTAACCTGTGCAAAATGCAAATAGAGGGCTCTTTGTTAAAAAAAATTATTATGAATTTCTCAATTTTGTGGCAGCAGAGAGTAGAACCAAGTGTGGGCCCAGGGCATCTGCAGCTGGGTCCAGTGCCTGTGAAGCCGGCTCTGTTGCCTGGTTTTGAATCCTAACTCTGTTCCTTATTGGCTCTGTTATCTTGAGCAAGTTACTGTGCCTATTTCCTGGTCTGTAGAATGGGGATAATAATGAAAGATCTCTCAGCATTTTTATGAGTTAAGAACTACAAAGCACTTCATAAATTTTAGCCACTATTACTTATTTTTATGATCACTCATGCAATAGGACCATCTGATTAAAGAAAAGTACAGGACAATATTAGTATTTACTATTTAAAATTCATTAGTTAAAGGGTTTGTAATCCTAATTCTCCTGTGTACCTTCTCTCCCCTTTCTCTCTTGGAAATTATTAACGGTATATTGTGTGCTTTCTAGACTACATTTTACTGTAAACTCAGGCAACTTTATAGGAAAAAGCGATCTAGTTACTTTAAATTGTTCTAATGTTCATTTAAATTCCCTTTTGAACTTTCTTTAACTTTCATGGTTACAACTGTACGTTAAATAAAATGAACAGCAAACTGTTTAAATAGTGTGTTGCCCTAAAGAACTAAATTTTTAACACTTTCTGGCTTCTGTATTTAATACATACATTTTACTCAGTTGATAAATATTTAGCCTGTTTATCTGTATACCTGAAAAACAGTGTTTTACCCATCTTTGAGATGAGTATACCCAAAAGCCTCAGGGATCCAGTTACTAGGAACAGACACTAAAATGCATGCATTAAAGTTAACCTATACAAAATCCGTTTCAGGTGGACTGTAAGCTTGTTAAATTTGACATGATTGTGTGTGTGTGTGTGTGTGTGTGTGAAATGTTTATTTCTGAGAGAGACAGAGCATGAGTGGGGGAGGGGCAGAGAGAGAGAGGGAGACAGAATCTGAAGCAGGCTCCAGGTTCCCAGCTGTCAGCACACAGCCTGACAGGGCTTGAACCCATAACCATGAGATCATGAACCTGCGAAGTCAGATGCTCCAGGTACTCCAGATTGTGTGTGTGTGTGTGTGTGTGTGTGTGCTTAATGTTTATTTATTTTGAGACAGAACAAGTGGGGAAAAGTAGAGAGAGGGGGAGGGAGAGAGAATCCTTCTGTACTGACAGCACAGAGCCTAATGTGGTCCTCATCCCACCAACCATAAGATCATGACCTGAGCTGAGGTCAAGAGTCTGACACTTCACTGAGCCACCCAGGCGCCCCAATATGAATGACTGGTTTAATATTTTAATCATCACAGTTTTATCTCCTTTCCTTACTAGTTTTAGAAGCAGATATCGTTTTTGGTTTTTATTTTTTTTGTTTGTTTTTTTGTTTGTTTACAGCATAACATATTTTGAGTCCTTTCTGAAGGGGGAAGAAGCCCTTTGGTGTTCTACATAATAAACTATGATTTTTTTTTCTTTTTTTTCCTAAGATGTGTCAGTTCAACATAAACATATAACCTGTCATCCTTTTTGTAGCCCCTGTTGTGCCCGGCTCATGAATTAATTTAAAGATGAAAAAAATTAACAAAGATTTATAAACATGAATTTTTAATGAGTTGCTAACTAAAGTATATCTTGTTGAACATTTGCAGTGTGCCAGGCACTGTGAAGTGCTGTATATAGTAATTCATGTCCTTCTAATAATTTCATCTCCTTCTAATAACTTACAAATGAGTAAACAGATTGTTAGAGTTGACTACATTAGCCATAATCACATTTGACATTTGAACACCAGCTTGACTCCAGAGCACATGCGCTTTTCCATCTAAGGTTTAAGTCCTGACTCCACTAATTTTGTGACCTTAGGCAGATTACTTAACATGTCTTGTCTGTTAAAATGGAGATGATAATCATCCCTATCCTATAGGATTGTTGAAGTAAATGAATTAGTAATGTCTAAAGTTCTTTGAATAATGCCTAACCTACTGTAAACGCTGAACAAATGTTAACCTCTGCTCTTACACCACACTACCTTCCCAAAGCCTTTACTGTAAGTGCAACATTACCTGTATGGCAGTCAGTTACACAGGCAGAGGTTTAATTGACCTTTAAGGAAAAGTTCAGACAAATTGCCCTTAAGCATATTATGACTTAGGAAATAGGGAACCTGATGGGAATGAGGTTATTGGGAAAATTGTCAAATAGACTTTAATTTTTCCTGTTTGTTTTTTTTTCCTTGTTTTATGGTAATGTTATGGATATGTATCTTTAAAATCTTTGTTTCAAAGAAGAGCTAGAAGCAAGTATCAAATAGAATAGTTTCTTTAACTGGGTAAGGGGATAGAAATGAAAGTTAAGGGTTGCTTTACAGTCTCCTAGTAATTGTTAGGAAGATTCTGTTCTAGCAACTCTGGGTCCCACAGACGTGCCACTGCCCCCATTTTTATGCTTTGTATAATTTTTTCATTCTATCCTTATATCTATTGTTTAGTCTGTTTTATTAGACCACACCACGTAAGAATCTACCCATTTCTGAATGTTCAAAAAAGAGGATAATACCATAACGGATTTTTTTTTAATGTTTTATTTATTTCTAGGAGAGAGAGACAGCATGAGCAGGGGAGGGTCAGAGAGACTGGGAGTCACAGACTCTGAAACAGGCTCCAGGCTCTGAGCTGGCAGTCAGCACAGACCCTGACACGGGGCTCGAACCCATGAACCGCGAGAT
The DNA here is from genome assembly GCF_008692635.1 of Crocuta crocuta. Lineage (NCBI taxonomy): Eukaryota > Metazoa > Chordata > Mammalia > Carnivora > Hyaenidae > Crocuta > Crocuta crocuta. The sequence goes on along the minus strand of NW_027527551.1, from coordinate 297,347 downwards.
CATGACCTAAGCGAAAGTCGGACGCTTTACCGACTAAGCCACCCAGGCGCCCCACTGATTATTTTTTAATAGTATGAAAAACACTGGCTATTCTTATGCTGCCTAATTGCAGCTGAGAAACTTACATTATAGGTTCTTAGAAAATCTGGTATGAAAACAAAATCTAACAGATACCCTTAATATGAATCTTTCGTAGCTGAAACCGAATATTACAATGAATGTGGAGTAAATAATTTAAGCCAGTTTAATAATTATCTTCTGTTCATCGTTACTATAAAAAAAACAAGTAGTATGCCCAATAAGTCTTTCTTAATGGTAAGACCAACAAATAATCTCTTAGCCCAATAATATCCAATGATAAAAAAAAAGTAAAAGCCCATGAAAAGTCAGCTAATCACAGTGCTATGCTAGCACCAACCCATAGGAAAAATATTTTGGAAGACTTGCTAGAAAATGGGGTTTTAAAGTTTAAAACTTAAAAAGTTATTCATTTGTTTAATATCTGCTATTAACTATGAGTCTTCCATCTATGTTTGTGGCATTTATGTTAGATTTGAGATAGAACATATATTGCATATATGTTAAAGAATTTTCTAATTGCATTGACTTTTATTAAGAAATAGACTTCTTACCAGTTGTAATTCCCTATTAAGTAAATGCCTTACCATTTAAAATTTTGTTTTAGACCTTACTACAAAGATGAAACCTGATGAAACTCCTATGTTTGACCCAAGTCTACTCAAAGAAGTGGACTGGAGCCAGAATACAGCTACATTTTCTCCAGCCATTTCCCCAACACATCCTGGAGAAGGTTTGGTTTTGAGGCCCCTTTGTACTGCTGACTTAAATAGAGGTAGGGACTTGGTTTACAGATCTTGGTTAGAATTACAGTTGGCCCTTGAACAATATGGGGGTTAGAGGCACTGACCTCTGTGCATTTGCAAATCTGTGTATAAATTTTGATTCCCCAAACACTTAACTTATTAATAGCCTACTCTTGACTGGAAGCCTTGCCAATAACAGAAGTAGTTGATTACCACATATTTTATGTTATATGTATTATATACTATGTTCTTACAATAGAGTAAGCTAGAGAAAAATGTTAAGAGAATCATAAGAGAAATGTTAAGAAAATCCTAAGAAAAATACTGTAATGTACTTATTGAAAAAAAATCTGTGTACAAGTGGACCTGCACAGTTCACACCTGTGTTCAAGAGTCAACTGTAATTAGCATTTTGTTTTCTCCACAAAACATTATGCTGCTGAGAATTTTTAAAAATGTTTGACTTTTGGATTATTTTTTATACTTAATTTTTAAAATGACTGAGACTCAATTCCAATATGTATATATTGGTATTATAATGGCTAAGACCAGGTAACACTACTCTTTCCTAATTAAGAATCTAAAAAGACTTTTCATAAAGTTGAAATTATCATCATAATGACAATTAGGAAGAATCTTCTCTAAGAGGTTGGATGGGGAATGAGGGTAGAGATAATTTACTTGAAAAGGTTGCAAAGGTTTTGTTTACATATATTTCTTTTTTTTAAATCTGAATTCTCCAAAATTCCTTAAATTTTGGTAATAAATCAACTTTTTAGTTTTCTTTTTAGTAGGAAATCTGAAGAAACTAATTTTGGTCAGACTATTGAGTGTGTAGAAGTTAAGATTCTCAAAGTTCTCAAATGTTCCTATTTTCATATATCATAAATTAATGTTCATGTTAATTTAGCATTAATGAAATTAATCAGTATTCTTTAAAACTTAGTCTCAACAATATTATTTATATTTTAATTTTAAAATAAGATCATATTTGACCATGATGATCTTGCACGTTTAAATAAAGCCAAAGCACATATTTTGGAAAATTTGGCATTCCCTGCATCAAATTTAATGCAAATTACATTGAAAAATATCCCTGCTTGTTTTATACATATTGAATTATTAAGGTCTGCACTATTCCAAATTCATAAAATACTCTTTTCCAGGTGAAAACATTGGTAAAACCTATTATTCTTTGTTTTATGTAGTAATTACATAAAGAGTAATGGGTTTAATGTTTTTAAGTAATAAAGTGATTATTTTCAAAATTATTACAGAAAGTTCTGAAAACTCGAGTACTCATAATCCCACCACCTTCACACATTGCTTCTTTTGATAAATCTTTCATTTGGTCTTCTCATGACTTGAAATCTGTTTTTCAAAACTAGGTTTTTTTAAAGTACTAGGTCAGCTGACAGAGACTGGAGTTGTCAACCCTGAACAATTTATGAGTAAGTACTACATATAGCATTTTTTTCCTGAATGAAAAAATAAAGGGAAACAAGAATTTTCATTAGGGCTATGGTCAGTGTCTACTTGTGTTTGTGTTCAAATAGCTGGAAATTATTCATAGAACTATTAGCTATTTTCTTATTTTTTAAAGTTTATTTATTTTGAGGGAGAGGTGAGGGGAAGGAGCAGAGACAGAATCCCAAGCAGTCTGGCTCTGTGCTATATCATGCTATCACCGGGGGTCTGAGCTTATATATTAGTAGTGAGATCATGACCTGAGACAAAATCAAAGTCGGATGCTTAACCAGATGCCCCTATTTTCTTATTTAAACGTTTAATGTGGTTACTTGCTCTAGAATCCAAGTGTAGCAATTCTCATGTTTTACAAAATACCTGACTTTTAGATAATTATTGTAGCCGTAAATCTAGGTGACATCTCTAGAGATTGCTTTATATTGTAATTTTTTTTCCATTTTTAAAAAATATTTTTGAGAGAGAGACTGAGCATGAGCAGGGGAGGAGGGCAGGAGGGGCAGAGAGAGAGGGAGACACAGAATCCGAAGCTCTGAGCTGTCATCAGAGTCCAACATGGAGCTCGAACTCACCACGAGATCATGACCATAGCCAAAGGTGGCCATTTAAATGACTGAGCCACCCAGGTGCCCCTTGTAGTATTTTTCATGTGGTTAGGTTGTTCATGGAAATTTCATCACCAAATAAAAAAGTAATTAAGAGATTATGTTCTCAATTTATTTAGTTTGTTTATACTGAATTAAAAAAATTTTTTTCAATGTTTATTTGTGAGAGAGGGAGACAGCATGAGCAGAGGAGGGGGAGAGAGAGGAGACACAGAATCTGAAGCAGGCTCCAGGCTCTGAGCTGTTAGCACAGAGCCCAATTCGGGGCTCAAACTCATGAACTGTGAGATCACGACCTGACCCCAAATTGGATGCTCAACCAACCAAGCCACCCAGGCGCCCCTGTTTATATTGAATTTTAAGGTCAACCAGTGTCTTAGCATTTATAGTTCAACCCCCTTTTATAATACAGATGAGAGAATGGAAATCTAGAGAGGTCAAATGCCTTAAGATCACAGATAATTACTGTTAAAGGACTAAAACCTTCCTGATTCCATCTAGTGCTCTAACATAGTCTTTTCCTGTTTTCTACAAGTTCTTCATTTCCTTCACTGGGAAATTGTTTTGTACTCTATCTCACCCTCCCAAATGAAGCTCACTCTTTTCTGATTCTCATTGTTTTCCTTCACTGAATTTATTTCTTCCCACTCCAGAACCCTATCTAGGAGACTGGAAATAAATAACTATGTGAGAATATTAGGCTCAGTTTCTATTCCTGAATTCCTCTTTGCCTGTGTATCTGATTAGATGTGAAACCCATTATTTTGGCAATATAAGTACTAAAAATCAGTTTGAGAGAAAAGTATTCCATCTTTGCTCCTATATGCCATGTGACTTTGGGATGATTACTTAGAAATGGAAACATTTTTCACCTACTTTACAAGGTACTTTCAAAGCAAACAAAAACAAGGATTCGTCCTTTTGGGTTTTTTAAATTTTTAAAAAAATTTTTTTATGTATTTTATTTTGAGAGAGAGAGAAAGCACACGAGTGCGCATGGGGGAGGGGCAGACAGACAGAGAGGGAGAAACAGAATCCCAAGCAGGCTCCAGGCTCTGAGCTGCCAGTACAGAGCCCGACGGGCTCAAACCCACGGACCCGGAGATCATGACTTGAGCCAAAGTCAGAAGCTCAACTGACTAAGCCACCCAGGCACCCCTTAAAATTTATTTTTGAGAGAGAGACAGAGTGAGCCAGGGAGGGGCAGAAAGACAGGGAGAGAGAGAATGTCAGGTGGGCTCCACTGTCGGCACGGAGCCCAGTGTGGGACTCGAACTGAGAAACCAGGATATGAACCTGAGCTGAAACCAAGAGTCATATGCTTAACCATCTGTGCCACCCAGGTGCCCCAGATTGTTTCCAAAAAAGCAAGTCAGAGTCATGAAACCAGATCACAAGGGGAATCCTGAACATGACTGTCAAAATATTTTGAAGCCAGAAGACTAAAAATTTCAGAATGGATCCATGTAAGAGTGTTCTTATTAAAATTTGGTCATGTAAATGGAGCCCTTGAGTGGCTCAGTTGGTGAAGCGTGTGGCTTTGGCTCAGGTCATGATTTCTGCACCTCTGCTCATGCTCTCTCTCTCAAAAATAAAACATTAAAAAATTTTTAAGGTAAATAATAAATTTGCAGTTTTATTCTTTCTGAATATCGAGTGTAATGGTTAAAGAAATTTATTTAAAGGAGGTAATAAAGATATTAAAGAGTTTTTATTCATTAGTCACAGAAGTGGTAGCATCTACAGTTTATTTGTATTCTAAGTGCTGTTCATCTAAAATAGCTGTTAATAGTTGTACTTTGTTAGATTTTTTTTAATGTATGGACCATATTCTAGTTGATAGTAATTGCCAATATTTCAACCACTTGGTCATTTTTAGTATTTTCCTTAAAAACTTTATTAAGAGAGAGCAAGCAAGCATGGGAAGGTGAGAGAGAGAGAGAGAATCCCAAGCAGGCTCTGCACTGCCAGCAGAGAGCCCAACTTAGAGCTCAAATCCACGAACCCTGAGATCATGACCTGCGCTAAAATCAAGAATTGGATGCTTAACCGATTGAGCCTCGCAGGCACCCCATAATAATTAGTATTTCATTTAGAAAACAAAGTAAATTGCCATGGTGAAATATCTTTAAATATTCAATAATGAAGTCTGCTAATACTAGTATTTTTATGGCACCTAATAAAGCTTAAAGTCTACCACATAACACTTGTCCAATTTCCACAGAATCTTTTGAGCACATGAAGAAATCTGGAGACTATTATGTTACAGTTGTGGAAGATGTGACTTTAGGACAAATTGTTGCTACAGCAACTCTGATAATAGAACATAAATTCATCCATTCCTGTGCTAAGGTATGTGTTCACATTAGTGCATATGAATAAAATGAACAAGTGTTTTCTAGCAAAACCAACTTTGAGCTTCCGTTAGACAAATCTATTTTCTCACTGGTTTTCATTGTAAAATGAGAGTTTTATTGCCCTGGAAAAAGTTTTGCTTCTTAGAGATCACTTAGTAACATTTTCCTATTGTGTTCTGAGAGTTAGGAGGAAACTGTATTAACAATCAGAATTGTCTGAACATTGTTCTGTAAGGTGTCCTTGGGAAACCAAGTCAGCATCATGAAATTTGGTATTAACATTTAGAATCCCTAATGCTATTAAACACACACACACACACAGAGTACTTTGTATATACATTAACACAAATATTGTCAGTTTCCAAGCACTAAAGGATCCAGAATATTATAGACTCTTGAACAACATTGGAGTTAGGGATGCTGGCACTCTGCAGTCAGAAATCTGCGTGTAACTTTTGACTCCCAATATTAACATTTACTGGAAGTGTTACTGTCAGCATAAACAGTTGATTGTTATGTTAAGGCAAACTAGAGAAAAAAATGTTACTATTTTTTGTTTATTTATTTTGAGAGCGAAAGAATGAATGCCAGCAGAGGAGGGGCAGAGAGGAAGAGAAAACTGACACAGGGCTTGATCATGATCTGAGCTGAAATAGAATCTGATGATTAACCGACTGAGCACCCCAGAGAAAAGAAAATGTTATTAAATCATAATACATTTACAGTATTGAATGTTGTTCAACTGTATTCTGTAACATTTCTAACTCCTGATCACTCCTCATGACTCACATGAGAACCTAGGTAATCCAGCAAAATAAGATATAAACACTTCAAATGTATTCTGAGGTATGAATTTTGGTGGGATTTCTTTACTAGAAATTAGAAAATTGTATTTGGATGTTTGAAAGAAATTGCTGTTAAGCAAGGAGTAAGATGATGTACGGAACATGGCAAGATTACATTTTGATTCTGTGGATTTTGAAATCTGCTTTAAAACAATGGAGTGGGAAGATTTTGGATATAAACAAAACAGTATTAGGCTACAAATTGGTTCATTATATTATTTCCTCTATAAGTAAAAAAGGGTTGCATTTTGTTTTTTGTGAACTTCCAAGTGTAAAAAATATTTTTATCATTGAATTCTTACTGTCACTTGTTGATGTGGCTAAAAACAAAACTACATGCTTAGTCCCTTAAACGCTGTAAATATTTTCAGAGAGGAAGAGTAGAAGATGTTGTTGTTAGTGATGAATGCCGAGGAAAGCAGCTTGGCAAACTGTAAGTAGGCAGAAACAAGGTAACCCTCATTAAATCAGATACTTTTTGTTTCAGTTAATAGTTTTTTACCCAGATATTTGTTAACGTTTTGTTTGAAGTTCTTTTTAGGTGTCATTAATTAATCTAACTCTGTAGTTTAAATTTAATGGAAGAAACTAAGTATTTTTATGTTTTATCATGAAATTAGGAAATTGAGAGTGTACTGTTTTATAGACTAACATTTTTATTAACTTTTAATAATATTTTCATACTAGTGGGAAACCAAGTTTTGGCCAAGTCAAGTGATTCGCCTGTTTCCCAGTCATATTTAAAAACAAAGGAGATGTTCTCAGTCTCAGTTTCAGAAATATATTACTAAAATAGCCTTTCCTGTATAATGCTCTATGCATTTATCTAAAATTTTTAAAGTTTATTTATTTAGAGAGAGAGTGGGGAGGGGGGGCAGAGAGAATCCCAAACAGGCTCCACGCTTCAGTGCAGAGCCTGATGTGGGGCTTTAACTCACAAACCTGAGGCTGAAATCAAGAGTCAGGCACTTAACTGACTGAGCCACCCTGATGCCCCTATCTAAATCTTTTAACTTGCTTAATACCATCTCTTCTGAATTTTAAGGAAGTCACTCAATAATAGGACCTGCTGTGTGCCAGATATTATTTGGGATACATCAGTCAACAAAACAGACCAATTTCTAGTATTCTAGTCCACTTAATTTTGTTATACCTTTTATAATTTCCTAACTTCAGTCAAGATGTTCTGTCTTCAAAGTGATACAACTTTTCAGTCTGTGCAAACATAAGAAAATCTTTTGGGTAAATTTTTGTAGATCTAGTTTTTTTTTCCCCTAAGGCAGTTAGAATCACATTCTTATACTGGGCTTTCTAGTCTTTAAGGACTTGAAGAAGGCATACCTTTTTTACTTTGTTCCTATTTCATATTAATTGCAACAGTCCAGAGGTAATGTGATATATACTTTCACAAATGTTAGCTTTAAAAATGATACAGAACAAAGCTATTTGTACTCATGTGGAAATGTTGACTGTTCCTAAGTAGTTTGAATAGATTTAGGAAAAAGATTCAAAATATTGGCCATATTTTTTTAAACAGTTGACAGTCTTTAATGTTAATATGAATCCTTTTTGATTTTTTTAATGGTTGTGAGAGGGAGAGAGAGAGCGACTGCGCGTGCAAGAGCGTGTGCAAGCGACGGAGGGCAGTGAGAGAGGGAGACACAGAATCCACAGCAGGTTCCAGGCTCAGAGCTGTCAGCACAGAGCCCAGCGCCGGTCTTGAACTCACGAGCCACGAGATCATGACCTGAGCTCAAGTCGGGCTTAACCGATTGAACCACCCAGGTGCCCCGGTTTTAACATTAATCTTAACCCTATTTTTAAAGAGGGTTTAGATTGAATTTAGTATTGTTCTATTAATGTGCTAGAGATTACTAGATAAGTTATATTTGAAACAATAAAATGCTTTGGGTGATTTAAATGCTTGTCCACTTAGTTTGAATATTTAAATGAATATCATGAGAAAGCTCATGATCTAAACCCATTTCTAATATAAATTTGAAATTTTACTTATATAATATTCACTCATATTAAGTTACTCAAAATGCATTAAATGCTCTATGCTTTCCCCCTTTTTCAATTTCAGGTTGTTATCAACCCTTACTTTACTAAGCAAGAAACTGAACTGTTATAAGATTACCCTTGAATGTCTACCACAAAATGTTGGTTTCTATAAAAAGTTTGGATATACAGTATCTGAAGAAAACTACATGTGTCGGAGGTTTTTAAAGTAAACATCTTTTAAGAAAGACATTTGTCAAAGGAGCTAATGCAACAAGGCAATACTCTTCTTAGAGTTAAAATTATTTTGTTGCTTCAACCCAGTGACCTCCATAAATACTGGATTGAAAAAAACATTGTAATTCAACAAATATAATGACACTTAGAAGATTACTTTGGCCTGTGGGACATGCTGAGTTTAGATTACAAATAAGTCTTATAAAGGGGATGATTTTTAACCAAAGGAATATATTTTTAACTTGAATCTTTTCTTGCATTGTATTTTTCTAAAGTTTTGCTTCATTTCTTTGTAGCTATAGGTAGTATAGAGTTATGTGTCTGCTATCTGTACTGCTCATTAAAAAAAACCAAAAACACACCATCAATAAGGCTGTATCACATTCATAAAATTAATTATTTTTGTTTCAAAGAAACACCAAAAATCAGTTAGGAGTGTTATCATTTTTCTATATATTATGTGAAATTGGGCAAGATACAAAGTGTAGTACAGACCAACACACATTGGTTCTATATTGGCAAACCACCTGGTCAGCCTTTTCAATAAGTAGAAGTGAAAATTATAAAATGTGACTAGATTCAAAGTAAAACAAATTAAGTGTACATCTTAAAGTTTATATAATTCTTATGTAGATAAGGTACCACCTGTCTTATATGTGAAATATAATTACTCATTTATTTAAAATACCTAAGAGCAAATATACTTTTTAACAGTGAAATTAGCAAATCTTGGCATATTATGTATTTCTAACCTGATTTCTCATCTTTTCATCGATGTCTTCTAAGTAACATTTTTATGAAAGATTACAAAATTGAGGGGAATATTTTAAATATGTATCATACTGCATTTGTTACATCCTTGAAATGTTGATGGAAGCTTTTCTATTTACTGTGATTGTCATGGTACTATTATCCTGGTCCCTATCTTGTTTTGATTTTATTTATTTTAATTATTTTTTTAAGTTGAAAAATTGGATATTTTATTAATGGTTCTAATCTTTTGCATTCCATGTTACATTAAACCTGTTCATATGATGAAAAGTCTTTCATTAGAATCCTAATGTCTGTTTCTTGTGTCTTCTGTTGAACTATTAGGTTATGTCTTGGTTCAGAAGATTTCCGTTTTGTGTACTCTTTGTAAAATTCACTGGGAAAGTAAAGACCTACCGCTTTTCATCCCTCTTACATGTACCTCAACTGGATTTATGGTTTCTGTCCTTGCAGTAAGCTAAAGTTGGCTTTCTAAAACAACAATCCTTTACCAACAGAGGGTGCACTGTGCTTATGAATTGATCTGTCTCTAGTAAAAGCAACAAATCTGCTTTTGCCTTTTCAGCTAGTTTTGCCTTTTCAGGAGTCCTACAACCTTGGCACAACAGTAGCTTTATTAAGTAAAACCCATGTTAAAAAAATAAACCTAATAGAAGGCAAAATTAAATGCTTTACCATTCTTCTGAACAATTTGAAGTTGTCTACAAGGTTGGTATTTCAATAAATCCCATTAAATAGTGTTCTTAAGGTCTTCAAACCCTCCCTATAAGAGTTATAAAGTATATAAAAATTGTCATTGATGAAAATGGTGATCTGTATTTAGCTTTGTTTTTATTTAAATTTTATTTTAACCTCAGCGTGCAAGCAGGGAAGTGGGGAAGAGGAAGAGAGAGAATCAGGCTCGGAGCCCCATGTGGGATTCAAACACATGACCCTGGGATCATGACCTGAGCTGAGTCAGATGCTCAACAGACTGAGCCACCCAAGCGCCCCTGTATTTAGCTTTTAAAAGCTGGCCAGAGGGGCACCTGGGTGGCTCAGTCAAGTTAAGTGTCTGACTTTGGCTCAGGTCATGATCTCATGATTCATGGGTTCAAGCCCCATGCCAGGCTTGGTGCTGATAGCTCAGAGCCTGGAGCCTGCTTCAGATCTGTCTCTTTGCCCCTCTTGCACTTGGACTCAGTCTCTCTCTCTAATAAAACATTGAAAAAATTTTTTTAAGTTAGCCAGAGTATTATGTTTAAGATTTCCTAAACCATATTGTGAGTAAACTTGAGAAAAAAGCTGCGTAAAACATTTCATAATATAAAAACTATATATTCACATTTTAAAGCATCATTTGCTTTGAAAAGATAGAATGAAGTGACAGTTGTGATTTTTATCAGGCCTCATGTATTCTGTATTTTTATATCTCCATGACTCTAAAATGCATTATTTTTTATGCTACATTTTTGAAATCAGGATGCATTTTATGATCGATGCCTTGCCAGAGTTTATTCAACAATATTTTGCCTTTTAGTGGCATCTAAAAGAACAGTATAGTGATAGCATCTTAGATTTGATGAAGAGTAGAATATAGGCTGACTGTGAATACAATAAGTATTGTTTTTAACAGGCTAGAAGCTGCTCTGTGGATGACCTATACTCTTTCCTTCACTCAGTTCCAACTCAAAATTTGTTCTACTAATCCTGAAGAAATATTCTTGACAAAAAATTCAGGTCTTGCCTAGACTACTAAACATAATTTTTATGTGTGACCATAGTGTTTTTGGAAGATACTCTTAAGTGCTTCTCAAACACCGAATGTTCATTCATCCTTATTAATCTGAGGTAGTAAAATTGGGTTACTTTACCTAGAAGACAACAATCTAAAGTTCTGAGGCATAAGCAGTATAAATGAACATTACAATCTTTTTGAGGTATAATGGCACAACAGTTTTAATACAACCACCAGTCTTCACAAAATAATTTTAATACTTTGTGCCTGGACTAGCAGCATCTTGCACTGTGACATTCCTATACAGACATAAGCATTTTATCCAAGTACAAATGTTAAAAGCCGAGTAACTTAAGCAATTGCCTATACAAAGGTAAATAGACACTGTAGGTTATTGTTCTTCTTGAATCATTTTTGCTGCATAGTAAATTGCAATTACATGTCAGTATAATGTTACTGATCTATAGAATACACTTTGAACTGTGAGGTATGGCAACTCCCTATGAGAGAGCTAACATGTAAACCTGAATATTTTGATATCTTTTTTAGCTGCCATGGATGGGTAAGACAAAAAAAATCCAGCATTCAAAGATCCTAGAAACTTATCTTTCTAAAAATAAAATAAAATCTTTTAGTAATTCTTAGTTATTTCCTATCATTTCAATATTGGAGCATTTTGGGATAGACAAAGATAAATACTGAAGTGAATCTATGTTTGTTATGGAATTATGGATTAAACCAGTTAAAAAAAAAATCCGCCAGGTAACTGCTCATTTACTTTACATCAAGTTGAGATCCTGATATATATGTATGTATGTGTGTGTGTGTGTGTGTGTGTGTATGTATGTATATATACACGTCCCAACTTTATAATTCAAGATTGCAGTTAAATATTTCTAATTCACTTGAATTACCATGGTAATTAGACAATTAGAAACCTTATATTTTCTTAAAAAAGACATGCTTAACATTTTCTGACATTACTTCTAAACTTAGATGAAGCACAAAAGCCACCCCCCCCCCCAAACAAATATTCTGCTCTAAAAGTTAAGTGGTTGAGAGTTGGTATCAGAAGCCAGAAGCTATCATGGTTTAACATTTCCACTGTAGAGTAGATACAAATAAAGGTAACTGCTCTTTAGACACCTAATAGATTAAGAAACTAACATGAACTAATTAAAATTAGAAGAATACTGCCATTCCAGTTTGAATATTTTCAATACTTGTTTCATACTTTTAAAGTGGACAATAAAGCAGTTTTCCTGCAATTTCACTTTAAATCCTTGCCCAGATTACGTATTTAATGTTTAAAAGTGGGTGCTGCATCACTCATACATTATTCAAATAGTCTAGAAAATAAATCATGATTGGTTAAATGTATAGGTATGTTACAAGTAACTATCACAAAACATTTGTAGAAAAAAGAATTATAGAAATGGAATAAAACAGAAGACTACCAGAACTAGGTGAACTTAGGTGAAAAAAACATGGGGTATTTTTACATGAAAGAAACTTCATGTTTTGTCCCCATTAGAACTGTACTCAAGAAGATGATAGTCCCTTTTCCTAGTGTTCAGGAGACAGTCTTTAATATACAGTGCTGGGCAGGCACTTTAGTGACAACATAAAAATTAACAGTGGTTAGAAAAAGTGGAAAATTACCAGCTTTAAATTAATAAATGACCAAATCTGTATTTTTGTCCAGACTAGAGAGGATATGTGTATTTAAGAAACTATTTTAAAAATCTTAACTCCCTCATTTTAAAACCTAAATGTAGTAGTATGAGGATTCTTTTAAGAAGAATTTCTGCTGAATGAAGAAACATCACAGATTATTAGATTGCAAGAGAGATCTCTGCTGACCTATATAGTGATCTATATACAGGAAAGCTGTGTTATCTGGCACTTTGCCAAGTGGAATTTCTGAACACAATGCAAATCTTGACTCTACTAGACTACCATACCATGACCTAATCACACAACAGAATACAAAACCACAGTGGGATTAATAGGCTCTTCTCAAGGTGGTAAAACAGGGGAAGAGAAGGGAATCAGAAGAAGAATACCACCTCAGTCAATAGGAATTAACTCTTAAATTAATAAAAACAATTTAAATTCATTTCCACTCTCCTGCTATGCTGGATTAAAAAAGCTTTTTACTGTATTATATTACATTGTAGGGAGGAAAGCAACGCAAGTAACTTGGTGTAATGGGTTACCTTGCATAGTACCTGTTGGTACCAAGGGAACGTATGGAAATCATTCCCATCAGTAAAGCACCTCAAGAGAGGACTGAAAAGTGAGATATAAAGGAGTTTTGTTTGTGCTACCCTAAATCAACTATAAAAAGTTAAAAACACCCTCTCCTCCCTTCATGGCATACTTAAAACAGCAAAAATGTTTTTCTTAGAACAATCTTTATATGTATAAATAAAAATAATGGAGAATTAAGGATCCATATAGTGATTTTAATGCAAATTATGGGGAAATTTGGATTAACTTAATGTAAAGAATTAAAACACTAATTTTAAATACAATGAGGTTTCTCACAAACCACTTCCCCAATAAATGCATCTTCAAGAAAAGCTGCTATCTGAGCCAGAACAAATTAAGACAACAAAATGAAGGAGTAAATATTTCACATTAAATACTGAGGTTTCTTTAAGCCTCAGACTCTGTTTTAATTAATGTGTAGTTAAAAAGAAATTACAGAAGAACGTTAAAACTTTTCACCGTTCTACATACTAATTTAGAGGTCGTGAAGATTTATTTTTTTATTTTCAATTTTTTAATAATGCAAGGCACTTTTCTCTTTTGGGCTTCATTTAGAAAAAAATAGTGCTACATTGGTTTTTATATTCTATTTAGAACTATTTTGGATAAAGAAAAATGGGCTAAACAACTCTAAAAAGAACAAACATTTGGCTTTTAAGGAAAAAAGAAAGTCACTCAAAAGTCTAAAACTCCTTGTTTTTTAGTATCTGGTATTACCAAGCAAGACATCTTCATTTGTTCATTATACTTTTTTTCTTTAGAATAAACAAATTAGGAGGATAAAAGGAATGGAAGCAATACTTGGATCATGTTAAAGTAAGAAGAGCTGGCTAATACCATGATTCAAAGATTACTAATAAGGGATAAAGAAGTTTAAAAAAATAAAAAGGTAATGAAGCTACTGAATTATACTAAAACAGATATGTGGCAGATATCTGCATTTGTTAATGTTTCCGTAAGAGGTTCCATCATAAAAGTGAACTGTAAAATTATTTTTTAAATGTAATATATAGAACACAAAATGAATTTTTAGCAAACTTTAGGAAATTCTCGTTATAAATTACCCAGATTTTATAAACAAATCCCCCAACTTACATTTTGTTAAAGTAATAACTTTATATCATACAAATAAATTTCAAGTATGAAAAGTGCATTATTGCAATAATACCTCTTTGCAAGTCCAAAATTCTTGGTTTATAATAAAACTGTAAAGTGTAAAAAAAAAAAAAAAAAAAAAGGAAAAAAGGAGTAAAACCATCAGTGCCATCTATTGCAGAAGTCCAACATCTTCTTAAAATGTTGCTCAACAAGTTGCAGAGAAACATGTCTGGAAGCAACATATAATTGGGGGGAAAAAAAAACCTATTTGTATTTTTATCATTTTACATTATTATCATCTCTAGTATTTTCTCCTTCCCAAATAGAAATTCACATCCTCTATAATCTTGCTCTTGAGTCAGCCATTTTGTGCAGTCGCCACTTGCATGTTTCCAAAATCATCTTCTTCTTCATGTGTTCTCTTCAAACTGCCTAAAAGTTATTGCATGAATATAACATATAATGGGAACTTATATAATTTTATATCTTCATGACAGGATACACTTCCCCTTTTGAGAATTAACTATGTCTTAGGTATTACAAATAACAAACATTAACATTTATTTATTTATTTAGAGAGAGAGAGAGAGAGCAAGCAGGGGAGGGGCTAGGGTGAGGGACAGAGGATCTGAAGTAGGCTCTACCCCAACAGCAGAGAGCCCAATATGGGGCTCGAACTCACAGTCTCTCATATGAGATCATGACCTGAGCTGAAGGCAGATGTTTAACCAACTGAGGCACCTAGGTGCCCCACAATCATTGATTTTTAAAATAGCCTGAAAATAGAATTTTTGTAGATAGGATTATCTTTTTGCTTTCACTGACACTGCTGAAAATATTTGTCCAGTGAAGCTGTGGTTGTATAAACAAAAAGTCTACAACTAGGAGAAAGGATGGGATGTCACAGAGCAGATAAAGAAGAGATTTTATTTTACCTACTCTTTACATCAGGTCTGCTAGTACAGAAATTTTCCACATAGAATCAAAGCTATCCCTTCATGGCCAATAGTTAAAATCAAGAAATATGAGTCTCCATGGAGGAAAACTTAGGGGAACAATTAAACTGGTAAAGGGTTTATTGTGTTATCTGCCTAACAATGGCACAGGCTTAAAAGCTATGCCCAAAAGGTTGGACTAAATCATGGTAGTAATGTTAATTCAGATCAAAGTATAATATCAAGGCAATGGAGTAAAGAAAATATTCTATCCATAAAGCTAAATACAGCTGCTACAGCTGAGTTTCAGATGAAGTGCTGAACTTGGCTCTAAAAGAGATGAGACATAAATAACTAATGCAAGCAGAAAGTGAAAAGGTACAAATAAAGCTCTAGAGGATAGGCGTTCCAAATAACCAGGGACTGGAAGAAGATTAAGTTAATCATTTCTCGAGATAACGTGTAAACTAAGTTTTTAAGGGTAGAGAGACTCTAGTTAGAGAAAAAGAAGACATAAAATCATAAATAAGTTCAGTTTTCTGGAATGCATATATAAAGAGGAACTCCGAGAGCTACCAAGATCAGAAGCACCTTTACTTACTATGACACTGTTTTCTTCTGTAGGAATTAAACCAATGAATCTAATGTATCTTTTGTACAGACAAGATACATTAGAACTATCTTTTATGAAAGTAAATCTGGCAAGAATGAACCAAGTTAGAGTTTGATAGGAGGCCAATATATGAACCTGAAAGAGGCTGAGACTGAGTTAAAAGCAAAGAAGACAAACAAGGGTAACAAGGTCTTGGTGAAGAAAGATAAAAGATTCTGAGAGCATGCTTGGATCATTAATTTTAAAAATAGGGGAGAGTGTGCTCTGAAAAAGGGAAGAAAGGGAAAGGGACTGAAATATTAGTGACAAGAGAAAAACTGGGGTAGCTCACATTAGTCACCCTGCTTAACTTGAAACATGCTTTCATTTATTAACCATCTTTTATTTTTAATAAGATCATGGAGTGTACTTAAAACCTCTTTTCCAAATCCCTCTTATTTTAATCTTTACAGCAGTTATACTGCTTAAAGACTTAAACTAAAACCAAGCAGAAATGTGATCTTTCAACTAGCATATTCTATTAACCAGGTACAGTGGTGTTTACACAATAGAAGCTTAATATAATACACACGTATTCAGTATAAAGTTAAAATTTGCAATTACCTTGTTTTAATTCAAAAGTCTACCCAATGTTTTCTAAACAATTTGAAGTTTTCACTATAACCAGTAAACAGCAAAAGACACTTTCTACCTTTCATATCATCATATCTCCCCAACCTTCTCCAAAATGAAAAACATCCTTACCTGTGGGTCCAGAATGAACGGATAATGATCTTTCTATCTGGAGTGGTGACATCATCTGTATTGTTAATTTTGCTAGGTAGATGGCTTCATATTCCTAAAAAAGATTTAATTAACTTGAATATACATTTAAATTCTTGGGTACCCAAAACAGTGATTACCATGTACATTATTGGTATTCTTAGTTGATACTGAAAAATCTGGTGCCATATTGTTGTAAGAAAAATGCAGGTTTAATATTCCTACCTCATAATTTCACATTAAGTAATGAAACTACAGTCAAGTCAAGCTACTTGCTTGCATTAGGGTTATCATATGTTGAACTGATAGTATATGTTCTCTGCCAATGGGAAATTAGCTATATGATCTCTGACGTCCTCTATTAAAACACAAGCCTTTGGGGTGTTACATGATCTCTAACCTCCTCTGTTAAAACAAACACACACACACACACACACACACACACACACACCACAAACCCAAACAAGCAATCTCATAAAATGATTGTAAGAAGAAAGTGAAATAAAATTCAATAAAGATAAAAAGGTTTTGTAAAATATTTTTTAATGTTAACGTGTTGCTCCTTTCTCCTTCTTGCACCTTAATACTGTTATCAGTCCCTATTTGAAAAGTTATTTATTTACTTAATATTTATTTTTGAGAGAGAGAGAGAGTGCGCATGCAGGAGGGGAAGAGGCAGAGAGAGGAAGAGGATCCCAAGCAGGCTCTACACTAATAGTGGAAAGCCTGACATGAGGCTCTAACTCAAACTGCAAGATTATGACTTGAGATAAAGTTGGATGCT
Source organism: Crocuta crocuta (assembly GCF_008692635.1). Classification (NCBI taxonomy): domain Eukaryota; kingdom Metazoa; phylum Chordata; class Mammalia; order Carnivora; family Hyaenidae; genus Crocuta; species Crocuta crocuta. The sequence goes on along the minus strand of NW_027527551.1, from coordinate 280,039 downwards.
CAAACGACTTAGTCACCCAGGAGCCACTTTAAAAATGAGACTAATATAAGGCATTTAATGGATTCAAATATGTATTTGGTTTTCTAATCCCTTAAAATTAATAAACCTCTACTTCCAAACATGAAAGAATAACAGGCATTTCTTTCTCTCTCCCCTTTCTGAAAACAAGAACTAGAACACCTCATTTGATGAAACTAGGAAACAACCATAACCATAAATATGAGAAGAATAAAAAGTAAAGAAATGATTACCAAATAGGTCAGAACAGTGGTTACCTTTATAAAAGAATAAAGAGTGTCTGTGATCGGGATGGGGCATTACAAGGGCTTTTGGGATCATAGCATAGGTTTGGTTTCTTGACCTGATGGTGATTGCATGGATGTGTATTTACATTTTATGCACTTTCTATATGTGTATTATATTTCACAGTAAATTAAAAACAAACAAAAAATGGAACCAGCTAAGACATAAGATGCCTGAGTACAGAAATCAGGCAGAATGGGTACACTTCAGAGTTCTCCAAAAAAAGGTGGTGCCTAAGATAAAACTAAAGCCCTTGAATAGTATGATAGTCAGGAAATGAGAGTAGGCTGTGGGATGAGGTAGGGCATATTAAGGAAAATGTAAATGCCCACAACATGATATTTTTGCAAGATACAAGCTATATGATAGTAAGGTGAAGTATGAAGCCAAGCATCTGATCTTAGTTAAAAGCTTAGCCAGTAATTCTCAAGTCTGGTTATACCTAAAAATCACCTGAGAGGCTTTAAATATATATATAGGGGTGCCCGGGTGGCTGTCAGTTAAGCATTCCACTTCAGTTCAGGTCATGAATTCAGAGTTCATGAGTTCAAGTCCCACATCGGAATCTGTGCTGACACCTCAGAGCCCGGTGACTGCTTCAGACTCTGTGTCTCTTTCTCTCTCTGCTCCTACCCTGCTTGTGCTCTGTCTCTGTCTCTCAAAAAAAAAAAAAAAAATTTTTTAATATTAAAAAAAGTGTGTGCGCGTGTGTGTGCGTGGCCAAGCCCTATACCCAGTGATTCTCATTTAAGTTTAGATTAGCTTCCTCTGGGTAATTCTAACATGCACGAGGTGTTCAACACTCTAAACAAGAAAAATCTATGGCACAGGGGTACTCTGCTTCCTACTCCACTGAGTAGTCATACCACCAGAGAAAAGTGTTGGTGAGAAAGTCTTCCAAGACAACTAGGAAAATTTAAGCTGTCTGCCTTCCCCAACCACTACTCACGTCCCTCTCCCACAACTTTATTGTTGGGCAAATAGCTGATCTAAGAATACTTCCAATTCAAATACGACCTATAATCAAAAAGGAACCACTGCAGGTTTTAGCATAAAGATGTCACAAGAGGAAAAAAAGCAACACTATAACCAAAAGTCATATGAAGAATACAGCATGAAAATCACTCCATGAAGCAGATGAAAATGATTAATTCTCCATGAAATCAATGAGAATATGGCATTTCTGAAATGAGTCCAAAGAAGAGATAAAAGGACTCATGGAAGAAATCTAATAAGAGCATATAAACTCTCAGAGTTCAATGGGAGAGAAAAAAATAAAAACCACAAAAATAATAAACATAATAGAATCAACAAAGAATAGACCATACTATCCAATTCTGGCATAATATCAATTTCCTCTTTTCTCCAGGAATTGTCCCAGACAGCAAATATGCTAGACTTTAGAAAACAAACTAAATCCCCCTTAATATCTAATTTCCCCTCCAGCTGTCACTTCTGATTCCCCTTTCAAAGCATAATTCCTAGAATTATCTATTCTTGCTGTTCACAATCCTCTCTTCCCATTTTTCCTTGAACTCTGACCAATTATGCTTATCCTTCGCCTTATACTGTTTGTCAAGGACACCAATGACCTCATGTTCCTAACCCAATGTTAATTCTCAGCCCTTATCTTATTTGACCTATTATCAGCCTTTGAAACAATGGACCATTCCCTACTTCTTCAAACACTTCCTTCTCTTAACTTCCCAAACAACAAGCCACCATGATTTTTTTCCTACTTCCATTGGCCATTCTTTTCAATCTTTTCTGCTCATTCCTCATCTCCCCACCCTCTACATGTTGGAGTACATCAGGGTTCTATTTTGGAAATTCTTCTCTATCCACATTCCCCTAGTGATCTCACCCAATCTTGGGGCTTTCAATAGCATCTATATAATGATACTAATTAGATATATGGTTCTTTCCCATGAACTCTGGACTTTGATGTGTATAACTGCCTACTGTCTAACAGCCCTCTCAACCTTTGCATAACCCAAACCGAACTGGATTTTATTCCCCTGAAATCTTCTCATGGAGTTTCTTTCATATCTTTCATAAAGGCTTAGATTCATCTTAATCTTCTCTCTTCATATCCTATCCATCAGCAAATCCTGTCAGCTATACTGCCAAATCCAAAATGTGATCTCTTCTCACCTTTTCCCTTGCTACCACTTTTGTCCGAACTAATATTTTCTTTTGATTATAGGAGTTTAGAGAGTAAGGACAGAAGCAAGTATACCTATTAGAAAGCTATTGCAATAATGCAGTCAAAAGAAAATTAAGGGAACAAGCCATACAGATATTTGAGGGAAAGCATTCTAGGTCGAGGAATAAGGGCAAGTGCCTTGAGATGAGAACATGCATAGTATTTTTAAGGAATTGTGAGAAGGTCAATTTGACTGGAACATACATAGTAAGCAAATGGGATAGTAGGAGATTAGAACTGAGAGGTAAAGGACTGCAAATGTAAGGCCATAAAAGCTATTGTAAATAAGGACCGTGGCTTTTATTTTAAGTGGAGGGATAACCTGTAATAAGATTCTGGCTATTGCGCTAAGTAAACTGTGTTGAATATAGGGTACTGTAAACTTCATTAAAAAATACATATATTCTACAAAAAGAAAGCTTTATTTTTTTTTTAATATTTTAATATTTATTTTTGAGAGAGAGAAAGAGACACAGCAGGAGAAGGGGGTAGGGGCAGAGACAGAAGGAGACACAGATTCCTAAGCAGGCTACAGGCTCAGAGCTGTCAGCACAGTGCCCCATGCAGGGCTTGAACAGCGAGATCATGACCTGAGTGGAAGTCGGACGCTTAATGGACTGAGCCACCCATGAGGCCCCAGAAAGAAAACTTTAAAACACTAACGGACACAGATATTGATTTGAAAAAATGGAATGTATTCTTAGAGACAAAGACTAAAAATGTAAGGTGTCAATTCTTTCTGAATGGTAAGCATAGTTATAATATAAAAAATATAGGGCTCTTTCCAGTAAAGTTTATGCAAAAAAATAAATGTTAAAAACTTGCCAGGAAAATTCTTGAAAGAACATTAATAAGGAAATCGTGAGCTATACCGTAAGTTACTTATACAATATATAATTGCAGCAGTAAGCAGAGCAATGGGATAGAATACAAAGTCCAGAAACAGGCCCAAATATAGATAAGCATTCAGTATATAATAAAAATGGCATTTCAAATCAGTTGGCTAAGAATAGGTTCCTTAATATACAAAGAGCTCTTACAAACCAATGACAAAAAGACCAAGAATCTGATAGAAAAATGTGCAAACCATGGACATTGCCACTTTTACCACCATGATGGCAATGATCAGAAAAATCTGATAAAATACTTTTGGCCATTGGTACTGAATGGGGTATTGGGAAACTGGTACTCTTTGTTTCCTGGTGGCTTATATTATTTAAGCCTTTAAAAAAACTATTTTGATAACATCAAATTTCAAATGCCTCTCTGATCAGCTATTCTTCTCTCTATATGTATATCTTATAGGCATATTCACATGTACCTACCAGGATACTTTTCCCAATATTGTTCATAATAATGAAAGGCTAGAGACAATCTAAAGGTTTATGTATAAAGAATCAATCATATGAGGTTATGATGCATATGTACATATAAAAATATTATGCTGTTACAGTCATATATGTTATTGAATTTTAATCCTAAGTATATATTACCATAAGTATATATAGTATATATTAGTTTTTCAAATACCAAAATCAATTTTAAAAGACCATGTTTTATACAAGTGTTAAAAGACAAAAACTTATTAGTTTTATATTTTATAACAATTAAAATGAGAGTAAAAAGAAACATTTTACATAAACAAGAGATACCAGTTTCTGTTTTAAATGAATGAAGTAAAAACTAAAATGAAAGAAGAAAAAAGAGAAGTAAAATTTAAAGCCTGGTAACTGAGACAATCGATTTTGTAATGCTCTTGGTAACTGAGACAATCAATTTTGTAATGCTCTTGATGTCTCAATGTAAGATTTATTCCTGCATAACTGGGTGGAATCAGCCAGAGGACATTCTCTCATCTCTGATTTTCCTTTTTTGAAAAAATTAAATAAACCATTTAATCAGATACCTCCTAAGTTTATCTTACTGTAGTTTTAGTTCAACTTCTAAGTACCAACAAAATTCAAAACATGGAAAAGATAAAGCCTATAAAATAGCATATAAAAGCTGCTATACATAGTATACTTAGAATCAAAACTCTTATCTCTGTGTATAATCAAAAGAGAGGAAAAAAACTGAAAAAATTTCTAACATCAACTGTTTTATCTTACATTTAACAATTTGCCTTTATTCTTTTTTTCACAGTAATAGTAACTTTCAAGAAAACACAGATTTCTTGAAAATTTGAGGGGCACGTGGATGGCTCAGTTGGTTAAGCATCCGACTTTGGCTCAGGTCATGATCTCACGATTTGTTAGTCTGAGCCCAGTGTTGGACTCTACAGTGACACTGTGGAGCCTGCTTGGGATTCTCTCTTTCCCTCACTCTCTCTTAAAATAAATAAATGAACTTTAAAGAAGAAAATACTTTTAACTGGAAATGTAAACTTGAATAAAAAATCAAATTAAGGGGTGCCTAGTTGGCTCTGTTGGAGAAGTGTGCAACTCTTGGTCTCAGGGTCCGGAGTTTGAGCTCTATGTTAGGTGTAGAGATTATACTTAAAATAAATTTAAAAAGTTAAAAAATAGGGGTGTCTGGGTGGCTCAGTTGGTTGAGCATCCGACTTCGGCTCAGGTCATGATCTCACGGTTCGTGGGTTCGAGCCCCACATCGGGCTCTGTGCTGACAGCTAGCTCAGAGCCTGGAGCCTGTTTCCAATTCTGTGTCTCCCTCTCTCTCTGACCCTCCCCTGCTCACACTCTCTCTCTCCCTCTTAGAAATAAATAAAACATTTAAAAAATAATAAATAAAAATAAAAAGTTAAAAAATAATAAAATTAAATGAATAGATTATGGCAATTTTTAAGTATTTAAAGTGAATTCTACCCTTAAACTACATGGACATAAGATTTTAATTATCCTATTTTCTGACCAGCTTAATTAAAGATGAAGAAGTTACCTGAAGTTGATGGACAAATCCAGCATTAGGATTAATACAAAATCTTCTTTCTTGAACATAAGCAAACGCATCTCTAAAAACAAAAAAAGAAAAGGTGATGTTAGTATTTCATAAATTAATCTCACTTTTTTCAGAATTTAGCTAAAATAGGAAATCATAATCATACAGGTTGTACTACAGAGAGGTGGTGAGATATAGAGGAAATATCAACAGCATGGTCAGATGAAATATCATAATCCCTCTTGTTTACCAGCTAGTGTTCTAAGGGAAGGTGCTCAACTTTCTAAACTTTATTTTTAGATAAAAATAAAAATTGGGGATTATAAAAATTTCTAACTTGTGAGCTATTGTAAAGATGGGAGATAATAAGTGTAAAACACCTTGGTATAACATCTATTACACAGCACATGCTCAAAATATCACCATTGTTTAAACGAGAAATATATCTACTCCCTTGTGTTGTTCTAAGGCTTAAATGAGATAAAAGAGCCTAGAAGAGTACCTGCCACAGAACCAATATATAGAAGCTATTTTCACTATTATTATTACTGACAAGACATCAAAAGTAAAGAGAATATATAAAACATAAAGTCTACCAAGGATTAATCTTTTTCAATTAAATAAATGAAGCATTTGCATGCAAATAATATTAAGAACTGACACTTTTTATTTTTTTAGAGAGGCAGAATGTGTGTGATCAGGGGAGTGGGGAAAGACAGAAGAAGAGGGAAAGAGAGAGACAATCCTAAGGAGGCTCTAGGCCCAGTGCAGAGCCCAATGTGGGGCTTGATCTCACGACCCTGAGATCATGATTGAGTAAAAATCAAGAGTCAAACACTCGACCAACTGAGCCACCCAGGTATCCCTAAGAACTGATTCTTTTAAGAAATTTAAACACAAAGGATACCAAACAAATTAAACAAGCATTTGAATGTCTAGTATGTGTCAGTCATGTGGATCCAATGCTGAATACAGCTCAAATGAAGACAGTAACAGGGAACATGGTATAATGATGGAGGAGTTGATATAGGCATATAATACAAAGTTTCACTGGCCATGTTAAGAATTATTAAGGATCAGAAACCTTTGAGAGCTTTTGGGGGTAAGGTGATCACATGATCCGATTTATCTTTTTGAAAAGATAACTCCGACTGTAGTGCAGAAAAAAAAACGGGACTAGAGAAAGAAAAGAATACATGAAACCACTAAGAAGGCTACCATTGGAAGAGTCCAAGAGAGACATGATTAGAGCTCACATTAGGAGATTAAATGACGATGAAGAGAAAGATAAGACAAATTCAAGGTATACTTTGTGATATAAAACGGGTTGGTAATGAATGGGTCAGTTTGGGAGATGAGAAGTGAATGACACGGAGGTGTCAATGATTACAAGATTTCTAACTTGTACAAGACACACTAGGAAAAGGAAACACTGTATATTGGCCAGGTTTTTCTTTTGCTCTGGGGCTCTCTCTTTTTTATCCAGGTAGTATGCTAAGAAAAATTGGTTCTGGATAAGAAAGACTACACTGAATTATGAATAGAAGATGAAATAACTTCTAAGTAATTTTTCACCCAACTACTGTTACAGGAAAACGTAATAAATTAGCCTTTTAAACAAGGGAAGCAATAAACATCTGTGTGTAAGAGTGTGTGTGTGTGTATGTCTAAGTGTTTTTAAACTCAGACTAAACAATTCTCCAGTAGTAAATAATTACTTTTCCAAGGGTTATCTCCAACTGTAGGTGTAATGGCTTCTTAAAATAACATTTAGCACTAGTTCCCTAGAACCACAAAATCTACACAAGGTAGACAAGCTACAAAGGAAAAGAGACTAAGCCTGGAATATCAGGGCCTTCCGAATCAAACATGACTACGTGTCAAAATGAGGAGAATATCAACTTCAAACTCCCACATTGTTTCCATTAAGCTTCATTTTAATGAGAATTTAAATTGGCTAGGTTTCAGAGTACTTTCTTACCTGTACTTCATTCCAAATGTTTCCATAATGTATGCAATAACAAAGGCAGCACTGAAGAGGGGGAAAAAGGTTTAGAAAAAAATAAAAAACACAACTCATTAATTAAATGCTAGAGAAAAAAAGATAATCTCTAACTTCATACCTCCTGGAGATCCCTGCATTTCCATGGACAAGAACTTTTCCTGAAAAACAAGAAAGTTATTCTGACAAAAAAAAATATATCTAATTCAGCAACTAAAATATATTGAAACCATATATTATGCCACAGTAAAATAAATCGTTTCTTAAACATTTTATTTTATACATACCACCTAGATATTTATTAACTTTCAAGCTTTACAATTTATATTAACTACAAACTTTGAAATTAAAGATATTTAAAGCTGACCCACAATTCGAAAATAGATACAAGGGAATACTTAAGAAAGCCTATCCAAATGAAACAAGGAATTGGGAAAAAACAAATTTGGTAATAGTCTATTACAATCAATGCCAACTTCCATATCCTGCATTTAAGACAATGGCAACTAAAACATTAACTATAACACATAATCTCCTGAAAATAAACACTGGCTATGTAAAGAAAATATTTACCTCCAGTCTGTAAGCTTCCATCAATAAATTCTTTAGTCTGAAGGCAAAAGACAATGTGTCTTAATAAAACATCTGGATTAATATAAGCATAAAATACAAATATACAGTAAAACAAAAATTATTGAAAAAAAATCCAGCTAATTTATAGGAATACAAATTACCTTAATTCAAGAATTTACAAAATATTACAAAAGTGACTATTACAAATTTTTTAAATTATACAGGAGCCAAAATTTAATTTGAATTTAATAAATTCAAAGTGTGACTTTTCAGATATTTGGAGATCATTAAAGATTTTAGTAATTCTTTAAATATAATCCCACAATTTTCAGTAATAACAAAGTAAAACAGTATAAGAAGGAATTAGTTTAATTATTACTAAGTTTTAGAACCATAATTAAGAGGTCAAATCACAAATTTTAAATATTAAAAAACTTTATACCTACCATGGGAAAATAACGTATTATATTTTCAACCGGATTATCTGCAATATCCAAGACTAGATATCTGAAAACAGAGTATTTCGTGATAAGTACACTTCCAGATAAAATTCTACGTATAAAAAATTTTCAAAATTCTTGGCAACCAAAAAAATAATGCAAAACAACTTTCATAGTGTCATATTCCCAAGAATTGGGTCATAGATTTTATACTGTTTAAATGTGTAGCATTTTTAAATGCTTTAGCCTTAAATAACAAGTTAACATTTCTCTGATATTTTATAGTACAAAAAATCGATCTGGTTAAAACTGAAACTTCACAAGAAGGCAGAAACTTTACATCAGAGTGGACCTAGAATATAAAGACAAAAAGTATCTGTTTTCATTATTGTTATTCTATTTCTAGTAACTTCCCTATGGACTAAAAGATTCTTCTCTGAGTGGCCCTATGACCCCTTCTCACAACCCTACAGAGGACACTTCAGAGGAAGCCCAGAGTCTGAAATAGAAGGAGGTAATCTAAATAGAGGTCTGGGGGTGCCTAGGTGGCTCAGTCGGTTGAGCATCCGACTGGCTCAGGTCATGATCTCACAGAGTGTAGGTTCGAGCCCCGTGTCGGGCTCTGTGCTAACAGCTAGCTCAGAGCCTAGAGCCTGATTCAGATTCTGTATCTCCCTATCTCTTGGACCCTCCCCTGCTCACGCTGTCTCTCTCTTTCTCTCCCTCAGAAATAAAAAAAAATAAAATAAAAACATTAAGAAAAATTAAAAAAAAAAAAAAAACAGAGGTCTGATGGAGTCATACATTCACTGCTTTAATTAACCTTCAGGAGAGCAAAAATCAACTGAGAGACCACATGTCCTACAACTTTACACTTTGGAAAACACTGAAAATAAGATATTATTCATATACCAGACTTATTTTTTTTAATGTTTTATTTATTCTTGAGAGTGAGAGAGTGATAGCGTGAGCAGGGGAAGGTCAGAAAGAGTGGGAGATACAGAATCAGAAGCAGGTCCTAGGCTTTGAGCTAGCTGTCAGCACAGAGCCCGACACAGGGCTCGAACCCACGAACCATGAAATTGTGACCCGAGCCGAAGTCGGACGCTCGACCGACTGAGCCACCCAGGTGCCCCTAGACTTATTTTATTTTGTGAAAAACTTCCATTTCTCATCTATCCAAGACTACCTGTTTATTAATACAACTAAAGTAACTAAGTTACAAAATTAATTTTATATTGCCTTAAAAATTATAGGTCTTTAGCATTCACTTAGGTGGTTAACAATTTCAGTAATTTCTGGGTTTATCACAGAGAAGCTAGAACTCAGTATTCAAGGATAATCCAATGTAAAAACCAAAAGGATTCTGACAATGGCTATATCTTAAAGTGACTGTGTAGACTGAACCATCACATAAAACACAGCTTCATGGAAAAAAGGTTAATTCAGCATCAATCCAAAATATTTTATTGCATGCCATTTTGAGTGTCAAAAACTATTAGTAGAACTATCAATTTATAAGCCAATATTCTAAATCTAAGGAGAAAGAATTTTTCCATTAGGATAAAATAGCTGCACACAGGACATTTTGGTACTAAAAACAAAAACACAAATTAGAAATGTATTGGATGGCATTTTAAATATAACACCTTCATTTTCTTTAATATATGTAAGTCTATATGTGTGTATATATAATACACATTTGTATAACAGTAAGATTTAGAAGGAATATGACAAAATGTTACGCCCCTCCCCCGCTCACGGGCATGAGTACTCTCTCTTTCACAAAAATAATCATTAAATAATCATTAAAAATGTTTTTGTTAACTGAAAAATGTGCACACATGGTAAAAAAAAAAATCTAACAGTATAAAAATATTTGCAATAAAAAAAGCAGGCCCCTCTCCCAACCCAGACCCTAAATTTCTCAGAAGCATCCACTCTCAAATTTCTGGTCTGTTCACCTAGAAACTTTCCATACATATACAAGAACATATGTCTGATGTATTGATATAGAGAACAAGCGAGCACAAGTGGGACAGGGGCAGAGAATAAGGGAGACATATATTCCGAAGCAGGCTTCAGGCTCTGAGCTGTCAGCACAGAGCGGGATGCGGGGCTTCTACTCACAGACCACAAGATCATGATCTGAGCCAAAGTCGGACCTTCAATCGACTAAGCCACCCAGGCACTCCTACACAATATATTTTACAATGTCCTGTACTGATGCACAATCAAGTTGCTTTCATTTTTACAAACAATAAATCAGAGCATTAAAATATCTTTAACATATATGCTTTTATATAGATACACAGTATCTCTAGAATATTTAAGAGTTAATAGCAGCTGCCTCCCAGGAGAGAAGCTGGGGCTTGGGTTTAGAGGAGGAAAAAGATGTACTTTATTTATACACCTTTTTTGCACTCTTTCACATCACTGTAATATATATTATTTATTTTTAAAATAAAGTTAAAATAAAACTAAAAACCATCAGATGCTCAACCACACTCATTAGAAGATAAATGAGAAAGGCAAATTACATCTATGTGAGACATCATTTTTACTCTAGAAAATTGGGAAAAATTAAGAACTTTTATAATCTGTCGTGGAGATACCAAGGAAAGAGTCTCTTCTCATTCATTTCATAGTGGGAATGTAAACTGATAAAACTCACTGGAGGGCAATTTGCAACACCCATTAAAATTTTAAATGCTCATATTCTTTGATGCAGCAATTCTACTTCTACAGTTTATTCAACTGATATATTCACACATGAATTAAATGACACATATAGGAATACCTACTATATTAGCAAAGACTGGCAACAATCTAAATGCCCAACAACAGGAGATAGGCTGAATAAATTTTAGTATAACTATTCAATGGATTACTATGAAACTTTAAAAACTTAGTGCAGCTCTCTAAGTTGTATACATTAGTTACTTATTTAAGAATTTAAAGGAAGTTTATTTTTTATATGATATACCTATATGGTCATCCTTATAAAACAGCTATGTACAAAATCTGTTATAATAAAAGCATCTTGAAATAAAAATACATGTTTGCTACCCATAACATTTTAATATATCACAACCATAATTCTTACCTAAATAACTGTTGAAAGTTTGGTTTAACAAAGTTTGCCTCAATATTTTGTCTTATGCATATTATATGGGTTATTCCATATTTCTGTAGTATAGGTAGCTGTAAAAAAAAAAAAAAGGGACAAGGGGGAGAAATAGTTTAAAATACAAAACATCAACTTGCTATAACACAGATGTTTGAAAATACACAGGACTGAACATTAGAATTACATAGACATATCTAAGCCTTAAGTGCAGGGTATTAAAACTCATTTTATAATAATTTACCTAAGTGATTAGTAAGATATTTCAATGATTTAAGATTAATATATATTACATATCCTCAAAAGGCTAATAGGACTATTTTACATTCATAATTTTGGAGCGTGTTGAGACCTTAAAGATAATTTATTTGGGAATCAATACTATGTGGTGGTTAAAAGCAGGGGCTCTGGAGAAATGAGAATCCCAAGCTCTATATTCCAGCTCTGCTAATGACCTGAGCTATGTGGCTCAGTACTAACCTTTCCACGAAGTGGTTGGAGCAATTATAGAAGATAATATATGTAAGTTGTTTGGCACAGTGCCTGGGGCACATGGCAAGCGTTCAGTAAATGGTAGTTACATATACTGACAACACTCTTTATTCCTTAGAAGGGACCACTAAGACATAAACAGTTATTGAACATCCCTGACATAGTTAATAGCAATACCAGGGCTCAAATCTCTCTGCCTCTGTCAGTCTACTTTTCTACTACAAGCCAGAATTAACTTAAGAGTTCACAGACTAACATTTCAGTTTAAAACTTTTTCTCTCAAATTAACTGGAAACTCCAAATGATATCTTATATTCTGTGGCACCTTTTTGGCTATAAATTTAAAGCAATTTAATACATAAAATGTTAATATTTAATATAACATGTTATACACATTTAATATATTATATATAACATAGTATATGTATATATAAATATGAAATGATGTATTATTTTTAATGGTTAGAATGTAAATTCCAAGAACAATGATTTTGTTCGCAGATTCATATTAAGTATGTATAACAGTGCCTTGAACATATTAACTGTTCAATAACTATCTTTTTGCTAAATAAATTAACAAATCATGCTGGCATAAGGAATCAGAATTCTTAATTTTTTAAAAATTATTTATTTCTGAGAGAGAGCATGAGCAGGGGAGGGTCAGAGAGAGAGGGAGACACAGAATCCGAAACCAGCTCCAGTCTCTGAGCTAGCTGTCAGCACAGAGCCCCACGCAAGGCTCGAACCCACGAACCGTGAGATCATGACCTGAGCTGCAGTCGGATGCTTAACCAACTGAGTCACCCAGGCGCCACTAGAATTCTTAATTTTGAGTTTTCTATGAAGCTTTCAGCTTATACTCATATATTTAATTCCCACTTTCTGCATTAAATAGTCCAGAATCATAATACTAATAATTCATCAGGGAAGTCAGAGAATAATTTATATTTGTTATGGACTGCATATTTGTTATCTCCCTAAAATCTGCAGGTTGAAGCCCTAACCTCCAAGGTGATGGTATTAGGAGGTGGGGCCTTTGGGAGGTAATCAGAGATTTAGGTGAGGTCATGAGGATAAAGCCCCCATGATGGAATTATGGGTGCCCTGAAAAGAAGAACAGACATCAGGACTTTGTCTGCTACCACATAAAGATACAGCAAGAACACAGCCGTCTGCTAGCTAGGAATAGGGCCCTTACCAAAACCTAACCATGCTGGCACCGAGATCTCAGATTTCCCAGCCACTTCAACTAGGAGAAATCAATGTCTGATGTTTAAGCCACTGGTCTATGGTATTTTATTATAGCAGCCTGAGCTAAGAAAATGTGGTTTTCAAAGGTATAAAATGTTAATTTTTGCAGTAAAATTTCCTATGTCTGGCATAGATTAGATAGAGTTTAATTATCTTTGTATTTCCTGAGTGTACCCTGAGTTAAAAGGGAGGTAAACACTTGGTGGGATTAATATTTAACCAATGTTCCATATTCACATTTATTAAACTTTCAAAATGTATTCAATATCCATTCTTTATTTATACTTATCTGTGATATAGAAAGATACTTTATCACAAGATATATGTAATTATGGATAAAAATCTGCTTTAACACAAAGTAATAAAGCAAACCTTAACAAAATGGACCCAAATGTAATAGCACACAAAATAGTCTTATTTTTCAATAGATTTTCATTTATATAAAGCAAATTATGATCTTACTCATACCAACAAACTACAGAAAAAAACTGTAAAAATAGAAAATGTTCACTACTGACAAAGAGCCTAAATTCGCCCGTTTTAAAACTGCATTTAAATGTAATAAAAAATTGGCTTAACTAAATGAGAACTAGAAAGGGAGTTTATTCCCTAAGATTTATCTGTTATTATTTGCTGTTGTTATATATTTCTAGGATGATGGATAAAAAGGAATACAAGCTGTTCTATGGTGATTCAGAATGAGAAATAATCAAATTTCACCATAGACACTTCTCCTCAGTCTAATAACTAGACCATGGTGAAGTTGATGGTGAAGAGGTTTTGAGATCTATAAACACTTATAATTTAATGTGACAAATACTGTATTTATAAAATGCTGTGGGAATACAAAAAGCAAATAATCTAAACATTTTTGTGAATACTATTTTGTGAATACTACATTATTTGGCTTTTGTTAAGTAAATCACAGTTAAGTCTACAGTTATCTACTCTATCCTTTCCTTAGTACTTTTCTTTTTTTTTTTCTTTAGCAACACCCTGCCTTTCTAACCTAGCTGTAGACCATTAAAACAGGGTTTACTCTCATATGTGCCTCAACAGTCAAAAAGCCTTCCAGTTTCAAAGAAATGACTCTAATTCTAAAAAGCTCCCAAACAAAGGGTACCTGGGTAGCTCAATCAAGTAAGCGTCCAACTTCAGCTCAGGTCTTCACCCAACTTCACCTCATGGTTTGTGGGTTCAAGACACCATGTTGGGCTCTATGCTGACAGCTGGAACCTGGAGCCTGTTTCTAATTCTGTGTCTCCCTTTCTCTTTGCCCCTCCCTTGCTCGTGCTCTCTCATTCTCAAAAATAAACATTAAAAAAAAACACCTCCCAAATCACCTAATATTCATAAATACATTAAATTAAATTATTAGAGTTAAAAATTCTACAGTCTTTGGGGCACCTGGGTGGCGAAGTCGGATGAGCAACCTACTCTTGATTTCAGTTCAGGTCATGATCCCAAGGTCACGGGACTGAGCCCTGCATCAGGCTCTGCACTGAGCGTGAAGCCTGCTTGAGATTCTCTCCTCACCTATTACACTCTTTCTCTCTCCAAAAAAAACAAAGAAGGAAAAGAAAAAAATAGAAAAAAATTTTTATAAGTTTTTACAAAACTTACCATAGGTAGAGTAGATCATACACAAGAATACTGACTTCTAAATAAGGTACTGGGGAAAACATTTGTGATACCATGTTTCACATCATAATTCAAAGCAAATTAGTAGCACTGTCATAATTCCTAAGACTGAATCCCCTAGGAAGTGGAAATTGTTACATATATTATGTAACATTTAATATATGTTACATATATTAAAATGAATCTACCATGTTAAATGTGTAAGTGAAGACATTCATTTCAGTTTGACTGTATAGGAGACAGAGATATATATGTGTGGTATAATGCTTTACAACCTGGAGCATCCAGGTCTCTAAAGTTTCGAAAAACAGAAACAAGATTTTATCACTTACAACATGTATATACACAGGCACACACACACATTTACCTCTGATAAGGAGAGATGCACTAAAATGTTAAATACACTTATTTTGGGCTTTAATTCAATCTCACTGTTCAGAAGGTATGATTAGCAATGACGAATACCTCATATTTTAGAGGATAAATTATTTGGTAAGTCTTTCAAACACATGGATTCACAAAAAAAAATAATACATAAATGCTCATTTTGTAATTTATGGTGAAATATTTGAGAATCACTGGTCCAGTAAAACTTAGAAAGAGGCAGGTACTCCAAAGTAACATGCAATATTTGTGGACATTCCCTCAAATAAAACTCTTACAACAAAAAAATTTATTCCAAAAAGACTTGTTAATAAATCTCTTGATGAACCTAACCTAAGTTCATACCTTGCTTTTCATGGCAGAAGAATATGGGCCTAAAAACAATCCAGGTAAAATTTCCTAGAAAAAAAAATTAAGATATTTACCATCAACAATTTAAATCTATACAAACTATGTACCACATAAGTGGACTTGTGGAGTGTTTTCATAGTTATAATAATTTATTTAAAAGCTTGTTATTTAGGGAGCATTCCCTAGCCACATTGAGCAAAGACTGGGAAGAGAAATGCAGATTTGCTTTATATATCAAATGAAAGGCATACTGTATGATTGGCTTTTAGATTAATAAAACATCTCTTATTTTACTTATATTCTCTGCTATAGTCTAGAAATAAAGTAGGCATAAAGAAAAATCACCCCTTTGGAATTACACAAAACTTTATTCAGCCAAATCAAAAGTAGCACAAGATACAACAAGATTAGAACTGTTCCCTTCAGTTAATAAAAGTATTCTTGCGAAGTTTAACAAAGACCAGTATCAACTGTTTGCCTATGGACAGTTCCAGCAATTTAAATACTTCCAAATGCTAGATGCTACGTGAATTCAATATAGAAATATTTTAGTTGAGCTATATCATATTCTAGTTAATAATACAGTATAATTTTGTAGTTCTGTTCTATGAAACATCCTAATTATTTGTGAAGAGGTTTGATTTCTCCTATCAGCTGCTTGTGGGCACAAAATTACATTTGACTCATCTTAGCATTTCCCACGGCACCAAGTAAAATGCCTTATAAATACTAAGGTATTTTTTTAAAGGAGAATTTTCACTAAGAGAGAAAGGAAACATTATTTTTAAAAGTCAAAGTATTTCCAGGAGCAGGAGACACCACCTGATTCTGGGGCAAGCAAAGTGACTGTAAGAAAGAAATGCAAAAGAAAAACAAATTGCTATGAGGGTTAGCTATCATTTTATCATTCCATATTTGGAGTATTCAAATCAGTCTCCTGGAGGACTTCATTATAGAAGTTGTATCTGGAAACCAGATACAATTATTCAAGAGTGACTTGCGTTACAGTCAACTCTTCTAGACTTATCTAAACTAGCCAAACACAGAAAGCAAACTGTTTCCAAAAGGAATATAAATACTGTACCCAATTTTTCAGATAAGGAAAACCAAAGTCACTAATTCAGCACATATCTATAGATACAGATATATATCACCATGATTCTACTATAAGGAAGGCAGGCAACAATTCATTTCCCATCTTTTAATGTTAACCTTTAAATATGTTGATTTTTTAAATTCTCAATGATGAACCTAAAGATCATGAGCCAACAGGTCTCAAATCCTTTGTGAAATCAGTTATTTGATGATAATATGGATTGGCCTGAATAAACAAAAAGGTTATCTTACCTGCATCTCTCGTCTCATAGGATAGGTCCATTCCTTAAAATGAAAAGAAAACACAAGAATAAAAATAAATAACATTTTGAAAAATGTTACCCAATTAAAAGTTAAAGATGTGACATGCAAGTGTATGGATTTTTAGAAAAAATACATTATACTTTAAGAATAGTCTATAAAGAGATTCAATTGGCTTCACAAACACCTGAAAATTTAAGGGACAAGAAACAATGATTAAGGTATTCTTTACATAACTGGGTTTCCAAAATTATGATTATGTTACTTCATACAACAGATGTAAAAGCTCATTAATTAAAAGAACAGATATTCCAGAAATTTCTCCCAAAAACTGATCCACCAAGTCAGAAATGTCAAATAGCCTTTCTGTCATTCATGTTAACTCTAATCAACTGACAGTAGATAGCTAGAACACTGTGAACAAAAACTCAGGAAGAAGAGTACTATGACCAGTGAGCAATAACTGCAATGGACTGAAAGAGTGTTAATAGATACCTGCCATCCCAGATCTAAACCTCCAGATGCTTATCAAACAGGCTTTCTCACATCTTACTTGTTCTTAAGATTCTTTTAGTTCAATTCCCTTTAAATATACATTTCACAGGGGTGCCTGAGTGGCTTAGTCAGTTAAGCTTCCAACTACAGCTCCGGTCATGATCTCATGGTTCGTGGGTTTGAGCCCCGCGTCAGGCTCTGTGCTGACAGCTAGCTCAGAGCCTGGAGCCTGCTTTAGATTCTGTGTCTCCCTCTCTCTCTGACCCTCCCCTGCTCACGCTTTCTCTCTCTCTTAGAAATAAATAAAAAACATTCAAACAATTTTTTTTCAAATATATATACATTTCACAGAAGTATAGAGTTCATTCTGTCTTTGGAAAGCAGACCAATATAAACAAGTTGAAAAATAATACAAAATGCCAATGGCAAAAAAGACAGTAAACATTTTAAAAGTTGGGACCAGAAAAAAGCAATTACAGTGAATTGATATGGAGAACCAAATCCTCATTTGTAAATGAACTGCATTCCAAAAGTTTCTAACTTGTTTAAAACTCACAATTATAAATAGAAATGAGCTTTCTAAAGTTAAAACTGGAAAAGCTTAAAAAAAACAAAAACAACTTTTCAGGTGAAAGGGATCAAAGGGTATAAACTTCCAGTTATAAAACAAGTTATGGGGTTGAAAAGTACAGCATAGGGAATATAGCCAATAATTTGGAATAACATTGTATGGTGACAGAAATTAACTATACTTATCAATGTGAGCATTGGGTAGTAATGTATAGAATTTTCCAGGGGTCTCTTGCTGGCTCAGTTGGTAGAGCATGAGACTCTTGGTCTGGGGGCTGTAATTTCAAGCCCTGCATTGAGTGCAGAGACTACTTAAAAATACAGATATGTCCAATCACGATGTAATATACCTGAAACTAATGTAACGTTGTATGTCAAATATACTTCATTTAAAACAGAATCTTTTTAATTTTTAAATAATTTTAGGACTACAGAAAAGTTAAAAATAGTGCAAGGAACTCCCTTTACCCTTCACCTAGATTTTCCAAATTAGAAAAGTATTTTAAACACATAAGGTAGAAATATTATACATCTGTAATGGAAATCTTAGCTAGGATGCAATGGGGAATTACTCCTATCAGAGGGTTGGCAAGCTATCAGCAGGTGGGAGGAGGGGTAAGGGGGAAAAGGAAAGCAGAAAAGAATGTGGTGTTTGCAGAGCAAGCAGCTATGGCTAGGTGTTCCACCAGAAATACCCCCTTGTGTGAGCCAGTTTGAAGCTTTCAACTTATGTAGAAGTGCCCTGAGTTGCCCTAAAGTAACCTTTACAATCCAACCATGTTTTTGACCATACAATGTATGCACTAGTATGCTGACATACTTATGCATACAAAGTTGAACCCAAGTGAATACAAATAACAAAATATGTATAAGCTCCTTTTATGTATCAAGTGCCCTGGCTCTGTTCCCTAGCACACTAAACAAAAGCTTCATGCATGAACCCCAAGGGGAGACAGTGCTTTGAGAGTCATTTCCCTGTCTCCGTACCTGTGACAAGTAATAAAAACTCTTCGCTTTCAATA
This sequence comes from Crocuta crocuta, assembly GCF_008692635.1. NCBI lineage: Eukaryota > Metazoa > Chordata > Mammalia > Carnivora > Hyaenidae > Crocuta > Crocuta crocuta. The sequence goes on along the minus strand of NW_027527551.1, from coordinate 260,931 downwards.
CTTCTTTAGGTTGTGTTCAATTTAATGCACCCCAAGCAGCAAACTTCCTGAGTTTGGCTACAGAAAAGACAGAATAGTACTCCTGCAATGACAGTCAGCAATTTTTTTTTTAATAAAGAGAAAGTATTTTTTGTCTTTCATGTTGAAAATCGATCTTGGCAATGTAGTAGAAGTAGACTATAAACCTGAGAAGCCATGTCTTGAGATCTACTGATCTTTTATGGCCTTATTTATTACTTTTGTTCTTTTAAAATGGGAGTATAAAAGAACACACAATTAAGTGTTAAAAGGCCTAAACATGAATGTAGAGTGTTGTGCCCGATTCGTGAGTCCCGAGACCCCTAAGGAGCCGTCACCGATGCAAGTACATAAGGGTCTTTATTACAAGCTCGAGCAGGGGCTCACCTGTCTACCGGTGCAGCGGCAGCAAGGAGAAGACTCAAACAATGGCAAGCAGGGTTTTTATGGAAAGGGAAGGGGGTGTTACAGTGCACATGTCGTACATTTTGCATCACCACATAAGCACCAATCATAATTGTGCAGCACCCATGGTTATAGTTTTGACCATTCAGTATCCGTGAGGCGTCCGTTACTTTTGGCAGGACCCAATCATGACCTTTGAGAATCCCTTGAAAATGACCAATTATAAGGTGAGCTCAAAGGGCCTATGTGGGGTTTAGGCAAGCGGTGAGTGATTGGCTAGTTTGTACAGAGTAACTACCTGCAGTTCCCAGCCCTGACTCAGACCACAGAAATGTTACACAGTTCTTCTGATTGGCTGATCCGAGGGTGGGTCTGAGGGTGGCTTCAGCTGAAGCTTTTCCTGGAATTAGGGCTACGTGCAGCCAAGGTTGCTCTTAATAGAGGACTTAATTTCAGGCTCTTCAAGAGCTCAATGGATTTTTATAAGCAATATACCCATGTAACCACCATCCAAACAAATAAAGATTTCTGTATCCCAGAAAGTTCCCTTTCTCTTCTCAAGCAATACCCTCTTTCAGAGGTGACCACAGATTTCTATCAATATAGATTAGTTTTGCCTATTCTTGAACTTAATATAAATGGAATCACAATAGTACTATTTTATGTCTGGCTTCTTTCATTCAACCTAATGCCTGTGAGATTCATCCATGGTGTGTGTATGTTAGTAGTTTGGTCCTACTAACCTGTTTTTATAACACCCAAAAGGCAACACTCTCAGTCAATGATAAACTGGGGAGGTTGGGGGGTGGGGAGGGGAAACAACTCACCTCATCCCTGTAGGATGAGTACCTTTGCCTTTCTGAGCTTTGGCTCTGAGTAGAATATGGTGATAGTGGTGGGGTGGGGTCTTCCTAACCACAATCTGGACTTTGTTCAACTTTTAGCATTAGAATTCAATTATTTTTGTGATGTCAAGTGAAAATTGAATGTCAAGTGGTCCTGGGTAGATTGTGTCCATGGGTTCTTGGAAAAAACAAATTTATTTTGTCTCTGGAGAAGCATATCCTAAACCTAGATCAGAAACAACTCACAGAGATGAATTCCAAGAACTCACAAATTAAGAATCAAATTTTAAGAGGAGGAAAATACAATATACATTTAGTATACAAAGAAATGAGAGCATTAGAAGTATGACCAAGGATTAAGAAAATTTTTTAAAGAGAACCAAAAGGAATATGTAAAATGAAAATGTACAACTGAAATTAAAAATCATTGGATAGAGGGGAACCTGGGTGGCTCAGTTGGTTAGGCATCCGACTTCGGCTCAGGTCATGATCTTATGGCTCATGGGTTCGAGCCCTCCATTGGGCTCTGTGTTGATAGACCAGAACCTGGAGTCTCCTCTCTGTCCCTCCCCCACTCGTGCTCTCTCTCTCTCAAAAATAAAACATTAAATTTTTTTAAAATAAATAAAAAGCAGTGGATAGACTAAACAGAAGAACACAAATACAGAATTTGTGAACTGGAAAATAGAATGACCTAAATTCAGAATTGAAAAGTATGATCAGTTAATAGACAAAGATAGAATTAAAAGTCTAACTTCCATAAAATCTAAGTTCCAGAAGGAATGGAGAGAAAATACAGGAGAGATAATATTACACAAGATATTAATAAGAATTTTCCAAACTTGTCAAAGACACCACACCCCAGAAATAAATAGCCCAACAATTCTCAAGAAAGGTAAGGAAAAGAAATACAAAGGTAAATAGCAGCACACCAAACATAAATATCTGGAAAAGAAATCTTGATCCTGACCCCTCCTCACCACGCCACACTCTGAACCCTCCTCACATACAAACATCTTGCCTTTCTTCACTGTTGTATGTATTCCCAACACTTGATGACAGTGCCTGGCACACAGTAGGCACTCAATACATATTTGTTGAATGAAAAAAAGAAAACAAAGGTGTATGTGTATAAACATAAACACAAAAATGATAAAACTTCTATAAGAAACAGAGTATCTTTGCAACCTTGGGAAAAGCAACGATGTCTTAAAGACGGCACAAAAGATATTAAGCATAAAGGAAAAAAATTGATAAATTCAATTTCATGAAAATTAAAAACTTCTGCTGAATGAAAATACATTGTTAAGAAAACAAAAAACAAGCCACAAATTGAAAGAAAATATTTATAACTTATACACCCAACAAAAGACTTATATCCAAAGTACATAAATATGTATCAACAATAAAGTGACAACTCATTTTTTTAAATGGGAAAAGAACTGAACAGATATCCCAACATGGAAGATATATAAATGGCCAACAGCACAAAAAAAAGGGCTCAACATCATTGGTCATTAGGGAAATTCAAAAAAAGCACAAGATACTACTACATAACTAATAATGGCTAAAGTTAAAAACACAACACCAAATGTTAGTGATGGTGTAGAGCAACTAGGACTCTCAAACATTGCTAACTGGAGTGTAAAATGGAATGATAAACATACAGCTACCTTATAATCTAGCAATTCCGCTCCTAGGATTTATCAAAGAGAAATAAAAACATATGTCCACAAAAAGACTTACATAAGATTATTTAAAGCACCTTTATTCATCAAAACTCCCCAAAACCCAAATATCTATTATATATTCATACAATGAAATATTCAGCAATAAAAAATCTACTACTACTCTTAAGTACAATATACATGAATTTCAGATATTATGTTCAATAAAAAAGCTATAAACAAAAGAGTCCACTTTACACGATTCCATTTAAAATTCAAGAACTGACAAAACTATAGTTACAGAAATCATAATATTCATTGTCTATTATGGAGTAGGGTATGGGTTGCCTAGAAATGGACATAAAATAACCTTCTACATAGACAGAACTAGTACATATCGTGTTAAGAGTAGGATTACACTGGTGTATATACTTAACAAAACTTACTGAATTGCAGACAATATTTGTGCATTACACTCTATGTAAATTTTACTGCTACTTAAGAAAAGAGAGGATGCAGACAAAACCAAGATATTAAATACAAAAGAAAGACAATTAGACTGTCCTTGACTTAACTGCAAGAATAAAAGCCATAAGACTAAAGAATAATACATTCAAAGTAGTGAAATAAATAATTGTGAATCTAGAATATATGCTCAGAAAATCATCTTTCAAGAACAGGAGTGCTATATAAAATTGATTCCATACAACCAAAAACAGAGAGTTTACTACCAGCAGACTCCTATTAAAGGAACTTCTAAAAGCTATTTTTGAAAAGGTATTATTTTCTCTATCTTATATTTCTGCATTAGGCACAGAGAGTCTAAGCAACTGAGCTAAAGCAGTCTGACTCCAGAAACACTGACACTATATAGCCTCTCAATGTAAGAAGGAACTACATAGCAAACATAGTAATCAAACACTGACTGCATAAAATGATTAAAATAGGGATTAACAGAAATAAAAGTATATAACTTCCAAGCCAAGAGAGGGTGAAATGTAATCAATTTGTGCAAAATGAATTTTTATTTGCTTCTTTAACTTACCAATATGTTATAACCTTTTATATTAAAAAGTTTTTAAAGAACTTAGGCCAAACACTGTCATTTTCATCATGGCACCCCTAACACTGAGCATAGTGCCTGCCACAGAATAAGCACATGACAGATACGCATTTTGGAGATACATAGCACTTGATTCTATGACTCTTTCTTTTTCCCCCTTTCTTAAAAAAAATGATTCTTGATTAGTCTGACAGCCTCATCTTCCTGAAGAAACCTGTCAGAGATGCAAGAAAGAAGAAAAGTGATTAAAGAATGTGTACTTTTGAGTTTACCTAAAATGAAATCTCTAAAAATTATGCATGAAAAAAGAGAAACAGGAGGACATATATAGTGAAATGGTGTACATATATTCCAGGGAATATCTGGCAATAAATATGCCAGAATGCACTCAAAGACACAGGATAAATGTGCTTCCATCTGGAATATCAATTTTACCAAGAGATTTTTTTTTGGAAAAAAGTGTCTTCAGTGGCTATTACTTTAAAACATTTTTATATTAAAACAAACATGACCATATGGGATAGAGTGCAAAATTTACCTTAAGTTTTAAGTGAAACAAGAGGCTTCAAAGAAATTTTGAACTTCCAAAAGGCTGTATACAATAGAACAAGTATGCTATATTTATACAAGGAAAATATTACAGGAGTAAAAAACAAGTTGTATAGCAGGAGAGAATGAAAAATTACTCCTCCTCACCCAACAAATAAGCATACAGCCTACTTTTGTGACCATCACATTTACTGTAATAGGTATGGATCCTTTGAAATCTATTTGACATTAACTATTCCTAGTGCTCGCATTAGATTTTGATCTTAAGCGCCTATCATCTTTGTTTACCTAGCTCTGATTATTACTGTGCAAAACAAATTTAATCTTGCCTTGTCTACCAATTCTGCCAATGCCTTTAGCATACTAGACCAAGATTTTAAGTCATTCATGTTCACAGTCTTGTTCTACCAGACATCCATCTGTCTGAACAGGTTTCTAACAACCAAATCTTATATTACAACCAAGCCTATATTACACTCAATCTTAATCTCAGCCTGCCCACACTGCTGTTAAAATCCATCATTTTAGATATGGCAGTAGTAACAGGGCAGATTCCCAATATCTATTATGAGTTATTACTATAGTTAATTAGAATTGGTTTCCCAAACACAGATGATTAGTCAAGCAGTCCAACCATATTTTTCCAATCAAAGCAACCCAGCTAAACCAAAATACCCTTAATTGTGATATACACCATGCTACTGCTGAAATTTAATTCACAACTGAAAATCCTTCAATCATCAACATGACCTAGAAGGTATAGCATATTAAAACATCTTTCAGGTTCTCTCCTTTCTTCTCATACAATGCAGTTACATGAGCTTTATTAAAATTGCACTTTGGGTACAGAACTTGAACTTAGGGGATAGGAAATGTTATAAAAATGTTCAAAGATCGGTAAGTAAATTCAGCAAAGGTTATAGGCTGTAATCATTAGATAAAATAAAAAATTAATTTCTATCAGCACATGGATCAGGCTGGCTGAAACCTATAACCTTTAGAGATACCGAATAAGGGCACGTGGGTGGCACAGTCGCTCAGGTCATGACCTCATGGTTCCTGGGTTCAAGCTCTCCATCGGGCTCTGTGCTAACAGCTCAGAGCCTGGAACCTGCTTTAGATTCTGTGTCTCCCTCTCTGTCTGCCCCTCCCGATTGTGCACACACACTCTCTCTCTCAAATAAACACTTGGAAAAAAAATTTTAAATACCAAAACAGATTATAAATGCATGTGCACTCTCTCACAAATAAATAAATAAATAAATAAATATTGAAGGGGTATACACAGGCAGAAGGGCATTCAAGTAAGATGATTTTAAGTCAGTTACTCATAAACCTAGCAGCCATTAGAATTATCTGGCTCCATCTCAGATCAGTTAAATCAGAAGGTGATGATAGGGCCCAGGAATGGTTATTTTTTTAAAAATGGTTATTTTTTTGGAATTACCCTTGGTAATTCTACTCTAGTCAGGTTTAAACAGCAACATTCTATATTTAAAGGATCTTCAGTCCGAAATATTAAGCAATTCCTATTTTTTATTCTGTACTATGGGGATCAAAAGAGAAAACAGAAAGTTAACATTTAAGTTGCCAAACTGCAAGTGAAATAAATTATACGTTCTATCTGAAAAAAAATTTTTTTTTCTCAATTATAAAACCAACAGCCCTAACTATGCAACTAATTTATTTAAAAATTGGTAGTGTAAGCTGCTCTTCTTCATATCTAAAAGGAAACTACTGTAATCTTGTCATAAGACTCTACTATCAAAACCAATCAAGATTCTTGCATTAATTCAATAAACATTTGTTAAGCTTATGGTATATACCAGACACTGTGCTAAATGCAAGAAACAGTGGGAAGTAAGGCAGGAACATTTTGGTAAATAAACTCCCTTATGAAACTTTCAGTATCATGGAGAATAGACATTGAGGAAAGCCATCAGTATGGTATCTGTTCCCAGGTAGGTATAAAAATACCAAGTGCTACAGAGACTTGTGTACCTATAGGATTAAACTATGGGTGGGGTGGGGGGCGGTGAACAGGAGGAGTTGGCAAAATCAGGGAATGCCTTTATGAAAAATATGTTACCTAAACTGAGATCTAATTCAAGAGCAAATATTAATTGGGTGAGGCCACGGTTAGTGCCAGGTGGCCAAAGCAGGGGGTAATAGCAAATGTAAAGGTCCTGGGGGATGGCGGGGGGGAGGACCTAAAACATTACAAATCTGAAAGAAAATGAACATGGCTAGGGCAAACAGATGGTTACGAGGGGAAGAGAAGCTCATGAGGTTAGAAAGGGAGGCAGGAGCACTTGGGTGGCTCAATAGATTAAGGTCCCGGCTCAGGTTGTATTCTCACAGTTCTTGAGACTGAGCCTCACATCAAGGCTCTGCACTGATAGCCCGGAGCCTGCTTGAATTCTCTTTTTCTCCCTTGCTCTCTGAAGCCTGCTTGGGATTCTTTCTCCCTCACTCTCTGCCCTTCCCTCACTGGTGCTCTCTCTCTCAAAATAAATAAATAAACTCAAAAAAAAAAAAAAAAAAAGGTGGGCAGATGCCAGATCACACACAACTTTGCAGATGTTAAGGGCTTGGGGGAGCCTGGGTGGCTCAGTTAAGCCTCTGACCTCATCTCAGGTCATAAATTTATGGTCTTGAGTTCAAGCCCCATATTNGTACTCTATCTAAAATAAATGAATATTTAAATTTAAAAAGAAATTTAAGGTTTGAACTTCTCAAAACTATGGGGAATCACAGCGAAGTTTTAAACAAAGGCATGATCATCTTTTTCCAAACCAATCTGAACACCGCTAAATTTTTGCTAGCTCTGTCCTAAAAGAATGCCCTGACCAGTACTTCAAGAAACAAGGAAGTAATATTCTTATAGAGATGATAGGCTCATCAAACTGTCATGGCTTGATCACATCAATCATTAAGAGCATGCATAAAAGCTTCTCTACTTGAATTGTTTTTACTAAAGCAACCTTTGGACTGTAATTTAGGTTTCCTTGAAATACTTCTCAGGTGGAAGAACAAAACTCATATTGGCTGGTCACCATAACTACATAGGACCATTTGATAATTTATGTATTCCATAGCAAATTAGAAAATTAACACTGTTTTAGTGGTTTAACACGAGTGCCCTATTTAATGGTTATTTATAGTTCTGTCTGCCCAGAAAGCACCCTCCATCTTCTGTGGAAATGCTCCTATGATTTTGGTGGGAGGGCTACCAATGATAAACCTCTCTCCCCTGGCCACAAGTGGGTATATAACCTAGACTGGGCTCCTCATTTTATTTGCCCCTTTCTGGCTATAGGAACTCATCCAAAGGATGGGCACATGACCTAAGTTAATTAGGCCAACCCTCTAGACTTTAAATACTGAAGTTTAGAGATGTTATTCTTCAAAGTGTAAGCTATGTAAGGGTATGACCTTGGATAGCTGACAGTCAAACTCTGTTATCTGTGGAGAAGCCAGAGTAAAGGCAGAAATGGTCAAAGTAGAGACAAGCACAGATAAGAGGCAGAGCCAGTTCTAATTCATCATAATACTGTCTAGTAAGTCCCTGAGACCAGCTGTATCCCCACCTTTCTGGAATTACTTTTCTTTTTGCTTAAGCTAGTCTGAGCTGGTTTTTGTCACTTGCAACTAAAAGAAAACAAACATCCAATGCTAAGTAAAAAGGAATGAATTGGCTTTCAGTAAATAACATTTGCATCATTATCTACTGGGCTTTAAGCATTATTTCCATCCTTACACAGGAAAGAAAGCTATCTTCCCAGTAAGACTATCACAATTACAGGGATAAGACATATTATATACATAATAAAAGATTAAATGCAAGTCTGCAAACATTTTAAACTATAATTTTTAAGATTAGATCAGGGAAAAAATTGAAATTAAAAACAATGAACTAGGAACTAAGACCAAGGTTCTGAACTGCCTTATGCTGTTACCTTGGCATATCACATATTCTCAGTAAATTACAATTTCTTCACCTGAAAAGAGAGAATGCTCTCTATTATTTCTAAGGTTGCTTCCAGGCTTAAATCACTGAATCATTTTTAAGGACAAAAAGCATATTCCTCATTTGCTTTATTCCATATTAAACAAAGAAAAATTAAACAAAGAAAAAAGTGTAAATTCAATTTTAACTAACCGAACTTAAACTTTCTTTCCCTATTTAAGAGTCTACTCTTAAAATATGAAATTCTGAAAAGACTACTAACACAAGCAAAGGATCCCTCCAAATAAAAAATGTGAACCCCAAATGAAGACAGTCAAAGGAATCAAGATTTGGTATAAACTGAATGGTTTCTCAAAAAGTTTTATTTTCCAATTATTTTTAAGATATTTAGAACTAGAAATTTTCATTTCTTTCTTGATCCTATTAGGGCATAACTGAGTATCCTTGTCTTTTTTTTAGTATCCTTGTCTCTTTAGTCTTAAGAAAATTCTAATTAAGTAGTCTGCAACATCACAAAGTATTTTAAACTAGCAACAGATGGAGAAAAAACTCAATACAAACGTTAGTCAAGGGAGAAATAAGGTGGAGTAAAAAGAACCCCAAATCAGAAATCAGGAGAACGAGTTAAAAACAATTTCATTCTCAATAACAACTCCCCTCCACAAGTTTCATGACTTAAGTTTTTAGACTGAAATGAGTTAGCTTTGTGACATTTTATTCTGCGGATCACAGCTTTCCCTCAAAAATACCAAAAAACAAAATAAAACAAACTACTCTGGAAAACTTTTTGAAGGAGCACTTCGGAAGTTCAGGCCCCAGATCTATTTCACATGTGGGGGGCCATGTGTCCCACATGCGAAAGGATGACACCAAATATATCCCTCAAATTAGGATTTAAAACATTACCCTCGTACTGCCGTGGCAATAAAAAGGGGAACCTTACTCAAAGTCAGTCCTCAACCCAGAGCCCGGGGGAGAAAGGACTAATTTTGCCCTTCCCTTTTAATTAAGCAGACCAGACCCAGCAGCCCCTCCGCCGGGGTCTCAGGAGGGTCAAAGAAATTCGGTGAGAGAGGCTCCTCCCCAAGGTCCCAGGATGTCCTCAGGAGGCAACAGGGCTCCGGTGGAGCGTGGGGACTTCGACGGTTGGGGCCTGGGGTCGCCCCGCGGCCGAAGAGCCGCACGGGGAGGCCTGTGCGTGGCAGTCACCGGACAAACTCACCTCGGCGTCTTCTTTGCACTGCGGGAGCGAGGGGAACTCCAGCTTCACGTCCTCCATGGTCGCGGCCCCGGGGCTTGTGGGCGGGGTGCGAGTGGGAGTTTTATCCGGCCCGCCCGACCCTCGGGCTGCCAGTGACAGAGAAAGGGAGGAGGGTGGGTGGGCCGGAGGGCTGACTGGCGGGCAGCGGGCTTACAACTAACACACGCAGATTAAAGGGTCCCAGCGACTCCGACGGCGACGGCGGCGACAGCGGGGAAGAGGGTTGGGCGGCTCATACCCCGCCGCCATGCTGCTGCCGTCTCCCTCCCCCTGACTCCCCGCGCCCCTCAGGCCGCACAAGCTCCAGCACTAGCAAGAGCCCAACAACCGNGGCAACGACTGAAGGTCCTGGGAAAGGCAGTGGGACAAACCGCCCCAGCTCTGCCCTTTCCCAGATCGGACGCAAATCTGTAGTGTAAGAACGGGCAAACATCCTAGCTGCCAGAGACTGGCATCCGAAAGGAAAACTGTAGTTTCTCCCCTCAGAATCCTGCGCAATCTGTGGTGAGGTTATAACCGAAAGAGTAATAAATGAAGAGTTCATCTTTAAATTGTGTTATGCTACACAGAAAATGAAACACCCATTGTGTTTAAGCAAATTGCAATGGTGGACTTTTCAAGAATACTCCGGAATATGACAGCTAGAAAATCTCAAGAAACGAAAGGCAAATATAAAATCCTAATAGAAACAACTGATAGCTCACTCAGTAAATTACACATCATACTGAAGGAAGGTCTCTCCCTGTGATGCTACGTTTATCTTGAAATAATTATATATAATAGAAATATATTAAACTACATGGTTTTCAGTATCTTTTAAAAAGGAGTTTGAGTCTGTTAATACTATTAATACTGTTAATACTGTTCTATTAATTGAAGTGAGGTATATACTTTCTCTGCGTCTAGGGAGATACTGTTATCTATTTTAAACAGATGAGGAATATCAAATTTGAAGCAGAAGAATCCACACTTAAACTTTCAAGACTTGTAAACCAAACTGTTTCTTAAAACCAAAAAAATAAAGTAAAAAAGGCGAGAAACTCATTAAATTGCAAACTACAATGAATAAAGTTAAAAGAATCACATGGATATTTGACCTAGACTTCCTTGACATAGTATTATTTTTATGTCATATTTATGAAACACACTGCCAACATATATAGAAATAGAACCGTTCCATAACTTGAGTATTAAATGGTTAGCTTGAGTGCTCCATTTTCTCTATCACTATGTAAACTATTCTCTACCTTTTAAAATTATAAAAAGACATACAATACTCTGCAAGTAACTTTTTAATTTGAAAAGTGATTGTATGATTACCCAAGTCATATATCGCACATTCTTCAGTGTTTATGAAAGTGAAGTCAAGTTGTTTTTGTTTAAACAGCATCTTTAATAAAATAATCTCAGTTTACACCCAGCAATGATTTCCTATCTTAATCTGTTAAAGCTTTAATTCCACATGATAGAAGAATTGTGTGTAGGTAACAGAACTTTTGCTTTGAACATTTCTGACATCAACATCCCACACTTAGCTTGGTATCCATAGATACCTACAGAGTCAATGGGTGAGCTTGGGAAATAAATCTCCTTAAATTTTAGTATATGCAAAAATATGTACGTCTGACTTTTTCTGGGAAGAGGGTCCACACCTTAGTATTCTGAAAAGGGAACTATCATCTTACATAAATCAAAACCAAGTCACATTTGTTAGCAAATAGTACTTTTAATCGTAATCTAAAAAAAGGTTACGGACATGCATGTACTATTTCAATTAATTATCTCACGGTCTAATCACAGTAGGTGAAGAGTAAATAAAGACCTTCCATTATCCATACAGACATACACATCTATGCTTTATTTAACGACGCTCTTAGGAACACTGAGTGTGTATGGTTTTAAAATTCAAAAGCCTGTAATCTAAATAAAACTCATTTTGGTTATTAAATAGTTTATGTACTAAAGGTTCATCATAAATGTACTCTTAAAAAAGACAAAAACATGTAGGAGAACTAAAACATTTTATTCAACTTTTTAGGATGAAGGAAACAAATGATATAAAATAAGTCATAAGAAATGCTCTCTTGTACTACGATTTCAAACTACTTTCAATGTTTTACAAAATGCTCACACGGCAAATACGAAAAGCTTCAACATACTCTTATAACTTTTGCTGCAATAAATGCAGTATTAACAAACATACAAATTTCTTCTGTACCAATCTTAAAAGTAGAATTACTGAATTACTAATTTTTACAATGTTATCCATACATATTTTTATTCATAATGTTTTTAATGAGATCATTGCCAATACATACATTATTTTCCTTAACTTTATTTTTACATTAAGCCAGGATCTGTCATGCAGCCATCAAAAACCTTCCAGTAAATTACACAGGTTTGTAGTCCAATTTAGACTCTAGCTTCTTAGAATCAGCCACTTTTCTGACTGCTTTCATGAAGTCTTCCTGTACTACAAAATCATGATCAGCACGAATTGCAAACATACCTGTGGAGAACAGAACAACAGGACTGCTATATATAACATGTAAATAATTTACTGTAAGAAAACTAAGAGGGAGTGGGCAAAATTGGTGAAGGTAGTCAAAAAGCACAAACTTCCAATAATAAAATAAATCCTGAGGATGCAATATACAGCATGGTGACTACACTTAATAATACTGTAATGTATATTTGAAAATTGCTGAGAGTAGATCTTAAATTCTCATCATAAGAAAAAAATACCTTGGTAACTCTGCGGTGATGGATGTTAACTAGATTTATTGTAGTGATCATTTATAACATATAATATCAAATAACTATGTTGTACATCTGAAACTAATGTAATATTATTTGATGATTGTTATCTCAATAAAAAAAATTTTTCAGGAAAATAATAAGTAATTTAATTCTGTGAAGTAAATGTGAAGGAGCCTAAATTTATTTTGAAGTAAATGCTACCCCATTGTGGGGCTTGAACTCACGATCCCAAGATCAAGAGTCACATACTCCATTGACTGAGCCAGCCAGCTGCCCCTAAATTTACTACTTCTGAGCCAGTAGTTATAATTTGTTAAAAACAACCATCATTGGGGCACCTGGGTGGCTTAGTTGGTTAAGCGTCCGACTTTCGCTTAGGTCATGATCTCGCGGTTCGTGGATTCGAGCCCCGCGTCGGGTCCTGTGCTGACTGCCAGCCCAGAGCCTGGAGCCTGTTTCAGTCTGTGACTCCCTCTCTCTCTGACCCTCCCCTGTTCACGCTGTCTCTCTTTCTCTCTCCTAGAAATAAATAAAACATTTAAAAAAAAACAAAAAACAAAAAAAACCAACCATCATTGTTCAATTAATTTGCTTAGCTATAGTTAGCTATGGTGAATATTATTTTCCAAACCAAAAGCTAGACAACATGAGAAAACAATCTGGATATTTCAAATCTAGCTCACAGAGCCCCTGTATCCAATGATATTCTGAGAAAGCAAAATAAATAAAACCCAACTATCAATAAAACATTCAAATCTTAAACAGTAGTTTCTGAACCCTTCAGACAATAATTGCCTGGGAGGAGGGAACACGTGTATAGTATGGGAAAACACAAAATACCTTCAGTAATTCTGATAGCCTTTCCTTCTTAATAATCAAAAGCTTAAAGAATAGGAATTAAAGTCAACACTGGGCTTTATCAAAAATCAGTGACATGAATCATGTAATTAAATGTACCTTATTTATGTACAAATTGGTATTTTTATATGAATTTCATATTCAAGTATCACGATTCAACTTTTTCTTTCAAGTTATTTATAAGCCACTTGTCAAATACTACTTAACATGGATATGGATCCAAGATTTTGAGACAATCCCAATTTCATGATAAGCTAAAGCTGATAATCACCATGTACTAATATTTTCATTGAAGACCTGCTTACATTGAATTTTCATTTATGTAAAACAAGTAGAATAGAAGATTTCAAGGGTTACTTTTTCTATCTTCCAAGATTTCTAAATAGTCTTGGAAACAGCCACTCTATGCTGTATTCAGAAATCAGGTGAATGGAAATTTCTAGTTTTAATAGTGAAGTTTTTTAAAACCTGTTTTGGAGGTGCCTGAGTGGCTCAGTCGGCTAAGCATCCAACTCTTGATTTTGGCTCAGGTTATGATCTAAGGGTTCATGGGACTGAGCCCTGCGCAGGGCTTGGGCTCTGTGCTGGGAGAGTGGAGCCTGATTGGGATTCTTTGTCTCCCTCCCTTCCTCTCTCTCTTCCCCTCCCCAGCTCTCTCTCTGTCTCTCAAAATAAATAAAATTCTAAAGTAAAGTAAAATAAAACCTGTTTTGAAGGCTACAAGTTGGTGAGTTATTTTTCTAAACTTTAGGCATATGACTGCTTCCACATCATTACTTAGTGAATGACTGAGCCTGAGATACATTCTAATCCAAAAAGGATGATAAATCTCAGGATTTGAATGGAAAAGACAACTATAACTGAATCGAGTTTGTTTTAAATTGCAGAAAGCTTTGTTAGCAAAACAGGCTTAAAGTCTAATAATAAAACTAAAGAATTTCAGTGTCTCCAAATATGAACATCCCAGGCTACTTAAAAAGCTAAAATTCTAATCTATACCAAAGTTATAGTTCTTTACTGGAAATAGCTAAAATCGTTATTTTCTTAAAGTAAGCTCTATGTCCAACATGGGGCATGAACTCATTCCCCTGAGGTCAAGAATCGCATGCTCTACCAGCTGAGCCAGCCAGGTACCCCAGCTAAAAATGTTTTTAAAATATGTAAGGTATACAAATTTCTAATTGTAAGATAAGTAAGTACTAAGGATGTAATGTACAACATAAGGACTATATAGCTAACATTGCTATGTGATTTATGAGAAAATTAAGAGTAAATCCTAAGACTTCTTATCACAAGGAGAAAATATTTTTCCTTTTTTCTAACTATCTATATGAAAAGATAAATGTTACCTGAACTTATTGTGGTAATCATTGCATAATATATGTAAACCAAACCATCATGCTGTACAACATAAACTTACACAGTGATGTATGTCAATTATTTGTAAATAAAACAAAAAATGCAAAAAAAAGGCAAATACCATCATTTGATGATATGAACCTTTAGGATTATGACACAGCTTCTGTTTAGATTCCAATTTCATCAAAGCAATATTCTAGTAATTTGGTCCAGTGTAGATTTTGGAAAGACACTGTCATAAATTATTCGGAGTAGCTCAAGCCACATCCAAGTTTACCACTTAACATGTTTTGTTTATTAGAAGGGCTTTATGAGCATGATTTACTCTGATCTGTACTGAGAGTTTCTAGACCTGCAGACTTTTGATCCAGGTACTGAGTCACAGTATACCCAAGAAGATACTGCTATCAGAAGCCATATCTGAGCAGCCTTATAAACTGTTAAATTTATAAGGAATGCTAAAGGTGATATGAAAACAAGAGGAAATGACATTGTAATACTTAAAAAAAAAAAAGAAAAGAAATGTTCACCTGCAACCTAGGAGAGTCAGGAACTATAAAAACTACAATAGAAATTAATTTTTTAAATCTTAAGATTCTGTGTGGAAGACAAAGACTAAATGGCCCTATGTATGGTTTTAATGCCACTTGGTCTTGGTACTAGAAATAAAATTTTAAAAAACAGGATCACACAATCCATAGAGGAAACTGCATTAAAAATGACTATATTTTATACAAGTTGTATGATCACAAATCATGAATCAATCTTAACAAAGCTTACTGCCAACAGACTAGTATCAGAAAACACGTTATCCACTTTGCAGCAGATACTTCTGGTATTAGAAGTGAGACTGAGAGTCTAAGATCAGCCACAGCTATGGCAGACACTTCGGTACAGTCTCAGACTTACTTCAGGGGACAGTATACGATCACATGCAAGTCTTTCTAAGACATCTAGAAGTATAAAGGAGTTAACATCCCCAAGGGTAAATTCGCATCCAGTGGGCGAATGACAGCTGGTAAACAAATGCTCCAATCTCCCACAGATCAGCCAGATAACCATGGAAGGTATTGTGTATGTTTCTCTGAGAGGTCATCAAATCAAATCCCACCCGTCTACAGCAGCTATCGTAATGGTACACCCTTACAATAGCTTTCCTTCTTTCCATATGGCTTTCCTATTCTCTCCTGCATCTTGGATTCAATTCCCAAAAAACAAGAACCCAAATCCTTATAAAGCCCAGGCTCTGCTTTCGGACAACGCCAAACACATTTTTAGCAAATTAAAAAATCTAAAACCATAATAAAACCTTTACTTTAAACGCATACCTGCTTCAGTACAAACATTTCTCAGGTCTGCTCCATTAAAGCCATCTGAAAGCTTCACAATCGCTTCATAATCTGTTTATGAAAAAATACCAGAAATTAGTTTAAAAAAATTTAGTCTTTCTCTTGATTTATGCCCATATGGAAAATTAACTGCAGATCTTGCTTTGAATTTGACCAGCTAGGCATCATCTCTGTTAACATTCCTCCACAATATTTAGCAAGTCCTCCACAATATTAACTGCCAAAAATTATACTTCTATTAAGTAAACCAGCACCAAGCAGAAATAAACATACTTTTGACATTTTAAAACCAAAGAATGGCATCAAGATCTGAAAGCATCTTAACCTGTTTCTAAGCAGTGAAACAGTTATGCACATGTGAACTTGAGACAGCTGTCAAGCCAGGACTCATAAAATCTGTAACCAGGGGCGCCTGGCTGGCTCAGTCAGTTAAGCGTCTGACTCCAGCATAGGTCATAATCTCATTCATGAGTTCAAGCCCCACATCGGGCTTTCTGCTGACAGCTCAGAGCCTGGAGCTTGCTTTGGATTCTGTGTCTCCCTCTTTCTCTGCCCCTCCCCTGTTTGCGCTCTATTTCTCTCAAAAAATAAATAACAAAAATTTTTTAAAAATTAAAAAAAAAGCTATAACCAAATCTTTAATTTGAAAAAACCACTGTAACCACAATGGAATTTAGTCACATTAATATAAAATATACCAAAAACAAATATCAGAAATAATTTTCATTTTTATATATTTTTAAAATATTTTTTAATGTTTTTTTATTGTTGAGAGAGAGAGCGTGCGCGCGCGCGCACACACACACACACACACAAGTGGGGGANTTTTTAAAATATTTTTTAATGTTTTTTTATTGTTGAGAGAGAGAGAGAGAGCGTGCGCGCGCGCGCACACACACACACACACAGTGGGGGAGGGACAGAGAGAGAGGAAGACACATAATCTGAAGCAAGCTCCAGGCTCCGAGCTGTCAGCACAGAGCCTGACATGAGGCTTGAATGAATGAACTGCAAGACCATGACCAGAGCTGAAGTCAGAAACCTAACCAACTGAGCCACCCAGGTGCCCCTCACATATTTTTAAATAACCATTTTAAAAGGCTAGCTTTTCTGGTTTCTGTGCAAGCTCCAAGTGGTGAGGTATCAGATCTATGGTAACAGTAATGGTTAAGTGATCTTATCCACATGACAGACTTGAAATGAAGAGCTTTTGGTTTGGTACAGCAGTTATGGACTGGATACAGAATAAGGAGAGAAATAAGAGACAGCATGAGCTACTACAATGTAATTCTGATGAGACACCCTTTGCCAGGCAATCTAGAGTATGTGAGTCTCTTTTTGAGATCAGACAGATACTCATTAATTACTTTTCACTCAAGTCCCAGTTCATATAACCTTCCTGATAGCAGGGATAGTCAAGATTAGCATAGTATCTGGCACCTAGCAAGAACTCAGTATTGAAGAAACCTATAAATTAGCATCCCTAGTTAAGCTCAGTCTTTCTAGCTCAAAACTATATTTACTTAAGCAATGAGAAAGTTACTGAGAGGCAATAATTAACTATTTTTAATTATTTTTGGACCATTAACTTCTAAGGGTATATAAAGGTGCCCTGCAAGTATACTAGAATCCCCTAGGCCAGGGGTCAGCAAATTTTCTGTAATGGGCCAGACAGTAAATATTTTAGCTTTTCCAGGCCATAGGGTCTCTGTCAAAAACTATTCATTTCTACTAATGTAGTGGGAAACCAGTCATAGACAATATATAAACAAACTGGGAATTTTATTTACAAAAAGAGATGTCAGAATTTGGCCCACATCAATAGTTTGCTGACCTCTATCCTAGAGCTCACTCTCTCACCACTGTAGCTAACTACTTTTTAAACTTTTCTTCTGTCTTCAAATGTCTAACGATACTTCCCCATCTTCATTCTGAACTTGGTTCCTATTTCACTGAGAAAATAAATGCACTGGGAAGAAAAATTCTACAAGTTTCTGCCATATTTTGGATACTGCCATCATCAGCATCTATTTATCCTATCTTCCCTCCTATCCTCATAAATGAAAAGTATGCTCATAGACAGGGCCAACCTCTCTTCAAGAAAAGTGCATTATCCATTTCTCTCTCCTAGATTATTTGCATTAAGCACTAAAAAAGTGTTGTAAACTCTCCCATTTTAAAGGAAACTCTCAAATCTTCACCTCCATTTGCACTACAGCTACATTTTTCTCTTCTCCCTTTACTTCAGAAATTCCTTGAAAGAAATGTCTAAAAACAATGCCTCCCCCTACAATCCCCTTGAAACCCATCTGAAGTAGGCTCTATTGCCACGCCAAAGAAATTGTTTTGATAAGGTCACCAATAACCTCCACATAGTAAATCCAAAAGTCCATTCTCAGAACTCCTTTTATCTGATTCACTGCCAGCATTTAACAGGGAACTACTCCCTCCTTAAAACAATTTCATTTATCTTCTAGTAATTTATTTTTTTTACTATTTTTTATTCATTTCTAGGAGAGAGAGAGAGACAGCGTGAGCAGAGGAGGGTCAGAGAGAGAGGGAGTCACAGACTGAAACAGGCTCCAGGCTCTGAGCTGGAAGTCAGCACAGAGCCTGACGCGGGGCTCGAACCCACGAACCGTGAGATCATGACCTAAGCGAAAGTTGGACGCTTAACCAACTAAGCCACCCAGGCGCCCCCATTTATCTTCTAAAATATCACCAGCTCCTAGCTTTACTTCCCTCTGTGACTATACCTCCTCAGTCTCCTTTGATGGTTCTTCGTCTCAATTTCTTGATATCGCAATTAGCTCAGTTGTTTCTTATTTTTAATGCTTATTTGTTTTTGAGAGATGGCATGAGCATGGAAAGGGCACACAGAGAGAGGGACAGAGGATCCGAAGTGGCCTCTTTACAGACAGCAGCCAGCCTGATGTGGGGCTTGAATTCACAAACCATGAGATCATGACCTGAGCCAGAGCCAGACACTCAACCAACCAACCACCCAGGGACTCCTCAGCTCAGTTTGTGAGCCTCTTCTCCATCTACATTTACTTCCTCAGAAATCTCATCTAATCTCAAGACTTTAAAAATAATTTTAATGCTGTTATCATCCACAATTAGATCTCCAGTATAAACCATCCCAATAAACTATGGATGCATATAGAATTACAAATCAATATCTTTATTTTGATCTCTTATTGGCATCTCAGATTTAATATATTTTGAATTAAACTCTTTATTCTCCGTTTAAAACTTAATCTTTCCAGGGGTGCCTGGGTGGCTCAGTTGGTTGAGCATCTGACTTCGGCTCAGGTCATGATCTCAAGGTTTGTGGGTTCGAGGCCCGCATCGGGCTCTGGGCTAGCAGCTAGCTCAGAGCCTGAAGCCTGCTTCGGATTCTGTGTCTCCCTCTCTCTCTGCCCCTCCCCTGCTCACATGCGCGCTTGCTCGCTGGCTCTCTCTCTCTCTCTCTCTCTGTCTCTTAGAAATAAATAAAAACATTTAAAAAAATTTTTTTTAAATTAATCATTCCAGTCTCCTCCATTTTAATTGATGACAACCCATCTTTTCAGTTGCATGAGTCAAAAACCCAAGTCTTCCTGGTTCTTCTCTTTACCTTACACCCCATATCTGATTCATTAGCAAGCCCTGTCATTTCTATTTTCAAAATATGTCCAGATCTCATTATTGTAAGACTTTGCACCACGCGGGACCACACCACCATCTTTTGCCTGGATTATTCAAATATCCTCCTAACTGATTCTCTTGTTTCTGTCCTTGCCCCTCTATGTGCAACCAGAATGATCTTATTTAACATAAGTCAATTATAAAATATTTACAGACGATATGATATAATGCCTGAGATTTGCTTTTATTTAAAAGTCCAGAAGGTAGGAAGAGGTGGAAGAGATTTTGTTACAAATGAAACAAGATTGGCCAAGAGTTATTAATTATTAAAGCTGGGTGGGTGAGGAGTACCTAGGGTTAGAAGTTCATTATATTCTTTTTTTTTTTTTTAATGCTTTATTTATTTCTAGGAGAGAGAGAGAGAGACAGCGTGAGCAGGGGAGGGTCAGAGAGGGAGTCATAGACTCTGAAACAGGCTCCAGGCTCTGAGCTGGCAGTCAGCACAGAGCCTGACGCGGGGCTCGAACTCACGAACCGCGAGATCATGACCTAAGCGAAAGTCGGACGCTTAACCGACTAAGCCACCCAGGCACCCCAGGAGTTCATTATATTCTTAACTCCATATCTATGTATTTCTAATTTTCTACAATACAAAGTTAAAAATAACAAAGGTAAGATTATTATCATTCCTCTGCTCACAATCCTCCAATGAGAAGAATAAAATAAAAGCCAAAGTTCCTGCACAATGGCCTCAATAAGGCTCTACACAATCTGATTCCCATTATTTCTATGATTTCACTTGCTACAACTGTCCTGTTTACACTGCCACAGACACCTGGGCCTCTTTGCTACTCCTGCAATGTTCCAGCCATATACCTGCCTCAAGGTTTTCCTTTCTGCTTGATTTTCCCCTAAATATCTATACCTAGTTCCTATACCTTTTCCAGTCATTGGTTGAAAATCACTTTCTTGTTAAGGCTTCCCTCTGCTTCCTCCTCCCTACCTCCATTTAAAAATGTGTATAATCATGGGCGCCTGGGTGGCTCAGTTGGTTCAGTGTCTAACTTTAGCTCAGTTCATGATCTCACAGTTCGTGGGTACAAGCCCCACATCAGGCTGTCTGCTGTCAGCAGAGCCCATTTCGGATCCTCTGCCCCTCCCCCACTTGCACTCTCTCTTTCAAAAATAAATATACATTCTGGGGCGCCAGGTGGCTCAGTCGGTTGAGTGTCTGACTTCAGCTCAGGTCACGATCTCATGGCTTATGTGTTTGAACCCCACATCAGGCTCTGTGCTGACAGCTCAGAGCCTGGAGCCTGCTTCAGATTCTGTCTCCCTCTCTCGCCCCCACCTCCCCTGTTCATGCTGCTCTGCTGGCATTCTGTCTCTTTTTCTCAAATAAAGAAACATTAAAAATAAATAAATACACATTTTTAAAAATGTATACATTCATTCTGGCTCCTCACATGACCTACTGACCTATTTCCCTTTTCTTGCTTTATTTTTATCCATACCACATATCACCATCTAATCTACTATATATTTTACTGACTTTGTCTTTCCTGACAGGAATGTCTAAATGGGAAGAATTTGCCATGTTTTGCTCACTGTTATAAACCCAGCACTTAGAATAATTCCTGCCATAAAGTTAATGCTCAACAAACATTAGCTATTTTTAAGACGTATGCTGAATTTAAAACCAGATTTGGTAGACTATCAGCAATATCCAATAGCATTTTGCTTCATTTACCAAATGTAAATATACATGAAACAGGTTATTTCCTTACCTATTTCACCATGCTTTGTAATGGGACCTGCATGGATTTTCAATATATCTAATCTTGCTTGTTCATTTGGTAAATCAATATCTGAAAATAAAAAAAATGTAAGAAATTGTTTGCAGTCAGGTTTTTGTTTTTTAAAGTAGGAAATGAGAAAGAGATATGGAAAGAGAAATGGACATAGACAAAGAACAGACAGCAGGGAAAGAATTTTAACTCACGTATTTTTCTATCTAATCTTCCTGGACGAAGCAAAGCAGGATCCAGGGTATCTGGTCTGTTTGTAGCCATGATCATTTTAACTCTATGTAGAGTATCAAATCCATCCATTTGATTCAGTAACTAATATATTTATAAATAAAAATCATTGACAGGCTTTTATATAACACCCCAACCATTCAAAAATAAACAATACACAGCTTTTATACATCTAATACCATAAAATATATTGTCTACAGATAGTATGCAATGTTTAGAATGACCATTTGATGGAGCATCTTTTCTTTCTCTTATAAAGGGATTTATTTTCTAGCCTCAAAGTTCCAAGATAGACTATTTAATCATGTACCTTCTTATAGCTATCAAAAAGGTTCTAATAAATCTGTAGGCTTCAATCTAGTCAAGAGTTATAAAACTAACCTATGTGGATCTAATTTCCAACATTCAAATTGTTCACATAGTTCCTTTCAAAAATAAACATTATTAATAAAATCTCATGTATCTATTATGTTAGTCACACATAAACTTTATATTTAGGTAAGCAGATACAATGACATTTCTACAAGTTTGATAATAAATCTATTAAAAAGCTTTCAAATAATTCTACTATACATAGAAATACTAAGACACTAAACATATTTCCTTCAATTCCTAAAGTTTTCTTGAATAAATATTAAAAAGCCTAACTGCGTTCAACAACTCTTTAAAATATAGCTAGCATGAGGCACCTGGGTGGCTCAGTCAGGTTAGCATCTGACTTTGGCTCAGGTCATGATCTCGTGGTTTGTGGGTTCTAGCACCACATCGGGCTCAGTGTGACAGCTCAGAGCCTGGAGCCTGCTTCAGATTCTGTGTCTCTCTCTCCTGTTCACATTGTTTCTCTCTCTCAAAAATTATTAAAAATTAACATAAAAATTTTTTAAATACAGCTGGCTTAACAAATGTCTATTTCTTTTCCAAAATATCTGTTACCTGACAACATATCAGTTACTTGAGTAAGACTACCATCTGTGTTGTCTTAAAATACCTCAATTTAAGGTTTCTAAGACCTATGATTAACTTGAAAATACTGCATATATTCTGGGCAGATTATAATATACAAAATGCAATTTTCAAATATTCCTACTAAAATAGATTTTCACACTGTATTACCTATGCTACCTAGTTTGACTTTGTAGAAGTTGAAATATGTGTTTGTGATCTGGCCATCGCTTTCACAGAATTTGGGGTGGGGAAAGGCTTTATGTACATTCTAAAATTCCATCATCCATCTTCTTCAATTATCAAAACTATTTTAGTTTCTTCTTATTCTCAGCAATAAAGCAAGAGAGGAAAGTATTAGTGATTTTTTGAGCAGCCTCATTCATAATTATAACTCATTTATTGCCACCAGTTTTACTATATCCATTACTCATAAAACATCTTAACAAACTAGCACAAGATCACATTCATAGAATGTGAATTATCAGAACAATATACAATTTGAATATCTAAATGGTTGGCCTGCTCAAAATACATGAATAGTATAGCTGTACATTAAATGGAATTTTGTAGACACTCCTGTTATTTTCTGATAGACATTTTCTTACTAGAGATTATGGTAGAGAAATGTGTTTATTCCTGATCGTATTTTCAAATTTTATACTTAAGTGTGTTCTTCATTTAAACCATTGTTCATATTTTGACCTTCAAATACCCATGTCTTCATTTAATACATACAGATTTCTTTTTAAACCCCTTTTACCAAGTATTACCTCCATTAAAGTTCTCTGAATCTCTCTATCAGCTGAAGTACCCTCAGAAAACCGACGACCACCTAAAATAATGATATGGAAACTCATGCGTTACTTTTTTCCTCTACAATCATCATTTAAGAATGGTAATGTCTGGAGTTAAAAACATTAAGATAAGAATTAAATAGTAAGAATTATACTGACAAAGTTAGAATTGATTTTGTCTCAATTCTATGTCTCAATGACATGTCTCATTTTGTCAGTGTCAAAATTACACTTTTTTCATAGTTTTCTTTTTTTTAAAGTAACAGTCAATTTACTTTGCTACTTCATACAAACTGCAATTAGAGGTAAAAATGGCGGGGGCAGGGAAGGGGCAAGTTCCTTGAGACTTTTTAAAAATGTCCTCTAACACTTTCAAGAAACATTTAAAATAAATTTTGAAAAGTGTTATTCTTACCAATAGCGTCTATTTCATCCATAAAAATGATGCATGGTTGATGATCCCTGGCATAATTAAACATTTCTCTGATCAAACGAGCACTTTCACCAATGTACTTGTCTACAATAGAACTAGATACAACCTGATTAAGGAAAAAACATTAAGGTAAACATATGACAATTCAAATAAAATTTAATTTCAACAGCTACAAAAAGAATCTTTCCTTTACCTTTAAAAAATTGCAGTCCAGCTGGCTAGCAACAGCTCTTGCCAAGAGTGTTTTTCCTGTACCTAAAATGACAAGAGAAGTCCTAACTAGATGAAAAGCAAAACAAATTCTTAAAAGCCTTGTAAGAATATTATCCTTCAGATAGTAAATTTTGGAAAATGAATGCTAAATCCTAAAAAGAATTTCTATTTAAAATTCTAAAGCACTTCTACTCTCAATATTAAAATTTTAAATTTTATTCAAAACATCCCTTGTAATTCTAAGCATACTGAATACCTATCTTCAAAAATATCTCAACCCCTATTTACAGACACTACTATAGAAACCTATTACCTGATAATCCATTGGTCTATCCTGCAAAATGAATGGATCTTTTACTTAGGTATATTGTAACATCATGAATTGCTTATTTGGAAACTATTGGTTCAGTGAGTTGTGAAAATCTTCCAAATGTTGGTTTTTTTCAATATACAATTATTTACAATTATCACATTTGTGAACTTCATCAGTCCCATCTCCTCTTGTGTTACCATTAGAAAGTTGTCAGATGTAAGTTTTCAAAAACTAATTTTGGCCGAAAGCTCAAATTTTAACACTGGCTACAGACGGTGTTAATTGTTTTAACATAACAGTTAACTTCATTCATTTCTGAAAAAATGATTGCTATTTAAAAAAAATGACTTGAAAAAATGTTAAGCAATAACCAATCTGAATAATGAATCAATAACCAGCCTGACAATGACAGAAATGTGTGTAAATCATGTTTTAAAGAAAAAATGATATTGCATGAGGGGTGCCTGGGTAGCTCAGTCGGTTAAGCGGCCGACTTCGGCTCAGGTCATGATCTCACGGGGTGTGGGTGTGGGTGTGGGTGTGTGTGTGTGTGTGTGTGGGTGTGTATGAGTTCAAGTTCTGCATCAAGTTCTCTGTTGTCTGTGTAAAACCTGCCTCAGATCCTCTGTTCCCCTCTATCTCTGCCCCTCTCCTGCTCTCACTCTCACAAAAATAAACATTAAAAAAAATTATATTCCATGAAAAGCAGCTAATTCAGCTGGTAAGTCAAATAACTGCACAAGTGCTTTTCCTAGATATAACTACTCTATTCTATTCATCATTATACAACAGAAGTACTTTACATATATTTTCCATTTCATCACATAGGATATAAAACATTCAAAGATCAGGATTTAATAAAAATACTTTTTACTGCTTCAACAAGGACATTTTAAAGTAAAACTCTTTTTTTTTTTTTTTTTTTTGTTTAGTACAAGTGTGAGCAGTTAGCAACACAATGACTACTAGTACCACTTCATGCCACTGACTTAACTGATTCACGCTACAGCATGAGCACTTTTACCCAAATTGTTTTTGCACCATCAGCACAGAAGTAAACACTGTGAAAATGGCAACTAATGTCTTAGTATTATCAAAGTAAGGTATGACCTTGCAGACTCTTTGACAGTGTCTCAGGAAGAGCCAGAGGTCTGTGAACCACACAGGACCAAAGCACTAGCATCACACAGCATGTTAAGATACACGTATACACATCCTATGAGGCACAAGAGGACTAAGTATACCTGAGAGAACAGTAGACACACATCTCCTATACCTTCCCTACTCAGAACAGAGTAGTGGTTTTAATAGTCCACATTAAATTTTCACCTTACTTTTTTATTCCTTCCTTCATTTATTTGTAAGTCAGACATAATTCAACACTAACCTGGCGGTCCATATAACAAACAGCCTTTTGGAGGTATTATTCCCACCCGCTGGAATAATTCTGGGTTTGTAAGAGGTAATTCTATCACCTAGAAAAGAAGTTGTATGTTTCTTAAAAAGTAAAGATTCTGATGAACTTTAAAATACTTCAAGTAAAATACCAGCATAATTAGGTGTACATATTGTAATTCATAACAGATCTAGAACTCCATGCTATGTGAAGCTATTTTTTTTAAGTTTATTTATTTATTTTGAGGGAGAGAGAACATGTGCATGTGTAGGTGGGGCACTGTCAGTGCAGAGCCTGATTTGGGACTTGATCTCACAAACTGAGATCATGATCTGAGCCAAAATCAAGAGTCAGACACTTAGTTATCTGAACCACTCAGGCACCCCTATAAACATATTTATATTAAAGATTATTCTTCAGGTAGATTTAAGAAAATTTTTTTAATTATGTAAAAATTAATTTAAAAGTCTGTAGTAGTTATTTTAACAAACTACACACTTGACTAAAGTGATGGTTACATAGACATATAATTTGTCAAAACACATTCAAATTGTACACTTAAAATGTGTGCATTTTAGGGTCACCTCGGGGGCTCAGTCAGTTAAGCATCCGACTCTTGATGTCAGGTCATGTTCTCATAGTTCGTGAGTTCAATCCAACTGTCCATGCACAGCCTGCTTTGGATTCTCTCTCCCCTTCTTTTTCTGCCCCTCCCCAACTCATGTGCACGGGTGCACGTGCTCTGTCTCTCTCAAAATAAATTAACAAACTTTTAAAAACATCTGCAGGGGCACATGGGTGGCTCAGTCGATTAAACGTCTGACTTTGGTTTCAGCTCAGGGCATGACCTCATGGTTCATTAATTGAAGCCCTATGTCTAGCTCTGCAGCTGACAGTGTGGTGCCTACGTGGGATTCTCTCCCTCCCTCTCCCTCTCTTGCTCGTGCATACACACTCTTGCTCTCTCTCAAAATAAATATACTTCACAAAAAAAATCTGTGCATTTTACTGAACATAAGTCATGCCTCAATGAAAAAATCACACTACAAAAAATGAGGTAAGCAAAAAGATCTATATTACTTTGCATTTGGGAATGCAACACGAAATAATTATGAAATGGCAGTAAGTTGGAACTACTATTAGAGGAAAGGCATAGAAAATTTTCATATGTTGTCATTTTGTCATAGCAGCCTTAAAAGAACCATATATTCGGGCCACCTGGCTGGCTCAGTTGGGACAGCATGTGACTCTTGATCTGAGGGTCATGAGTCTGATCCCCATGACAGGTGTAGAGATTACAAAAATAAAGATAATAAACTTAGGGGTGCCTGGGTAGCTGAGTCGGTTGAGCATCCAGCTTCGGCTCAGGTCATGATCTCGCAGTGTCCCACTCCCCTGCTTGCACTGTCTCTCTCTCTCTCAGAAATAAACAAAAATTTTAAAAATTTTTTAAAAACTTAAAAAAAAAAAAAGAACCATATATATAGTCTGCTCTCAACATCCTAAGACTGATTTAAGGAAACAAAGCTAGAAAATAATTGAGGTTTGATGCCCAACTTAAAACTCTTTATAGTACCAGTAGCTTGAGAATAGTTGTGTTCCGAGGTGTGATTAAGCAAAAAGTGTAAGAAATATTCTTAGTGTATGCAGATGGAAAAGGATACTGCATGTGCATGTTTTGTGGACTGTGTATGTGTATGTGTTTGAATGAGACAGAGAGAGAGAGACATTCTTTCTGATCCTATGGCTGATGCAGCAAATCACTATAAAAGACACAGTTCCATGAAGCACTTGCTCTTTCTGTTGCTCTTTCATTAACCACAAAGTGAGAAGAATAGACTTTTATTTAAAATTAGTTTAGTGCTTCTGCAAGTATGATCAAAATTAATTTGGTTTTGAAGTGCCTGGGTGGCTCAGTTGGTTAAGTGCCCGACTTCAGCTCAGGTCATGATCCCATGGTTCATGGGTTCAAGCCCTGTATCAGGCTCTGTGGTGACAGCTCAGAGCATGGAGCTTGCTTTAGATTCTCTCTCTCTCCCTCTCTGTCTCTGCCTTTCCCTGACTCAAGATCTGTCTCTCCCTCTGTCTCAAAAACAAACATTTTTTTTTTAAAAGTAAGAAGAAGAATTTGGCTTCATAATCACCTAGAATGTTTGTTTAAGTGCTAACTCTTGAGTCCCACCCCCAATCTACTGCATCAATATCATGCCTAGGAATCTGTATCTTTAATAAGAGTTCCAGAAAACTTAATATGCTAATATCTGAAAACTATTGGCTTATGGCTTAAATCAGATGATGTAAGCTATACCAACTATCCTCATTCATTCCTACGTCATTGCCATCCTAAATTAGGAAAAAACCAATGGGACAATGTAATTTCCTTTAAAGACAATTAAGAAGTCATCTGTGGGGCATCTGGATGAATCAGTCAGTTAAGCGTCTGAATCTTGAATTTGGCTGAGGTCATGATCTCAAGGTCTGTGAGATTGAGCTCTGTGTCAGGCTCTGTGCTGACAGAGCAGAGCCTGCTTGGGATTCTTCTTTCTCTCTTTCTCTCTCTCTCTCTGTCCCTTCCCTCTCAAAATAAACATTTAACAAAAAGAAAAAAAAAAAGAAAGAAAGAAACCATCTGTGCCATGAAGCAAGGCAATCCTAATTTGATCCAAAGAACTTAGAAGGTTTATGTTATGCAAAAGTCAGTATTTTTCTTAAATGGTCACAAACAGCTTTATCAAAATAACATGTTTAAGGTATGGAGGCCTGGGTGGCTCAGCTGGTGAAGCATGCAACTCATGGTCTCGAGGTTTTGAATCCAAACCCCTCTTGGGTATGGGGATTACTTTAGAAAAAAATTTTTTAAATCTTAAAAAAAAATGTATTTAAGGTACAGGTATGGACTTGAAGAATTGGAAACTAATATTAATGAGGTTATAGGAAAAACTATATTACACACATTATCTATATATGCTCTGACTCCAGCAACCTATGATAATCAAAACCATAGATGGCATGGGCATTGGATTCATATCAATTGTTAGCTTTTTTTCTTGTTTGTCACAAAAAGAGTAGGGTTTTTCTAACACCAAATTATCTCCAAATTAACAATACCTGTAATTTTCTTTTTTTTTTAAGACTTATAATTTTCATAGCTAGAAATTCACTGCTATTTTTCTCTCAGCATGAATATTAAATGTATAATATTCAGTAACCACTATTTGGACAAAGTAATCTTATTCTCTTTCTCCCTCTGGGTATCATAAAACCAGTACTATTTATTAGTAAGTTCAGAGAAGAAAGCATACACTACCAACCTCTCTTAATTCCCGAATCTGTTCTGACAGTCCTCCAATCTCAGAATAAGAAACATTCCCAGGGTCCTCATGAGACATGTTGTAGACCAGCGGATCCACCTCTCTTGGCAAATATCTAAAATGATAGGATATGTATTTTTCTTTTATAACATGTATTTTCTCTCAACCAGCAGAGAATAAATGACTTGCTTATGTAAGCACCTGCAGATAATCTTATAACAATGTGTTTACATTAATTTGAAATTGGTAAAAGGGAAAAAACGGCACAACATTCAACGATCTCAAGAAGCATATACTTTGCATAAAAACTTCCTTCTGTGATAAGAAAAGTAAACTAAATAGAATAAGAAACCTACCTCATGATAGTCAGTGTAGTCATATCCAAAGCAACTCTTGTTCCTGGCTTCAGCTTACTTTTGTCAAGCTAATTTTATAAAACAAAGTGTCACATAAACATTTAAAAGGGGAAATAATACTCTAACAAGGAAGAGCACAATATTTAGAAGCCAAATAATCACTTTAACCCCTCAGAGAGAACACTAATATTAGATTACAAACACCATGCCAACAGAAGGGCTTGTAAAAGTAATAATTCAAAGTTATTTCCCTTAAAAAAAAGAATGCCCTTTATGTAATCTCAGTGTGAAACATGAAATCACTAATATATAAAGTTTGTGTTGGAAAATGCCTTGCTTTTAATGAACTAATGGATATTTGTATTTTACTTTCAAAGGCTATTTCACAGTTTATTTTGATTCAGGCACTATAATATAGTGACTTTGGCAACTGGTACCTAAGCATTTATACAGAAATCTGTAGGTGAATATTTTGGGGTAAGGAAAGGGAAGCACTTTAAAGGTGTGCTCTTTATTTTTTTCTTTTAAAATCTATTTTTATTTATTTTTTATTAAATAAATTTGGCATATAACATTGTGTAAGTTTAAGGTATTCAATGTTACTCTGATACATTTATATATGGTAATATACCCTTTAAACTTATTTTAAAAACTACAACTTTGGGGAAGAACAGGTTACTTGACTATGAAATGTACTCATTTTATATCCCCTTAAGAGTTTTTCATTAAAATACTAAAAATAAAAACAAAAAACCCCAGCAACCATCGTTCATGCTTTTGCTACATGCCAGATACCATGCTAAATAAACTATATATTAGGCTAAATCATATTAAACAACTTATGGCATATTCAGGCAGGGTAACTTATTTGGCTAGGAATAGATAGAGTCTATCCAACAGATTCACCTCATACTCAAGATGTTACTTTTCCAAAATTAACTTACTTTTGGATAGGTCAGAAAACAAGTTGCCAATATAATGTCAGAATACAAATTACTACTTTTCACAGGATTCTACAAAGGACTCTAAATTCAGAATTTAGGGTCAATTAAAATGAAGTGGAGATAGGCAAAAATACTAGTTTTAATATAATGGATTAGACTTTAAAAAGTTGTTAGTGGGGCGCCTGGCTGGCTCTGTGGGTAGAGTGTGTGACTCTTGCTCTCAGGGTTGTAAGCTGGAGCCCACCTTGGGTGTGAAGATGACTTAAAAAATAAAATCTTAAAAAAAAAAAAAAGTTGCTAATAAGTGAGGTACTTGAAAAAGCCAAACAAAAATCAATGCAAATCTATTTCAACATTTGTATCTATAGAGAATATAGACTCTGGCTTTTCTAAGATTTTCCAGTTTTCAAATACACTCTTGCCCCCATACAACCATGAAATATCTTAGAAATACCAATTCTTGGAATTGGTAAATGGGCTCTGTAAGAGACATAAAAATCTTTTGTCACACTAGACATTTAATATTTTGATTAAGAAAATGTCTTTCCATTTATATGCTAGGCATGATCCAAGAATAAGATTTAGTACCTGGGTTAATTTCTACTCTACAACCATGTTGTATCAATGTTTTCAAACATGAACTTGATATGACAAGTAACTTAGAAAAAGCTCTTCCAATAAATTTTTAAGAATGTTCTAAGGATACTTCCTAAAGAACAGGATAGCACATAAATTGGCCTCAGAGGCTACTAAATTATTTAAAGCCACTTGTCGGCATTTTTGAATGCTAACATGCATTCTGAAAATGAAATTGGCAGTTATTTCAATCTGCCTAATCTGATCTAAACGAAAGTATACAAAATCACTCAGGCTACAGTAAAGTCTTTGAATAACATTTCTGAATGTTGAAATATAAAACACAAACAATTGATAAGGTCTAAGTCTCTTCACAAAAAACATTAAAATAACATGATCTGAGATATTTCCCAGTTCCAAAATTGTTATATTTCTAAATATGTAGAGTTGACAGACGCCAATGTGATAAGCATAGAAAGTAGAGAATATCAGGAGCCAATGCCCATAGTTTGAGTTCAAATTTTGTTAGCTATATCTTAACAAATCACCTTTAGGAGGTCCGGGCATAATGCCTGACCTGCTTACCTCAAGAATTAAATAACATATAGAAAAAAGCGCTTTTATCAATTGTAAAGCACTCTACAAACGTAAAATGTTACCTGTCGACGACAACCCACAACATATCGTGGTCCATTGGTAGCTTTAACAATGACTAGAGGAAGAAAATGAAAAGACAAATTGAAAAATAGAAAATAAAAAATAAATACATCCATACTGATGGCAGATTGAGTTTTATTTCTGTCCTCCAAGAAAACAATAGTTGAAAGAAAATTTAAGTCTATGAAACAATGCCATCTACCTTCATTACTGTCATTAAAAATAATAAGCATTTCAAAAGATCATGGTGGGAGGAAGGAGAATCCACTCTTTTTTCCTTACTAATTAACAGTCCAATCCACTTACATTTTTCTTCAGTTAGTTGCTTAAGTACTTCACCCACAATCTAAGAAAGAAAAAAAGCATTATTTTTTACCAATAACTAAAAAACAAATTACCATCACTCCCTACACCCCAAACTCCATTACCTACCTGCCCAACACTTTGTAGGGCCTTCAGATCATTTTCAGATTTTTCATATTGCTTGGTAAGTTCTTTTAATTGTTCCCTTACTGAAATAATATAATTTGAACATTTTTAATTAAACAATAATCTTAGTGAGCTTACTCACTAAGTACTACTGTAAGTTTGTTTCAGTCTATTTCACTTTACATACTGTTTACATCCACTATATGAAACCACAAAAGAAATAATGCCATTTGCAGGGGACATGTTTAAAAATAAAATGCTACAGTTTAGTTTTTATTTTTTTAATGTTTATTCATTTTTGAGAGACAGAGTGTGAGCGGGGGAGGGGCAGAGAGAGAAGGGGGCGGGGGGAGACACAGAATTGGAAGCAGGCTCCAGGCTCTGAGTTGTCAGCATAGACCGCGATGCCGGGCTGGAACTCAAGAGCAGTGAGATAATGACCTGAGCCGAAGTCGGAGGCTTAACCGACTTAGCCAACGCAGCGTCCCTGAATGTTACAGTTTAAAAGCACCATATTTTTATTTTCTTGATTGGCAATACTTGTTCACATTCGTAACATTGATACATTGTTAACTGAAACGGACACTGACACTTCTGGATTTGCGACTACAAATCCGAATGATAAAAGAGACCCTTCCTCATCTCTTCTACTACCTACATGGATTATTACTCTATGGCGTTCCACCCTAAATAATGTCAACAGGTGCACTGATCCACAGAATTATATGGTTATGGTCTTTCTTCATTTAATCAAACCATCCAGCCTTCTCAGTGAAGGTGCACTACGAAAATACATACGGGCCCTTTTTAGTTCAGGAGGTCAGGGAAACTTGCGCGCCTGATGGGGTACAACTTAAAATACGAGGAAAGGCGAGGAAGGTTATTATGTCCCACTGATGGGCTCCGCTCCGGCTTTCCACCCCAATAACAAGCCAGCACCTCGAGTCCCACTTCTTGCTTGAGCTTCCACGACTCAAGTTTCTCGGGGTCCCAAGACTCACACACACCGCCCTTCTTGCACCCCAACCTGGCAAACAATCCTGGCCCACTTCATTCCCGCTGCTCCTGTAGTCCTCTTCCACCTCCATCTCAGAAGCAGGGATGGTCTCTCTGTCACCCGGACCAGACTGGGCCATTTCTACTCCTCAAGAGGCTGTGCTTCCCAAGCTCGGGGCGGGATGACAAAGCGCCTTGTCCCTGGACCGAGGCCTTCCTATCCCTGGAGCTCGGTTGCCGGGCTCCGCCAAGGGCCTCTGCTTTGTCAGAGACAGATGCAGGTCCAGGCATAGGATTGTATGGAAAGAGAGATGTACTCACACTCCTTCAGACGGCCGTCGATCTCCTTGTGCTCCAGCAGCTTCTTGCGGTAGTCCTGAAGCGCCTTATCTCTAGGGTCCGCCATGATGAGAAGCCGTCGCTCATAGGGGATGCCGGGAATGGCCATGGCCGCCCGGGCGGGGGAAGGGGCGGGGCGAGGGAGGAAAGCCTCCCGGGGGAGGAGGCGTATTCGTGGGGACCTCTCCCCTTCCGGTTGGCCCCGCCCCTCTACTCCACTTCTCCCACTTCGGCGTCTTGGTTCACCTACGGCGCCGGCGTGCGCGGAAGTAGGCCTCCAGCCACAGCGTCCCCTGCAGGTCGAGCTGGGTAAAACAGGAAGCTGTTGTGCTGGTCGTCCCCTGAGTGGCCTCGTTATTGTGAGACCCCTGCTGTCCTGGAACCACGAAAGACTTTGTGATAAACTGAGATGGCAGTGAAGTAGGCAATGTGCAATCTCCCTAAATAGCTCCAGTGGACTGTCAGGAAAATACAGCCTATTGGTAACACAATGCTATCAAGGACCTCCAGGAACAGAAGGAGTAGGCTATTTTATTCATTCATTCAGTGAATGAGGTGCTAAGGATACGATCTGAACAAATAATTTCAGAGTGTAATAAATGCTATACTGAAAATAAAACATGGTGATGTTATAGAGTATGGTGAGGAGAACTAATTTAGAAGAACATCTGAGATAAAGAGCCAGCCTTGCAACAAAGTGAAGAAGAAACTTCCAGACAAGAAACAGCAAGTGCAAAGATCTTCAGGTAAAAAAGAGTTTGGCTCATTTCTAGGAACAGAAAGGAGACCAATGAGACCCGAAGATGGTGGGTTATAGAGATATGGAGCCCACGAAAGACGCTGAAGTAGGCTGAGTCAGGAGCTTGAAGTCTGACAACTCTCAGATTTGTGTGCTTTCGGGCAAATTAATCTTTAAAATCTCTATAAAATGAGTATAATAATTGTATGTGTCTCATAGGGATATCATGAGTATTAAATAATATATGTATTTATTAACACAATGACACAGTAAGCACTCAATAGTGCCTTAAATAGTGATTTTAAATTATTTAAGGGTAGTAATGACCTCAATTTTTGCAGGACAGGTCCCCATTGCTGCACCTCTTCCAGCATTGTTCCTGGGGAGAATTTATTGTTGCTCAACAGACTCAGTCAGAGTCCCCAAATATATTCCATTTGATCTAATCTAATACATTGGTCGTCGATATTTGAGTTTAAATAGGTATGTTCTACATATACATGTAAAGTACAAATTTATGTGAATTAAACTACCATACTCACATAAAAATGTCTTCAAATTTCTTAGGAAAAATTCTTTTGGGTGTTGTATGAATATTATATTCTGTTTTTCAAATAGGTAATAAACAAGGAAAATGGATTGAGCAGGGATAATCCCTTCTCCTGCTCAGCTGCAACTATTCTGGTCAAACTAGCCTGTCGATACTAAAATATGTCACCTCTGACATTAAGAAGTAAAGAAGAGAGGATGAGACAGAGAAAAAAGACAACTCAGTTTGGTTTAATCCAATAAATATTTATCAGCACATAACATACTAATATTTTAAACTCCCTGATCCTTAGTCTTTTTCTGTCACCCATCTGGCAAAAGTCCAACTTCGGATGAACCTCCCATTTTCCACATGGCTGCTCCAGAAGCAGCCCTGTTTCTTTTTTATATGCACCCATAAGACCGTGTCCTTCTTCATCAGAAAATGTACCTCAGCTTGCAATTTTACATTCATAAGGATGATTAAATGTTTAGTGTCTTTTCCACCCAGTAGATTATAAGCTCTAGGAAAACAAGGACTGTGACTATTTCTTGCTCATGATTGTATCCCCAGAAAATGATTATATATATGTGAATTATTGAATGGGTGAATATGTGAATATGTCAGACATTATAATAGGTAAGCAGATACAAAAAGACTAAGAAATGTCATCAGTACTCTAGGACCTTAAAATATCAAACAGTAGTGGGGTGCGTGGGTGGTTCAGTCGATTAAGCATCCAACTTCAGCTCAGGTCATGATCTCATGGTTTGTGAGTTTGAGCCCCACGTCATGATCTGTGTTGACAGCTCAGAGACTAGAGCCTGCTTCAGATTCTGTGTCTTCCTCTCTCTCTGCCCTCCCCTGCTCATGCTCTGTCTCTCTTTCTCAAAAGCAAATAAACATTTAACAATTTTTAATATAAAAAAATAAAAATACAAATATCATACAGTAGAGAAAAAGAGTTTTCAGCAAATTAGGCATATCTTAGTTTTTTGGGGGGATTCACTTAAACTGATGTCATAACAAACAGGAGATAGATTTAGATCTTAAAAAAATATTTCAGGATAATCTCCTAATCTACTTCCTATGATGTGTCATTGGTGGGTGTTGTGGTGTTAAAATACATACACAAATCCTTTATTATTTCCTACTTCAAGAAGTGGAGCCTAATTCCCCTTCCCTGGATCTAGCAAAGTGCTCTAGAAGAGAAGAATAAAGTGGAAGTGACATTACACAACTACTGAGACTAGGTTATAAAAGGTATTGGGGCTTCTTCCTTATTCTGCCTTGGATTACTCCCTCTGGAGTAAGCCAGCTGTCAGGCCATGAGGACACACCAGCAGACCTATGGAAAGGCCCACATGTCAAGGAAGAGCCAGCAAGAAACTCAGGCTTCCTGCCAGCAGCAATATGAGTGAGCCATCTTGGTAGCAGAGCCACCAGCCCCAGGGAAGCCTCAGATAACTGAAGCCCTACTCTTGATTGAAACATAGTGAGAGACTGATTCACACACCCCAGTTCAACTACTCCTGAATTCCACAAAAGTCCACAAAAACTGTGAGGTGATAAATGTTTATTGTTTTAAACCATTAAGTTTTGTGGTAATCTGTCACACAGTGACAGATAACTAATAGGACAGGAATTGATATTTTTCTGGAGAGAAGCTGGGAAACAGTACCAGATAGGCAAGTAGAAGCTACTTTTGCTCACACATAACCACAACATTTGAGTTTTTGGAAATTTGTCATCCTAAGTATCTCTCCCTAAATACCGATGAGGTGCATGTAATTGAATGTATCTATGGTTAAGCAGTAAGATGTTGAGGTAGGAACAGAAGTTATAATTCCTAGGCTTCTGAGAAATACTCTTCTTTAATAAAGTAATACATAAAGACCTTTTTTTAAAAAGTACTACAACACTTTGGGCCACCTGGGTGGCACCCTGGTTGAAGGTCTGACTCTTGATTTCAGCTCAGGTCATGATCCCAGGGTCGTGGGATCCAGCTCCACCGCAGACTCTTCGCTGAGTGTAGAGCCTGCTTAAGATTCTCCCTGTCTCTCCCTATGCCCCTCCCCTGCTCACTCACGCATGCCCACTCTCTCTCTCTCGAAACTAGTAAAATAAATAAATAGTACTATAACACTTAGATTGAAAAAGAGTCCACTGCCCCACCTTATTCTACCCCTGGGTCCCATTCCCCAACTCTTTAACATGTTTCTTCATATTTTCTTTGTAAGTAGTGTTCTTATGCTCTATTTCCTGATAGATCAATTTTAGGATTTATCTTTTCACTTACTAATAAGGAAGATACAGATTTAGCACCCTTATATCACTCCAGATCCCTACTTTCCCTAACTCTGTACTCCATACATGCAATATATGCAAGTTCAGTTAAATCACTGTCCCATATTTGTCTCGTTGTGGGGCTATGTAAATCAAGCAATATACAATAGTTACATTTGTTTTATTGTAAAGCTGTTTGAACTTCCTGGAATTAAGAGCTGCCTCATTTTTTTAAAGTTTATTTTTATTTATTTTGAGAGAGACATAGAGAGTGAGTGGGGCGCGGGGGGAGAGAACGAGAGAGAATCCCAAGCAGGCTCCATGCTACCAACACAGAGCCTGACACGGGGCTCAAACTCATGATCCTGGAGATCATGACCTGAGCCAAAGTCAAGAGTTGGATGCTTAACCCACTGAGCCACCCAGGTGCCCTATAAAGCTGATTTTGTTTTTTAAATGTTCTTTTTTTTTAAAAATTACTTCTCCCCAACTTAACAATATAATCATTAACTTCCTCTGAATGGTATTTCCCATAAAGGCAGTCACATCAGGTGTCCCTCCAGTTCACATGGCAACACTTCTCCTGAGATCTTCCTCCTCTCTCTAATTCAGGCTCTAGGGCTATCTTTTTAGAACTTCTCTAAGTCCTGTCTTGGATGCTATCTTCTCTTTCTGGATACCCATGTCTTCTCATTTCTGGTTTACTCTTTGGGTTGGATCATATCCTCCCATAATTTTCTCAGAAAGCATCTAAAGATGTACATTATTCTTCATATATAACAATATCTTAATTCTATTCTCAGACTTGACTAATCACTTGGCTGGGTAAATGGCCTTGCTCCCTTGTCCTGGAGCTTCTGTAGTGCCTTTCTGATTCTTAATTCTTTGTAGGGGATCAGGCGTTTTGTTTTTCTTTCTGAAAATTTTATCTCTGTTAGGGGCATTTTCCACCCAGTGAACTGGGCAGTCAGTGCGCCCTATCAATCTAGATAGCCATCCTTCAATTTTGGCTATTTTCTTGAATAACCTCTAAGATGATTTCCTCTCTGCTTTCATGTTCTCTCTTACTGGTACCCTTATTAGTCAGATTCTGTGCTCCTTTAATTAACCTTCTGTTTTTTCCATCTCTTTTCATTTATTTCTACCTCTTTGTCTTTTTATACCACTATTTAGGAGATTTCCTCAATGTTTCTTCTAATGCTTCTGTCGCAACTTTCTATTTTGGCTATCATATAGTTTCCAAGATCTCTTTCTTGTTCTCTAATTGTTCCTTTTTATAGACTCCTGTTCTTACATGTTTGATGATATTGGTTGTAGCTTTTTGTTTTCTTCCTTTCTTCCCTTTTTGTTTCCTCAAGTTCCTATCTATTTGTTTCGAGCTATGGCTTTCCTTAACAACATTGTGAACCTTGGTTTTCTGATCATAGACTGAGGCATTAAATAAAAAGGCAGTAGAATTCTAAGCGTGTGAGTAGGGGGACTAACTGTTCTGTTGTTTCTGATGATGTTTATTCCCAGAAGAATTCTCCACTCTTGTTTTAGAATGGAAGAGGGAGGGATCAGGCATAAGGCAGTGAGTGGAAAGCAGGTATGCAAAAGGTCTGCAGTTTTGGAGCTGAGAGTCACATGTGATCTGCTGGAGGTAGGAGAGTTTTAACATTCAGCAGGGAGGGCCTTCACTTACTCTACCCTTTTTTCACTTTGGAACTCTATCTGGTCTTCCTGGAATCATGCTGAGTCTAGCGTCCCTGAATTTGGAGCCACACTTGTTTCTTGCCTGGACAATCTTGATAATGAAATGTTTTCTAAATGAATTTTAGATACGATTCTTTTATTTTTTTCTAACCCATCAGTTGGTAACTGGGCTCCTACTTTGTCCTCAATTTTCCCACATCCACACCTTTTGTGAATTTTCTCTTGTCAATTCCAATTCTATTGTGTCCTCTGTCCCATCCAGATTTACTTCTGCCCCAAATGATTGCTTTGCCTGTAAACTAATAGTGTTTGTTTAAAACATAATCACATTTCGCCCTGTGACATCTCGTGCTGTTATCTTTTCAAGTTCATTAGTTAATTTATGTGCACATTCATTAATTCACTCAGAAGTCATGTTGTGAAACACACAAAATGCTAAGTGTTGGGGAATCCAAGACTACTAAGGCAAGTTCCCTACCCATCTGTTGAAAGGTGGAGAAATTCTACATAAATACCTATTTGATTCCATGTGCTAAGCACAGTTATATGAGCTTATGGAACCAAAGAGGAGAAACCTAATCCAGGCACAGAGAAGTTAGGGAAGACTTCATGGAGGTAGCAGTTGCCTGAGCTAAATCTTAAAGGAGTTAGCCAGGTGAAGTAAGAGCAGTCGGTGTGGGATAGTGAAGACATTTCAGGATTGGAAACAGGATGAGTAAAGACGTGGAGGGTGGAAACAAGGTCTGTGTGGGGAATTGTTAATAGTTGAGTAACAGTAAGGCAGAGAGGTATTGGAAATATAACTGGAGAAAGAGGTGAAGCCAGATGATGAGGGCCTTGAATGTCATGCTGAGAATTTTGAATTTGAGTCCTCAGATAGTTGGGAGCATTGAGGATTTTTAAACAGAGGTGTGACATGGTCAGATTTCTATTTATTTATTTATTTATTTATTTATTTATTTATTTATTTATGGAGACAGAGAGTAGGCTGGGGAGGGGCAGAGAGAGAGAGAAAGACACAGAATCTGAAGCAGGATCCAGGCTCTGAGATGGCAGCACAGAGCCTGACACAGAGCTCCAACTCACAAATCGTTGAGATCATGACCTGAGCCGAAGTCAGATGCTTGACCTACTGAGCTACCCAGGTGCCCCAGATTACTATTTTCCAGAAACTAGGCTAGCATGGAGGCTTTTTTTGATAGGTGTAAACCTAGAGGCTAGGTGATCATTTAAGAAATTGTGACAATAAATCAGGTGAGTGACAATAAGCGCTGAAACTAAGTCCTTGGTCATAAAGATGAAGAGGAGGGACTATATCGAAAAAGAACTGGCAGAATTTAGTTGATCAATAGATCAACCAATCTATTGATTGGTGAAGAAGTGGGAGAAACTGAGGGTGACATCCTACTTTCTAGGTGTCTAGATATGGATGGTGGTGTGACCAAAGAGTTCTAAGAAAAGCAGCTGGTTGTGTCCAATAGGCAGTTGAATTTTGAAGCTTGAGGGAGAGTTCTGAAGTAGAAAAATAGATTTGTTTTTTTTTTTAATGTTTTATTTATTTCTGAGAGAGAGAGACAGCGTGAGCAGGGAAGGGTCAGAGAGAGAGGGAGATACAGAATCTGAAACAGTCTCCAGGCTCTGTCAGCACAGAGCCCGACGTTGGGCTCGAACCCACAAACTGTGAGGTCATGACCTGAGCTGAAGTCGGATGCTTAACCAGCTGAGCCACCCAGGTGCCCCTGAAGTAGAAAAATAGATTTGTAAGTCATCAGCAGGGAGGAGGTATTTAAAATCATGACACTGGTCAAGTTTCTCCAGGGGTGAGTATGGAAGAGGACTGGACAGAGACTACAGTCCTGGGGAACTCTCACATCTTAGAGGTGGGCTGGGGGAAACCCCGTGAAGAAGACAGTTAAATAATATTAGAAAAGTGTAAGGAGGGAGGGGTGCCTGGGTGGCTCAGTTGGTTGAGGATCTGACTCTTGATTTCAGCTCAGGTCATGATCTCATGGTTCATGGGATCAAGCCCCATGTTGGGTTCCATGCCTTCAGCATGGAGCCTGCTTGGGATTCTTTCTTTGTGCTCTTTCTCTCTCAAAATAAATTAACAAGTTTTTAAAAAAGAAAAGTGTAAGGAGAATCTGGAGTGTTTGGTACACAGGAAGTTGAATTGAAGGAGAGAGAAATCAGCATTGTCAAAATGCAGCAGAAATTTCATGATCTCATGAAGATGGTAATTAGATTTGGCCATAAGAAGGCCAGGTATAGAGGAGTAGGAGGGTAGAGCTGGAAATCAGACTGCACGGTGGGTTAAGGTATAAATGGGAACTTATCAAGTCAGTTACTACTAAATGTAGCTTGTTCTTCCAGGAATATGAAGGAAAGGAGATGAAGATAGAGCTTAGGTGGAATTTCTCCTCCAACTCAAATAATCTCAAGCATCTTGAGAGAAAATTCTAGCAATGTACAGTGTGCACATTTATAGACAATGATTATTAGATAAATAGATCTAATAAAACCTTTAGGTTTTTACTTGGCCTTTTTTCCTCTTAAGGGTCATAATATTTCCTTTCCTTGACTAAATTTTTTTCTTTAAATTAGTTCCTTGTAGCCTATTCAGTACCGGAAAATGTTTAGGTACTGAGAAACGCCCTACGGAAATCTCCATGCCTCATTTTAAGAAATTGGGCTCAAGCCATTTCCTGCTTTGGTCATTAAAAATAATAATAATAGCTGTTGTTTACAGAGTAATCAGAATTCTATCAAGAAATGCTGTGTACACTAAATCTAAGTTATATTATTGTTATAATCACTGGTCTTAGAAAAACAATGTTGTGACCTTGTTCATCTCTCAAAAATTTAATGTTGTTTAGCTAAGGTATAATAAATGGGAGGCTAGACTTTTGGAAAGCAAAGGTTGAACTATGTACCTTGTGGGTGCTCCTTAATAGTCATTGAATGACTAATCAGTTATTTCCTAGGCCCTAACACAGGTGAGATGATTGCTAGGGCAGACAGAGTGGAAAAAGTGAACTCACACAAAAGATCAACTTGAAGAATTCTTAGGGAAGTGTCAGTAGTAGTTATATCAGGTACACAAAACTGTATTTTATACATTCTAAAGTCCCTTACAAATCTGAATGGAAAAATGATAGTTATCAAGATAGTAAAGTAAAATCCAGCAATCTCGCTTCTGAGTGTATATGAAACCATTTTCTGGATAAGGTATATCTGCACTCCCATGTTCACTGTAGCATATTCCGATTGCCACAGTAGGGAAACAACCTAAGTGTCCATCAACGGCTACATGGATAAAGGGAGTGTGGCATACATATACAGTGGATTATTATTCATGCATGAGAAAAATGAAAATCTTGTGTTTGCTGTAACATGGATAGATAGGCCTTGAGAGCATCATGCTAAGTGAAATAAGCCAGACAGAGAAAGACAAATGCTGCATGGTTTCACTTATATGTGAAATTAAAAAAAGAAGAAAGCCAAACTCCTAGAGACAAGAAAGAAGAAACGTGGTTGGCAGGAGCTAGGGGATGGGAGAAATAGGGAGAGTTTGGTAAAAGGGTACAAAGCGTCTAATATAAGATGAATAAACTCTGAGGATCTGATGTATAATATGGTGCCTGTAGTTGGTAACAGTATACTGTATAATTGAAATTTGCTAAGGGAAGAAAGGGTAAATATGTGAGATAATAGATGTGTTAATGAACTTGATGGGGGGGATCCTTTCACAATGTATCTGTATACCAAATCATCATGACATACACTTTAAATTTTATTAGTCAATTAAACCCCAATAAAGCTGAAAAAAACCCAATAAAATAAAAAATAAATTGTCTTATATGGTGATTGTTACTGATTACAAGTTTGCTAAATTTGTTGTGGGCAAGAGTTCAAATCTTAGGAATGGAAGCTTTCATCCTGGGAACATTGACAGTTTTAAGCTCTCCCAAATTACAAACTTATTGCATCAGGGTGAAATCCAGAGCTGATTCATGTTCAGATTGCTTCCTTCTGCAGTTTTAGGCTTTATTGTTTAGGTTCTCCATTTTCATATTATGTCTCTTATTTTTGATAGATATTTTGATATCTTCAGATATTATATAAAATAAAAACATATTAAAAAACTCATCCATTATACAAACACTTGCAAAGAGAAGCTTTGGTAAGGTATTGAGAGTTACAGGTATATTTGTGACATAATCCCTGCTTAAGGAGTTTAAAGAGATTACAATTCAGTGGTAGATACATGAAGTAGAAATGTCATCAAAGATCACATGCTAAATTTTGTGGGGTGTCTCTCCATGTGCAGGGATTGGGCCTTCTATATATATCCTTATATCTAATAATGTCAAGCTCTGTCTGGCATAGGGTAAGCTTAGTGAATCGAAATTCATTTAGAGACTGAAAATGGGTGAAGAGGAAACCATGTACAAGAGGGAATGAGTGGGCTGGGTTTGGGCCTGGAGAGATAAATAGATCTGTACACAGATATGATGAAAAAAGATTCCTAGGTAAAGAGGGAGATTGGATTAATATGTGTAGATGGTAGAATCAGAGCTTCTCAGGCCCACCAGGATCTCAGAACGCTGATGTTTTACTGTGTGTCAGTCCACTTGGCAAGTGATGGACAGACCATAGGTTATGGGCACTGGAAGTAAGAAATATCTGAATTTGAGTCTCACCTCTACCATTTCATGTGACTTTGAGTAACATATACAAACTTTCTATGCTTATTTTTCTCAGCTAGAAAACAGAAGTTATACCTATTTTTGGGCCTACCATATCCTAAGCTACTTCATTTAACAGTGGCTTTTTAAAAAAATGACATACCAAAAAATTTTTAATTCGAAATATTTGAATGTGTAAGATGTTGGGAAGCTTTCCGGTTTCTCCATGAAAATTTCAACTTGGCGGGTTGCGGGTAGAAAGAAAAAAAGCTTTTAGACTAGACCATGGCTGGGATTTAGAGGACATGGCTGTCACTACCCAGCTGGCCCCGTGCTCACATCATCGACTCCCTCTGGGCCTGTTTCCTCCTATGAAATGAGAGGGTAGTTTTCACCTGTGCTGACAGATACAGTAGCGACCAGCTTCATT
Source organism: Crocuta crocuta (assembly GCF_008692635.1). Lineage (NCBI taxonomy): Eukaryota > Metazoa > Chordata > Mammalia > Carnivora > Hyaenidae > Crocuta > Crocuta crocuta. Next base: position 217,092 of record NW_027527551.1, on the reverse strand, counting down.
TGACTACGAAATGTGGCTAGTTTGCATAAAATGCGCACCAGATTTCAATGATTTAAAAACAACACATAAAATATTTTATGAGTAATATTGAGTACATTTCGAAATGTTTTGCACATGTTGGGTTAAAGAAAATAGACTACTAAAATGAACTTCACCTGTTTCTTCTTGCTCTTTTGATGTGACAACGAGAAACTCGAAATGATCTATGCAGCCCTGGTCTAGGTTATCACTCATAGTCCCTTTCAGCTTTAAGACTGTCAGGGACACAGTGGACGCGTAATTGGTACGGTTTGACTTCCTCGTCTGAAGATACCGAAGGGATTGGCCGGGACTTCGCGGGGTGGGGCGGGCCCTGAGGGGAGACCCAGACCCTCGGGCTTCTCGCTCGNCTGCGGCGCAGAGGTGCTTCTGCCAGGTGAGGGCTGTGCGCGGCCGCGGGGCCGCTCCCGTGCTTCCCGCCTCCGCCCTGCGCTCAGTCTCGCGCGCCCGGGCAGGTGAGGGGCTGGGAGTGCCTCTGCGTCTCCACCCTCCGGGATGAGCCCCCTGAGCTTCTCCTCCCTGGCCAGGCTGAGTCCTCTGCGGCTCTCCTGACTTGGTGTGGGCCGGTCTCCCACCGCAGCCTGGACCTCGGCGTGCCCTCCGGCGCATCGGTTCCAGTGTGGGGCGAGAGGTGTGGGTGCATGCCGTATGATTTTACCGAGTTGGTTTGTGCATCTTTGTTGGTCTTCCCTGGCCCGGTAGGGCGTGCACACTGTGCACGCACACTCAGTATTTCTTATTTTCGCGGAGCCTGGGTCTTCCTAACTTCTAACTTGACCTGGAACTGTGTACGATGTGTTTATGCTAGGTGCCTTCACCATCATTCCTGGGCAGGGCACGCTTTTGTAGGGGGGCTATTCTCCAATATCGTTGTCAGGCAGGTGAACGGCTTCGTATGGCTTTTCTGTTTCTAAGCCCAGCTGCCTTGGGTCTGTGAGGCCGCGGCTTGCACTGTGGTTCCTTGCCCTGTGTGCCCTTTCTTTTTCTTACATGTAGTGAGATTCTCTTAACCATGACACCCATTTGGCTGGTCTGAATTGGTAGGATGAGCCTTACCCCTCAGAGCACAAGTTTGCTTACAAGCTTATTATGAACGTTTTCCTTTCCTTTTTTTTTTTTTTAAGCAAAAGATATGGGTACCTTGGAAAAAAAAGAAAGAAATTTAGAGATTTTCAGGTCTACAGGATCCTGTATTTTAATATCATTACCCTTAAAGTCATGTTTTGGTTGGTTTCTGTTGATAAAAATTACATTTTATACAAAATTGAGTTGGACATCCAAATTTTTCCTTTCCAGTGGACTTTACTATTACTTTATCATCAGAAATAACATTTTATATGTGTAGGGGCAATGCTATTTCACAGAGGAAAGAAGCAGCTTTATGTGTTATGGGAGGAAGAACTGTCTCTTTCACTGCTTTATATTCTCGCATTCTGTTGTTTTGCTGAGTGACTTGAGAATTGAGGTGTTTGTTGTCTGGTTATGAGTAAGAGGTTAAAAGGAAATTGCTGCTTTACAACTAAGATCAAATGCTCCTTTACACTGCAAACTGCATACAATCAAGTACTTAAAAGGAAGAAGGTTCATGTTTTCTTCAGATTACAAATATAACACAAAGTGTAAACACTTAAAAATAAAGTAGAAATAAGAGACTTCAAAATAAGATATTTAGTGTTGAAAGAATATATATAAATGTCCAATATGACAGTTTCAACTATAGATTTTTAGATAATGGAATAAAACTACATCTTGAGCTTTTCAACGTTCACTTTCCCCTCCAGTAACCTTTTTACATAAATGATTAAAATTGGGGAGTTTTAAAGTTTTTACATTTTTTCCCCTCTGGTTTCCATTTCAGCCCCCCCCCCCCCCCGCTTTTGTAATATTTTCAAGATTTGAATACTCCCCCAAAACAAAAAATCTGTTAGATCCCTTTCTTTTCCTTTAGAACAAGAGTGACAGTTTTTCTTTTCAGAATCAACCTTAAAAAATAATAAATTGAGGGTCACATAGTAAAAAACAAATTTAAGAAACATTTAAAATGATCTATTTAAATCCACTTAAGAACAGAGACCATCAATTTCAGTTCAATAGACTGAAACAAAAATACATTTTTTTAAAAATATTTTTGTTTATTTCTAGGAGAGAGAGACAGACAGCGTGAGCAGGGGAGGGTCAGAGAGAGAGGGAGATACAGACTCTGAAATAGGCTCCAGGCTCCGAGCTGGCAGTCAGCACAGAGCCCGACGCGGGGCTTGAACCCACAAACTGCGAGATCATGACCTAAGCGAAAGTAGGACGCTTAACCGACTAAGCCACCCAAGTGCCCCAAAATACNAACCCACAAACTGCGAGATCATGACCTAAGCGAAAGTAGGACGCTTAACCGACTAAGCCACCCAGGTGCCCCAAAATATATTTTAATTCTATAGTCAGTAATGGAAGAGATGGGGGTAAGGTAGGAAATGGGAAGAGGAAACAAGCAATGAATAGACGTAAAGAGAAAATTGGAGACAAGCTATATAGATGTGAATGGAAACGAGAGACAGAAACACACACACAGAAATAAAGGAAATAAATGGTGGAAGAAAAGATAGGGGGAGATGATGGTGGAAATCATTCAACAAACATTTATATACAGTGTGTATGTTGACTTGAGTGTTTGGAATACAGAGATAACTATGGTGTGATCCCTGCCCTTAAGAACTTACAAGTTAGTAAATAAAGTTCTTTGGAGACTGGGGAGAGGCAGAGATCCTAAGCAATTTAAAAAACATGTGAGAAGGGGTGCTGGGTGGCTTAGTTAAAACACCCAACTTCAGCTTAGGTCATGACCTCATAGTTTGTGAGTTTCAGCCCACATTGGGGCTGACAGTGAGGATTCTGCTTTGGATCCTAGGTCTCTCTCTCTCTCTCTCTGCCCCTGCCCTGCTCTGTGGTCTCTCTCAGAAATAAATAAATATTAAACAACAAAACGAAACAATTTAGCAGGGGCGCCTGGCTGGCTCAGTCAATAAAACATATGACTCCTGATCTTGGAGTTGTAAGTTGGAGCCCCATGTTGGGTGTAGAGATTATTTACAAAGTAAACTCTTAAAACAAACAAACAAACAAACAAACAAGTTAGTAAATATTGCTAGACACTAAATCAAAAACTAAATGTTGACCTAACATTTAGAAATACAAGTTAAAGGGGAGACTGTGTGGCTCAGTTGGTTAAGCCAGAGACTCTTGATTTTGGCTCAGGTCATGATTCGTGGCTTCCAGACCCGAGTCAGGCTTCAGGTTGACAGCTGAGCGTGGAGCCTGCTTAAGATTCTCTCTCTCCTGGGGCATCTGGGTTGCTCAGAAGTTTAAGCATCTGACTTCAGCTCAGGTCATAATTCGAGGTTCATCAGTTCAAGTCCTGCATCGGGCTCTCTACTGTTAGCACGGAGCTTGCTCCATTTCCTGGGTCCCCCTCTCTGCCAGGCACGCTCTCTCTCTCTCTCAAAAATAAACAAACATTAAAGAAAAAAAAGATTCTCTTTGCCCATCCCCTGTTTGTTCTCACCTTCTCTCTCTCAAAATAGGTAAATAAAAACTAAAAAAAAATCTTGTTTAAAAAAATTTTTCAAGTTAAAATCTCTCGTTCTCTTTGCAGTACCCAATGAGCTGCAAAGTTCTGTTGAATCTGTTTTGTTTAATAGACTTTTTCTCCCTGTGTGTTGCTAATCTCTCACACCACTCTGCCTTGAATTACCACATCATCATTCCTCATCACATTCTTGCATGGGGGCCTTGGACAGGGACTCAGTTAACAGAATATTAACTTTAATTGGAGCCAAAGCAACATGTGATTTTTTTGGCCTTAGAAAGTCATTGAAGTAAAATGTACAAAGCTCTACAAATAATCAGGTTAAGTTTAGTAGGTATGTATTGAAGCCTACTGTGAACAAGTTTTCAGAGATCAAAAATTAAACTAAAAATTTAAAAATTTAGTCCCATTTCTTGATATTCTAGAGTACTGAGCCTGGTACATAATTGGAGCTTAGCAAATATTAGACAAGTTTTAATACAGGATGTTAGCACTACGTTAGCAGGAATAATTCTTTCAGTTATTCTGCTCAGTGAGCCATTTGCATGTTTTTAAATTTTTAAATAGAAACTTGGCCTTTCTTTCCCTTTTGGTATACAAGCCTATACAGTTTGTGTAAAGAACCCCATGATCATGACCTACCCTGTCTTTACACCAAAATAATAATGGGTATGAGCTTCAAGTAAATGAAGATTCTTAAATTTTTTTTAATGTTTATTTATTTTTGAGAGTGAGAGGGAGTGACAGAAACTGAAGCAGGCTTCAGGCCCTGAGCTGTGAGCACAGAGCCCAATGCAGGGCTTGAACCCACGAGCCATGATATCATGACCTGAGCCAAAGTCAGACGCTTAACCAACTGAGCCACCCAGGCACCCCATAAATGAAGATTCTTCAGATAAGATTTCTTGTTTTCCTTTTGACAGAATGTCTTATTTCCTTTTCCCCATTTTGTATCATTAGAGAGAATGCATGTAACAGAACGCTAGTCTCAATGCACGGAATCCCAGAAATAACCTCAGAAGAAATATTGAAACTCAGATATGAAGGCAGTATGTTTTTCATTTCAGTATGGGCATGTTTTTCATTTAAATTAATTAGAAATGAGTTTGTAAACTCTCATGTAGTCAAAATGTTATATTAATCTTATTATGGCTAGTGCTAATAACACTCAGATCCACTTATTTGAGTGTAGTAAATCTCTATCAGGCTAATGAAAGGGGAATAGTTCAGATCCTCCAAAAAGACTATTTCAAGATGGATTATTTTCATTTGGAGTGGATTGTAGATACACCTGCATATATGCGTTTCAGCAGATTTACCTGTCTAGTGTCTTGTTTAGGTCAATTTAAAAAATAGTTTTTATTTGTTAGAGTGGCTGGGCCGTGGAAGAGACACTTGATAATATGTTGTATGGTAGGTGGAAATAAGCCTGAATTAAAATTTAGTCAGAGGGATCTTTGAAACAGGTTATACTGGAGAGATGTCCATTGCCTCTGAGTACTTACTGCATTCCAGGCCTTTGTGAACAAAGCGTGTGGAACAAAGCATGTTTCTCCTTGGTTGCTATACATTGGCTCATTTAACAATTTAAAGTTGTAAAGACTAAGGCTTTAAAGCAGAAATAGATTGTAGCATTCTGTGTCCTTGGAACTACCCAGTACAGAAACTTNTCAACTTTCTTTCTTTTTTTTTTTTATACTTTTATTTATTTATTTATTTAAAAAAATTTTTTTTTACATTTATTTATTTTTGAGAGACAGAGTAAGACAGAGCATGAGTAGGGGAAGGGCAGAGAGAGAAGGAGACACAGAATCTGAAGCAGGCTCCAGGCTCTGAGCAAGCATTCAGCACAGATCCTGATGCGGGCTCAAACCCCGCACTGTGAGATCATAACCTGAGCCGAAGTTGGACACTTAACCAACTGAGCCACCCAGGTGCCCCTTTTTAAACACTTTTAAAATGTTTATTTATTTAGAGAGAACAAGAGAGTGTGTGCACTGCAGAGCTGGGGAGGGCAGAGAGAGAGAGAGAGAGAGAGAATCCCAAGGAGGCTCAATGCTGTCCAGGAGGAGCCTGTGTGTGTGTGAGGGGTACATACAGGGGCAGTGGCTTAAACTCATGAACTGGTGAGATCATGACTTGAGCTGAAATCAAGAGTTTGATCGATGCTCAACCAACTGAGCCACCCAGGCGCCTCCCCCACCTTTTTAAAGTTTTATTAATTTAATCTCTACACCCAACATAGGGCTTGAACTTAGGACCCTGTGATCAAGAGTTCCAAGCTCTTCTGACGGAGCCAGCCAGGCGCCCCCATCCGTTTTTTTCAATGAATAGTCTTCATGTTCTTTTTAATGGTCACAAAACACTCTAAAATTAAATACAGCTAACTAAAGGTCTTTGCCAAAAAAAGAACACTTTGAGCACTTTTAAAAGGTTTTCCATATTTCATACAAGAATGAGGAATATGTCCTCACAGAGCTTTGGGAAAAAAATGATAGTCTGATAGGACTGCAAGTTGTTAGCACATAAGGAAACTATTTAGAAATTGTTTTTTTTATTTTGTCTTTCATTATAAATTAAAAAGTACCTTTAACCAGAAAATAGGGAACAAGCGGGCCCATGTTATTTTCTTTTCTCTTGCCTTTTATATTTTGGTATTTGGTCCAAACCGGTCAGAGTCCATGGAGGAAGTAATTGAGGCCACCCCTACAGCTGACTTTTGGCCATCTTGATCTATGTTCCAGTGGGGTGACAGATCTAAAATTTTTAGAAAATTTTAGCTGCAAACTTGACCTTTGTTTTCCTTATCCATTAAAAAAAATGTGAGTTGCTGTAGGGTAATCTAAGACCCCTTTCACCAGAGCATTTAAGCAGAGATAGGGTAGTACTAACACTGGCATTTATTCTATGTCATTTCATCTTGATATCAACTCTTCAAGATGGAAACTGTTAGTATTGCTATCTTGTGTTCAGATGGGAAACTAAGGCTTGGAGAGGTTAAAAAAGTTGCGTATGTTTAAAAGTAATAAGTAACAGAGATGGGATTCAACCCCAAGAAGGCTTGACCCCAGGGCCTACATGCTAACCATTGTGATATATTGCCTCCTTCTTCAGAGTATATAGGAGGGGATTGTTGGGCTTGGGAGTTTGCAGTAGAAGGGTCTTCAAAAGCTTTTCATCTGATAAGACACTAGGACTTTAAGCTAGGTGATGTTATGTCAGGCCTACCCTGGTCCCTGTATCTACCAGTCCTCAGCAGGGGCCTTCTGATTGTCACCTATCAGTTTGGTGTCCTACCAAAGGCTGATTATCATCTGAAGCATGGATCAATGAGCTCCAATTTTAGCATGCATCATTCACTTTGTGTATGTTTGTGGTAGAGAGTGCGGGGTGCTTTTAAAAAAAAATTCAGATTCTTGAGGCGCCTGGCTGGCTCAATCAATTAAGCATCCAACTTCAGCTCAGGTCATGATCTCACAGTTTGCGAGTTTGAGCCCCGCGTTGGGCTCTCTGCTGACAGCTCAGAGCCTGGAGGCTGCTGCGGATTCTGTGTCTCCCTCTCTCTCTTTGTCCCTCTCCTGCTCTCGCTCTCTTTCTCTCTCAAAAATAAATACAAATTTAAAAAAATTAAAAAAGAATTCAGATTATTTATTTTTTTTTAATTTTTATTTATTTCTAGGAGAGAGAGAGAGAGAGAGACAGCGTGAGCAGGGGAGGGTCAGAGAGAGAGGGAGTCACAGACTGAAACAGGCTCCAGGCTCTGAGCTGGCAGTCAGCACAGAGCCCGACGCGGGGCTCGAACCCACGAACCGCGAGATCATGACCTAAGCGAAAGTCGGACGCTTAACCGACTAAGCCACCCAGGCGCCCCAAAAGAATTCAGATTCTTATGGTAGGGCCGGAATTCTGTTTCGGTTTAGGAGATAGTGTGGCAGGTATTTAAGCAGCCTTTTAGCACGGCCTGAAGCTGCGGCAGTGTCAGGTCCTCCTGGTTCCAGATTAGTACGCATCTTTTGTCTTAGTTTAGGTACTAACACATTGCATTGTTTTCTGGGATTCTGCCCTGGGTCTGTTAACTGCATTTCTTCCTTAATCTCTTCTTGAGACTCTTCCTGTAATGTAACATGCCTGGTTCTCTAGTTTCTAGAACTGGGCCTGGCATCCATCATACCTGCCAGACTTCCTTCCACTGATCAGGTCCTGCCTGTTGGCAGGCTTATCTGAACAGCCACATGGCTTGGATTTCCAAGTATCTTCCTGTCCCTCCTTCGCTGGGCCTTCTCCATCTATTGAAATTCCTCCGCCCCTGCTCTACCTCCTTACCTGCCCTGCTACCTTTTGTTGTAGTTGGAAGTACCTCCTACTCTAGGTAAAGGTTAGAGGTTTTCAATCTACCATTGTCCTGTCTTCCCTCTTTGAGGTCTCTGGGCCAAAGCCGTCTCTGCTGTGAACGCACCTTGCATTCCTTTATGGTTTGTGGCTTCTTCTAGCTTCCTTTGTAGTTAAGGCATAGATTGGTAAAATGTTGGATGCGATGGGTTATTCACCTTTGCTGCTTGCGTCCCTTACTCTGAGTGCATTCCTACCACTCGGGCCTGTGTGGTCTGGAGCCCTGAGCACCACCATAGGTGACATGTGGTACGTAGCCATCATTAGACTGCGGGCTGGTCTCCAGTGAATGTCAGTGACAGTGGACAACATTCATTCATTCATTCATTCATTCACACATCCACTTCCACAAATAAATACTCAGCATCTAGTGTGTTTTTTAGAAGTATAGTGCTGAGGACTGGGAATACAAAATGAACAAATATGATTTTCTCTCAAGGACTGTAAACTCTAGAGGGAGGAAGTGAAATATACAAATTCAGTGTAGTGAGGTAATCCTTATGTAGGAGTATGTGACGTGCCAAAGGAGCACATAAGAGTGACAGTTAACCCAGCAGGCGATGAGTGGTACCCCAGGGGCAGCTTTCCAAAAGAGGTGATGTCTAAACTTGAGTTTCAAAGATAGATTTTTACCTTGAAAATGAATTACTTCAGGGGGAAAATTAATTGCTTCAAACCCATTCTCTTGGTGTTTTTTTTTTGTTTTTTTTTTTTGGTGCTTGTTTCTTTTTGTGACCTACTGTCTCTATCAGGCATGTGTCCCTTTGGCCTTTGTAGTCTTTGCGCTTGTTATTTCTTTGTGTAATAATTTGTATACAAGAGGAAAAATAGCTATTTTATGTCCTTAGAAGTGCTACTTTTAGGCTCAAAAGAAAGAGGTGGGAAAAATCAAATCATCTAGGTTAGGAGCACTTTTGTTTTTAGGCGACTGGGTGGCCTAGTCGTTTAAGGATCAGATTTCAGCTCAGGTCATGATCTCATGGCTCATGAGTTCAAGCCCTGCATCAGGCTCTATGCTGACAGCTCAGAGCCTAGAGCCTGCTTCCCATTCTTTGTCTCCCTCTGTCTGCCATATCCGCCCCTTAAACATTTTTTTTAAAAATTAAAAAAAAAAAAAAAAGCACTTTTGTTTTGTTGGTATCCCAAATTAGGACCTGAAGATTTTTGTATACTCAGAGAATTTTTAGCAGGAAAAAGGACAAATTTGCATATGAAATGAAAGTAAGTAGTCATTGCAGCAACAAAATATGTAGATCAGATTTCTAGAACCTGAATTAGTCCAAAACAAATAAGACTACACAAATTGGTACAAAACCCTAGTTCCTAAATATTGCTGTCATTATCTAAAGTATTATCTCTCATCATCCAAAAGTACTTACTCTTAGGTGAAAATTTTGCATTCCTGTTTTGTGACATTTAAAAAATTTTTTAATGTTTATTTTTGAGAGAGAGAAACAGAGCATGAGCAGGGGAGAGACAGAGAGGGAGGGAGATTCAGAATCTGAAGCAGGCTTCAGGCTCCAAGCTCCCAGCACAGAGCCCAATGTGGGGCTCAAACCCGAGAACTACGAGATCATGACCTGAGCAGAAATTGGACACTTAACCGACTGAACCACCCAGGCACCCCTGTGACATTTTAAAATTGAAAGATAGTGTAGGATTTTACATATTCCAACGGGAAACCACCTACATTCAGTATTTCAATAAAGTATTATTTGCTTCCTTACCAGTAGATTAAAACATTTTTTTTGACAGTAAGTCTCCCTAAAATGTAATCCAAAGTAGTTTGTAATGCAAATACGCAGACCAAAGTATGATAAGAATCTCTTTTCTGCAGCATGCCCTATATTAAAAAAAAAAAGTTACTGTTCTTAAATCATGATGTATTTGTTACTTAACAATGTTAGCAATGTTTAATTAATTTTTAGATGTTTACCCAGCCCTAAATATCTAAGACTTTTAGTTACACTTCTGATAAGGTTGTCTGATCATAATTACAGTTAAGATATTAGTTTTAAGCATTTGAAGATCAGAATTGGGTTTATGGTCAATTTGCTATCTCCATGCTGCTAATGATAAGTGATTTCTAAGCACCATTTCAAACCTGTACAAATAAATTGTCATGGCGTAATATTTGAGAATTGGTAAATCCTTAACAATGAATTATTGTTTCTTTTATAAATTCAGTCACTTCTTTTTATACATTCACCAAGCTTGTCCCCTTCCTATACATCCTGTAGGAAACTTAAAAGAGAATCTAGAGACAACTGAATTCTAGGAATATGGAGTCTCAGGAAAGCCAAGGATAGGAATGCAACTGGGCTTCAAGAAAGCTGGGTGGAAGTCGGAGCTGAAAAACCCCAGGGAATCCATATATCAGATATTCTGTTTCCTGTCTCTGCTTCTCTGTGTACCTTTTAAAATCTTTCCTCTCCTGTTCACTGGCTCATGTGCTCCTCAGTTCACCTGATGGAATATGGTCTGAGTTTATTGTCTAGTGATCTAGCTACAGAGAGAGACATCTCTTCTTATTCTCAAGTCCAGATTCCTGGAGCAGGGACCAAGACCTGGTTTGGGTTAGATGCCAACCCCTGGTCAGGCCTGGGGCAGGGTTACAAAGTGGCTGCAGGGGACCAACTCTTTGCCTACGTGTGCATGCGTGTGTGATGAGCTCAATGCACCCTACAAAAGGTATCCACTGCATTCCTCCAAGTATATAGCAAGAGCAAGAGCATTATTAGATTACTGTCATATCCCATCTCAGAAAATTATGAGGGAAGCTAAGAGTTGCTTGAGTCCCTGACCTTGTGAGGAAAAAGAGCCCTGTTGCATCTAAGGTATTTTGATGTATTGTTTTATTTTCTTTGTAACAGGTTAGTGGTTACTTGGATGATTGTACCTGTGATGTTGAAACCATCGATAGATTTAATAACTACAGGCTTTTCCCAAGACTACAAAAACTTCTTGAAAGCGACTACTTTAGATATTACAAGGTATTTTTATTTTTAATCTTTTTGTATAAGAATACTTAAATTTTAAATGGATAATTATATTTTCTTAGGAATTGCTAAGCTTCAGAATTGTGGCCATTATTTAAGATTCAGTTCACAAGAGAGTGTGGTTCTGAAACCATCCATTGAATACTTTTAATTTCAAGGACTGAGTTTTGCACCCTGGAGTTAGAAACTTGTTGGTTAAGTTGAAGTCAGAACAGAAACTATTGTTATCAAAATTGCTAATTCATACTTTTCTAAAATACTGGCTTGATTCCAGTTAATTAAAGTAATTACATTTTTTGAGAAGCGAGACTTTATTCTGACCTGTATTATTTTCAGTAGTCACTTGTGATATTTGATCTTGAGATATCTACTGAAAGGGTAGATATCTAGATCATCTGATCATTGGAATATGTGGTTATCACCTGAGTTCACAATTGCCTTTTACTTGCTTAAGAGTATCAGCTGAGCAGTGGTGGTATGAGCTACTTTGGCTCCTAGTTGCCATCTGGTCAGGATCTGTTTAGTACCAGTCTAAGCAAGTCTACCAACTGACTTATACAAGCTACACATTGGTACAATCACTGGAGCTTGGCAACCTGTAAATGAAGAAAAAGAATGATTGCAGCTGATAGCATGACCAGGTTATAACATTATAATTCAACACCTATTGAATGATAATCTAAAGATTCTTACTCTTATAACTTTTTCTGTTATTACCATATAGGTAAACCTGAAGAGGCCGTGTCCTTTCTGGAATGATATTAGCCAGTGTGGACGAAGAGACTGTGCCGTCAAGCCTTGTCAGTCGGTAAGAACCAAATATACATTAAAGAACTGTTACACCTTTTTGCAGATAATTGCAATTTTTTAAAAGGGGGCAATAAAACTAAGATAACTTTTTTTTAAAGGTTGCTTTTTTTTTTTTTAATGTTTTATTTATTTCTAGGAGAGAGAGAGACAGTGTGAGCAGGGGAGGGTCAGAGAGAGAGGGAGTCACAGACTGAAACAGGCTCCAGGCTCTGAGCTGGCAGTCAGCACAGAGCCCGACGCGGGGCTCGAACCCACGAACCGCGAGATCACGACCTAAGTGAAAGTCGGACGCTTAACTGACTAAGCCACCCCGGCGCCCCCAACTAAAATAACTTTTTACTCCTTAGGTTAAGTACAGTGCTTAATATTTAACTATTACAAACTTCAACTTACTAATATAAAACCTGTTTTGAATTATTCTGCTTTCAAATTTTGTGATAAATATTATCCTTTGACTTAGTAATGAGATTAATAAGATGTTTGTTTTTCTTCTTACATCTTACCCAGAATTGTGTTTATAGTATAACAGACTGAAATTAATTGAAGTGTAAACAGAATCTCTCCTTTCTTCATGGTATATTGTTTTCCTTGGGTGAGGAGTGGATGAACAAAACACTTGGTATTGCTTAAGAATTCTCAGTGTATTAGGGGCACCTGGGTGGCTCAGTCAGTTAAGCATCTGACTCATGATTTCTGCACAAGTCATGACCTCATGGTTTGTAAGATCAAGCCCTGCATCGGGCCCCACGCTAACAGACGTGGAGCCTGCTTGGGGATTCTCCCTCCCTCTTCTGGTTCATGTGCTCGCTCTCTCTCTCTCTCTCTCTCTCTCTCTCTCAAAATAAATAAACTTTCTACTCTGAAAGCAGGGAATTTTACACTTTCCATGAAGCCTTTTTTTTTCCACTTTAAAAGCATATATTACTATTTTACTTTTTTATTGTGATAAAAATATACATAACATAAAATTGACCATTTTAAGCATTTTTAAGTACACAGTTCAGTGGCGTGAAGTACATTCACACTGTGTGCAACCGTCACCACCATCCACGTGCAAATCCTTGTCATCCTCACAAACCGAAACTGCGTGTTCATTAAACAATAACTCCCTGTTCCCTGCCTCCCTCTCGCTCTTGGCAAACACCAGTCTACTTTCTTTATGAATTTGACTCTTCTAGGTACCTGTTATAAGGAGAATTATTACACAATTTGTCCTTTTGTGTCTGGCATGTTTCACTTAACCTCCTGTTTTCAAGTTTTATCTATAGTAACATGTATTTGAATTTTATTCCTTTTTAAGGCTGAATGATATTGCATTGTTAAGCATCTACATTTCATTTATCAATTCTCCTGTTGATTAACTTTTGGGTGATTCCTGTTTTCTGGCTATTGTGTATGATGCTGCTTTGGATATGGGTGCACAAGTATCTGTTTGCATCCCTAATCTCACAGCGCCCCCAAGATTAGAATTGCTGGATCATGTAGTAAATCTGTGTTCAATATTCTGAGGAATGCCATGCCTTCTGCCATAATGGCTGCATCATTTCACTTCCTCACCAGCAGTGCACAAGGCTTCCAATTTCTCTATATCCTCACTAGAACTTGCCATTTTCTATTTTCTGGATAATAGCCATCCTAATGGGTATGAAGTGGTGCTATAGTTTTGAGTGGTTTATTTTCATATGTGTAAATATTACTATATAGACCTATCCGGCATATGGAATTAAAGCAAATGTAAAATATTACTTATGGGTTTTTTTTATCATTAGATCATTAAAAATCATGTTTTAGTATATTCATTCTCACAGACAAAACTTCTTGAAAATTCATGGATTAACTTGTGAAACAACTTCTGTTATGATATCATGAAAGTCATATTATCAATTTAAAGTTTTATTTTATTTCCTTAGTTCTAGCATTTATAGTTAGTAATAGGAAACATTAATTGGGGAAATTCAAGTTTACCAATTTGAATATGGCTTATTAAGCGTGCTCAAAATATGGTAGATACTTAGTAAAGGCATCTAATTGCACTTATACAGTAAATGGGCTGTTATTAACAGGGGTCAGAACAAGCAAATGGCTTTACAGTTACTGAAAATTTGAATCTTACCTTTTTAAAGCAATTTTTAAAAACACTTTATTTTTTTTATCTTTATTTTTTGAGAGAGAGAGTAAGAGAGTGCACAAGTCGGGGAGGGGCCAAAGGAGAGACTCTCAAGCAGGGTCTGCACTCGGTGCAGAGCCCAACACAGGGCTCAACCAGTTAAGTGTCTGACCCTTGATTTTGACTCAGGTCTATGAGATGAGCCTAAATCAAGGGTCAGACGCTTAACTGACTGTGCCATCCAACTGTTCCCTAACTATTCTCAGTTTAAAAATAAACTCATAGCAGAGCTTTACTGGCTTAGTTGTAAGAGCATGCAACTCTTGATCTTGAGGTCATGAGTTCAAGCCCCACACTGGATGTAGAGATTACTTTAAATAAATAAGATAAACAAATAAATAAATAAAAATAATCTGATACATCATTGAAACAACATTTTTTTTTCAGAAGATAAACTAAATGTCATATAAAAACATGTTTTTTCTTTTTCAGGATGAAGTTCCTGATGGAATTAAATCTGCAAGCTACAAGGTATGTACATATGCTTACTAATCTGTATAGTATCTTAACAAAAACCTCAGAAAATTTATTTACCCTGACAGGCATGACCTTACTTCTCTACTGTCCTTCACAGTGAAACCCCTTGAGAGTCATTTGTACTCAATGGCTCTAATTCTTTATTTTTTCTTTTGTTCACCCTTTTATTATAGAAAGCATGAAAGATAAATAAGGAGCTTCAGCAGTTATCAGTGTATGGCCAATCTTGTTTCATCTGTACCTTACACTCCATTTTTCCAATTATTTTAAATCCATTCACAGATAAATCATTTTGTTTACAAAAGTTTCATAGACACTTTTCAGATGAAAAAATACTTTAAAATATATAACCACTGTCAGGGTTCAGCTTTCTCTACTTGTTTCATAATAATTTGTTTGAAACAGGATTCAAATATATTTCACACATTATGTTTGGTTTGTGTGTCTCTTATGTCTCTTTCTCTCTTTATTTATTTATTTATTTATTTTGAGAGAGAGTACAAGCTGGGGAGGAGCAGAGAGAAAGGGAGAGAGATAATCCCAAGCAGGCTCCATGCTCAGTGTGAAGCCCTATGTGCGGCTTGATCCTACAACCCTGGGATCATGACCTGAGCCGAAATCAAGAGTCAGACACTTAACTGACTTAACTACCCAGGTGTCCCCCCGACTCTTCTAAAATAAATTTTAATTTTATAATACTTTTAGATTTACAGAAAAATTGTGATGGTAATACCCATATACCCCGTACCAGTTTCATCTATAATTAACATCTTACATTTTTATGATCCATTTGTTATAATTAATGAACCAATATTAATATAATATCACTCAAGTCCATACTTTGCTCAGATTTCTACTTAATATCCTTTTTCTGTCCAGGATCCCATCTACAATACCACATTACGTTTACTAGTCATGTCTCCTTAGGCTTCTCTTAGCTGTGACAGGTTCTCAAACTTCCCTTGTTTTTGATAAGGTGTTTTTTTTTTTTTTCCCAGGAAGATGTGCTTTATTTTTATTTTCATTTTTATTTTTTTACAAATAGTTTATTGTCAAGTTGGTTTCCATGTAACATTCGGTGCTCATCCCCACAAGTGCCCTCCTCCATGCCCATCCTCCCCCTCCCTCCCCCCCC
>NW_027527551.1:103000-201375 GCF_008692635.1 Crocuta crocuta | reverse complement strand
CCCCCCCGCACCCATCAGTCCTCAGTTTGTTCTCAGCATTCAAGAGTCTCTCTTGTTTTGCCTCTCTCCCTTTCCCCCACCATTTCTCCCCTGATAAGGTGTTTTACAGGAACACTGGTCAGGTATTTTGTAGAGTGTCCATGAATTGGGACTTGTCTCATGTTTTTGTCATGATTACACCGGGGTTATTGTTTTGGGGAGGAAGACCACGGAGCTAAAGTGCCATTTTTATCACATCAGATCAAGGGTACATACTATCAGGATGACTTATTACTGTTAACGTTAACCTTGACCATCTGGCTGACATCATTTTTGTCAAGTTTTCTCCACTGTAGACTTACTATTTTCCACCCTTTCCACACTGCATTCTTTGGAGGGAATTCACTATGCACAGCCCATAATTCAGGAGGGCTTTATCTTCTTGAGGATATAAATTCTTTGGAATTTTTCAGTATGGTAGATTTATATCTCCTTTCATTTTCTTTTTTACTCAATCATTTATATCATGGATATATATTTTATACTTTGGATTATAATCAGGTATGACTTTATTTTACTGTTCAAATCATTCTTTTCTGGCCATTGGGAGCTGTTTCAGTTGTTGCTGTGTCCCTTTAACATACTCCCATTATTGTGGTTTTTCTCTTTTTTTAGCACTTCCTTATTTTCTGGTACTACTTGTATGTTTCTGTCTCTTAAGTGTCTTTCAATCCAGGCCCATTTCCTCTCTCTGTTTTTTGGTATTATGGCTTTTCAGATTCATTTTCTGATATATATTGATTGGAGTTGCTGTGTACTTACTATTACATCATATCAGAAGATGCATAATGTCTGGTTTTCTTTTTTAATGATGTTAAGATCTATCACTGGGTTCACTATATAACTGTTATATAAAGTTTCCCATTAGCTTTTTACCTGAAAGTTTTATTAGCCGCTTAGAAGATTATTACTTGTTGCATTCTTTCATTAGGGGTTTGAAAATGCTGATATTCTAATTATATCATTAATTCTTTTTCTTTTTTTTTCTTTTTGAATGACTTATTGTCAAGTTAGCTAATATATAGTGTATATAGTGTAGTCTTGGCTTCGGGAACAGATTCCCGATTCATTACTTACATACCACACCCATTGCTCATCCCAACAAGTGCCCTCCTCAGTGCCCATCACCCATTTTCCCTGCCTTCCCAAACCCCAACTCCCATCAATTCTCAGTTCTCTGTATTTAAGAGTCTCTTATGGTTTGCCTCCCTCTCTGTTTGTAACTTAGTTTTCCTTCCCTTCCCCTTTGGTCTTATGTTAAATTTCTCAAATTCCACATATGACTAAAAACATATTTATTTCATTCTTTCTATACTTATTATCTGTTTTTATTCTGTAAAGACATTTCTTGTCGACTATTTGGATGCCCTGAAATACAGTTTATGCAGGGCACACAGTATAAATGCTTTATTCTTTTCCTTTGCTTTCCAGTTTTCAGAATAATTATGAGTTCGGTGCTCTAGCATCTCTGGAGATGCCCAATAAGGTTTTTATTTTTAAGTGTTATTATGAACTTAGGAGTTTTGACATATTTAATATATTGGACTCTATTGTCATTTTTTTATCACTCCTTTTGATGCTCAAGTTGTTCCGTCTTTTGGCCTTCAAGTTAATTGAGTGTGGCCTTTTGAGATGATCCCTATAGTCTTAATAGACTTTTCTTTCTTTTTTAAATGTTTATTTATTTATTTTGAGAATGAGGGAGAGAAAGAGGTCAGGGGAGGGGCAGAGAGAGAGAGAAAACCCCATGCAGGCTCCACACTCAGAGCCCAAACCAGGGTTCGATTTCACAAACCGTGAGATCATGACCTGAACCCAAATCAGGAATCAGATGCTTAACCAACTGAGCTAAGCAATTCCAGACACCCCTAGAATTTTTGCTTTCTATTATGAAAAGATCTTCTAGGCTTATTTTGTACTTTTCTTACTCTGGGCTTGGAATTAACCTTTATTCTATAAACATTTTTTTCTAAATAATCCTGGTTCATTTAGTGGGAAATGGTGTTTAGAGATTATAATCTGGGTCCTAGAGGTGCTAAATGTTACTGGGTTGTTATTGTTTCAAGGCCTATTTGGTAGGACAAATTCAGTTTGTGATTCAAAGCTTTAAAATATATCCAGAATCTTAACAATGTTTATTGCTACTGCTGTATTTAAAGATATCAGCATTTTTTTGCCTGGATTATTGTCGTAGCCTCTTAAATGTCCTGCATACTGTGCCCTTGCCTCTGTATAGTCTCTTCTAAAGGCAGCAGCCAGTGGTTCCTGGGTGGCTCAGTCGGTTAAGCATCCGACGTCGGCACAGGTCATGATCTCATGGTTCATGGGTTCGAACCCCGTGTCGGGCTCTGTGCTGAGAGCTAGCTCAGAGCCTGGAGCCTGCTTCAGATTCTGCATCTCCCTCTGTCTCTGATCCTCCCCGGCTTACGCTGTCTCTCTCTCAGAAATAAATAAAAACATTAAAAAAAATTTTAAAGACAGTAGCCAGGGTGATTTTTTTTTTTTTTAAAGAACTCAGATTGTATCTCTCCTTTATTTAAAATGCTCTCATGTGTTCCATCTCTCTTGGAGTAAAGTCCAAAGCACTTAGAGCGTAACAAGAGTACATCAAGGGACCATATGCCAAGGTTTGCCTGAGGCAGGACTGGTTTATGCCTGTTGTTATGCCATCTTGTTTGATTGTTTTTAAATGTTTATTTTTGAGAAAGGGAGAGAGAGAGAGACAGAGAATATGAGTTGGGGAGGGGCAGAGAGAGAGAGGAAGATAGAGGATCTGAAGCAGACTCTAGGCTCTGTGCTGACAGCAGAGGGCCCCATGCAAGGCTTGAACTCACAGACTGTGAGTTCATGACCTGAGCTGAAGTCAGATGCTTAGCTGACTGAGCTACCCAGGTGCCCCAGCACCCTGAATGATTTATCACTTGGCCTGTGTTTTGCATTTTTCAAATAAAATATTAATAGCTGCATTAAAATAAGTTAAGATAGATTTGATTGACCAAATACTTTGTATTTCTAACTTCCTTTATTGTCTCCTCTGAGATGTATGTACTAAAGAGTTCTTACTTTAATACCAAGTTGACCAATAATAACTTGTGCTTCTTTTTCTGACCTTTTCCAGATGTAAATAAATGGTTTTTCAAGGACAGTATACTGGGTGATAAAATACCTGCTGATAAAATAATTGCAGGGAGACACAATGGCTGGGGACAGCTATCTCTTTACAGTCTTAGGAAGTGGAGGGAGCAGCATCAGACGCTCTGCCCTTCTGGTCCCTTGGAGTTAGCAACCGATTGTGCTGTGGCCTGTGATATATCCCAAGCTGCAGGCTGCCATTTTACTTGTCAGCGTGAAACCTGGCAAATTATAGGTTAGGTTTATTTAAAATATATGTGGGAAATAGCAAGTGAGCAATCCAGCATAGAAAGGGTAGACTTCCTATAGTGGTTTTATCTTTTTTTGTATGTGCATATTGACAACTTATAATTATTTTACTACTTAGTAATTAAAACTTTTAAAGTGAATCCTTTTGGCTGAAATAACCAGAAGGAAATAAAGAAGTACATGCTTAATGAAAAAGGATTAAATTTTGATTTCTCACCACAGTTGATGATGATATGTAGCTTCCACCAAAGGTCATGATTTACCATCCACAAGGGCCATAGAAATATCTCTGACCACATAGATACCAGAACACACAAATCTACAGACAAAGACAAAGCACCTATTTTGTAAATTACTAGTTGTTTAAGAAAAGTATGTCTAAAAACAATAACTTAACATGTGCGGCTGTAATGGTACATTTACATATCATTCTGGTATATGTGGTTTTTCATTTAGACTAAATGACTATTCTAAATTAAAAATATTAATATGTATGTTACTATGAAAATTTTTATATATACAGCCTCATGTTGCCTCATGATGCCTTGCCCACTGTTCCTTCTATGTCAGAGATTTTCTTCCTGAGCAGGTTCTAATGAGTTATCAGAACTATATCCTTTATTTTATGACCATTATAGTAAATGTCTTCACCAACAAAAGCAAGAGGCAAGGCCTTTTACTTATTGTTTTTAGCTTCAGGGGAAATGAGGGCTTAATTTTTTTCAGTTTTGTTTTTTTTTTTTTTTTTTTAGAGAGATCACACACAGGGGAGAGGGACGGAAGGAGAGCGAGAGAGAGAGAGAGAGAAAGAATCTCAAGTAGGCTCCATGGAGCCTGACACATAGCCCAAACCCACAACCCTGGGATCATGACCTGAGCTGATGTCAAGGGTCTGTCGCTCAACTGACGGAGCCACACAGGCGCCTCAATTTGTTTTTAAGTTTTGACGCTATGGAAATGGTGCTAGATATAAATGCACCTCAAATAACTTTGAAATTCTTTAAAATCTTTTAAAAACGCAGTAATTGTAATCTAATCATTCCCCTTTTCCTTTTAGTATTCCGAGGTAGCCAATAATCTCATTGAAGAATGTGAGCAAGCTGAACGACTTGGTGCTGTGGATGAATCGCTGAGGTTTGATTTTTTTCTTTTTTTGCTTTAGTATTTTATATTTTATTACTTATGAAACATTAACTTTAAAAAAAGGATAACACTACCTGTTTTCTTTATTTGAAGTGAGGAAACACAGAAGGCTGTTCTTCAGTGGACCAAGCATGATGATTCCTCAGACAGCTTCTGTGAAGCCGACGGTATAACGTTTTTTATAGTGTGCATTTTGTTTCACATTGTGCCTAAGGAAAGAAAAATCTTTCCAAATGGTTTTTAGAACTCAGTTTCTAAAGTTTGGCAGTTCCTCAAAAAACTAAAGGCAGAATTACCATATGACCTAATAATTCAATGCCTAAACATATACCAAAAAAGATTAAAGACAGGAGAACAGATCCTTGTATGCCCATATTCATGGCAGCGTTATTCACAGCAGCCAACAGGTGGAAAGGACACATATATCCATCAACTAATGAATGGACAAACAGAAGATAATAAATATATACAAAGGAATATTATTTAGCCATAAGAAGAAACAAAGTTTTGATACGTGTTACAACATGGATAAACCTTGCAAATACTATGCTAACTGCAATAAGGCAGACACAAAAGGACAGCTATCATATGATTCCATTTACATAAAATATTTAGAATAGGCAAGTTGATAGAGTAACCAGAGGTTCGGGGAAGGGGAGAAGGGACTGTTATTGTGTAATGGTTATAGAATTTCTGTTTGGGGTCATAGAAAAATTTGGAAACCGTTGGTGGTGATGGTTGCATAACTCTTAAACATGGTTAAAATGGTACGTTTTACGTTATATATGTTTTACCGCAGTTAAAAAAAAAAAGACAAAATACACAGCAGTTTCTGAAAAAATTACCTCCTGAGTCTTACAGTTGGGCATATCTCAGTTATATATATATATATATAGGCATAAATAGCTCAAATGTAGAGATTGCAAAAACCTGCTTTTGTTGTACAGGCCTTGGATTATTACATATTTTCCTTAATGATGGTGTATGTTACTTTTGGAAAAGAGAAGAAATGAACCATGAGTTGCATCTGAGGCATCCGGAGCAGGGCCAGAGTGCTGGTTGTGTTCAAATCCAAGAGCCCTAGCACCTGTTAACACCCTTTCATCAGATTTATGGATTCACCTATTCTTCCTTTTCTAGTATCTTCCTTTTAATAAGTTGAATGGTTAGCCTTTTAATTGGCTAAACAAAATCAAATCAAACTGAATTCTGATATTCTTCAGTGGTGCTCTTTTGAAGCAGTTAATCATCTTTTGAAAATATTAGCAAAAAGAGTGATGCAGATCATTTTCATTGCAGGTGAGAGCTGACACCTGCAATTCCCCCCAAAAAGAGGAAGGCAAAGGGAAAGTACTTATTTTTAACTTTGTGGTTTCACTTTGGAAGAAAAAAAAAGAAACGTACGCTTCCCTTACTCTAAAACAGGACCATGTTCTGTCAGATAATATAGTCCTTTGTTTATAATTCCAAAATCAGAAACTCTGAAAAATGTATATTCCCCCCCTCAGTTTAGCACAGACTCATTTAGTGTGAGTATTCACTTAACTACAGAAATATTTTTGGTGTTTGATTAAAAGTTGCTCCCCAGTCCCTGTTGGAGTAATAATATTCGGTATATATTGCATACACTATAATACTTTTCTAAAACCTGAAAAGTTCTGAATTCTAAAACACATTTGGCCCCAGAGATGTTAGATAAGGAGTTTTGGACTTACACCACGGTTTAGACTAGTAAACATAGGGGGATAAAATACTCCCTCAACCCCCTAATTTTACTGTCTTTTCCTCAAATGTTCTTTGGCCTGAACATTACTATGTGAGATAAAATTAAGCTTACAACATGTAGCACATCTTTTTTAGACTGCAGTGCTAAAGAAGGATCATTAATACTTTAACTTTGTTTACCTAAGTATCCTTTTGAGACTATATGCTTATATTTGTGTACCAACTGAGAATCAGTAATTCATTCATCTGTGGAGTTCTGTTATCTTAGAGGAATTGCTTACTTGTCCATTTATATTTGTTTCTTCTGTTCAAAGAGGATCAATATTAAAACAGAAAAGGATAGCTTTATAAGGAAAAAATAATGTATGTAAATGTCAGGTAGAAGACAGAAGGTGTTATATATATTTTCATTAGAAATTTGAGCTTTTGTCGTCTGGCAAAATATGGTTATCATAACAATTATTTTTTTATTAAATAGATGAGGCAAGATGAAGTATGTGTTATAAGTAAAATTACCAGTCAACTAAGGTTTATGTCTAATTAGGCAGAATATTAAAAATTTAATCATTTCTTGGTGATTAGTTTTCTTACAGTACTAGATATTGAGCCGTTATTTATATATTTAAAAAATAAGAGTTTTTATGAATTTATTATAATTTGCTATATATACTGTGGCAATACTTTTAGTATTAGTTGAGATTAACAGAATATCTGGTTCTCAACTAGAAGAGTCTATGCAACTTTTTTTTAATGTTTGAGAGACAGAGACAGAGACAGAGCATGAGTGGGGGAAGTGCAGAGAGAGAGAGAGGGAGAGAGAGAATCTCAAGCATGCTCTGCACTGTCAGTGCAGAGCCTGATGTAGGGCTTGAACCAATTCATTGTGAGATCATGACCTGAGCTGAAATCAAGAATCACACTTAACTTGACTGAGCCACCCAGGCGCCCCTGTGCAAATTTGTTTTTAAGTTTTTATTTCTACTTTTTCTAGTTATTTTAATTGCCAGTTCTGCATAGACCGTCAGTTATTTCTAGATGTTGTCACTGTACTACCTCTAGAAACAAAATTTCCACTAATTTATGTCTCGAGTATACTATTAATTAGGTTAAAATTAACCAAACTTAGTTTTATTTTTGTTTTTGTCATTATGTTTTTAGGTGTTTTCTTTACAAAATTTTTTATTTGAGGGGCACCTGGGTGGCTCAGTTGCTTAAGCATCCAGCTTCGGCTCAGTTCATGATCTCACAGTTCATGAGTTTGAGCCCCACATTGGGCTCTGTGCTGACAGCTCAGAGCCTGGAGCCTGCGTCAGATTCTGCCTCTCCCTCTCTCTCTGCTCCTCCCCCATTAATGCTCCGTCTCTCTCTGTTTCTCAAAAATAAATAAAAGTTAAAAAAATTAAAAAAAATTTTTTTATTTGCGAAGGAAAAGAGAGAGAGAGAGAGAAACAAAGAGAGTGAGAGAGAGATAACAAAGGGAGGGGCAGAGGGAGAGAGAGAATCTTAAGGTCCATGCTCTGTGCAAGCCCGATACCGGGCTTGATCCCATGACCCTGGGATCATGACCTAAGCTGAAATCAAGAGTTGGGTGCTCCACCTTCTGAGCCACCCAGGTGTTCCTGTCATTGTGTTTTTATAAGAAGTAGGTGCTTTTGAGAGCTTGATGGACTTTCATATAAGCACCTGTGTGCTTATTTTTTTGTCATCTACTTTGGCTGCCTTGAGTCCATTTTTGCTCACTTCTTCATTATTCATTCACATTGTTATGCTTTATAAATGAATAAGGGAGGGGTTGCCTGGGTGGCTCAGCCTGCTTAAGATTCTCTCTGCCTCTACCGCTTGCTCTCTCTCTCTAAAAAAATTTAAAAAATAAATAATATATTGATGTATATTAAATAATTTCCCAAAGCCCCTGGAGAACTAGGGCCATTTTTTGTTTTCAAAGTTATAATACATTATGCAAATTTATAGAATATATCAGAAACTAATATCCCACCAATTTTTAAGAGAGAGAAAAAGAGCGTGTGTGTGTGTGTGTGTGTGTGTGTGTGTGTGTGTGTGTGTACATGAGTGGGGGAGGGGGAGAGGGAAAGGGAGAAGGAATCTTAAGCAAGATTCACATTAGGCACAGAGCCCCACATGGGGCTTGATCTCACAACCATGAGGTTGTGATCTGAGCTGAAATCAAGAGTTGGACACTTAACTGACTGAGCCACCCAGGCATCCCTGCCACCAATTTTTGTAGGTTTTTCATTGGTGTCTAATTGCTTATTTTTTCATTTTATTAGAAAGACTTTGTATGTAACAGTTTTGTTGATTGTATAATGGTCTGTTAAGATATCTAATAATACCACTAGCTAACATGTCTTATTTCTTACTGTTCTAAACACTCTACATATAGAAACTTAAGTCACGGTAGTGGTATGAGTATTATTGCCATTTTATAAATGATGGCACCAACGCCGAGAATATATGTGATTTGCCCTGAGTTCCACACTGAATAAGGAGTAGGGTCTGTATTCTAACCCACTCACTCTGGTTCCAGAGCCCAGGCTCCACTCTGTTAGATGTTTCAATTTGCTCCTGATTTTCCCTTTAATAAATAGTGCTGATGCTAATATCCTGCTTATGACTTTTTGCATGTTTAAGATTATGCGTTTGGGACAGCATTATAGTGGATCTTCATGGTGCTTCTGTAAGAAGGAAGTTTTTGGCCACAAACGGTGTATGGTAGTCATACATCCTCATTTACCTTAGTTACTAATGAATTGCTTGTGGTTAACGTGGAGGGGAAAGATGCAGTATATTCTTTGCCTAGATAGCTTATGAGAATTGAATTACCATATTTCTTCAATTCTAAAATTCACATAGTCCTATTTGTCACCATTTTTAAAAGCAGGATGCCTTTGTAACTAGTGAATACATTTACTGTGGCTGTTTCTTCTTCCTTTCTCTCCCATCTTTCTTATAAGAGGTTGTTTTTAAAGTCTGGATGCACTGTTACATTTGTAGTGCCTTAGAATCAGTGGACTATAGTCTCTTATACTAGTTTTTTAAGGTAACTGAAGAAAAAGATTTAATGAAACATTTTATTTTATAGACATACAGTCTCCTGATGCTGAATATGTTGATTTGCTCCTTAATCCTGAGCGCTACACGGGTTACAAAGGACCAGATGCTTGGAAGATATGGAATGTCATCTATGAAGAAAACTGTTTTAAGTATGTGTCATTTTCATTTAGAAAATCCTGAAAGATACAGTGATTTCTCTATATAAACAACCAAAATCATCATGACTCTAAATTACAAATCACATTCACTTTGTTAAAGGTATTTGGACATAGAAAATGCTAATTAATTAATCTAGTTCCTATCTGGGGAAACATGTAGACATGACTTTCAACAAATATTTTTTTCTTCTTTAAAAGACAGAATAGTGTAGGGGTGCTTAGGTGGCTCAGTTGGTTAAGCGTCTGACTTTGGCTCAGGTAATGATCTCATAGTTCATGAGTTCGAGTCCTGCATCAGACTCTGTGCTGACAGCTCAGAGCTTGGAGCCTGTTTCGGATTCTGTGCTTCCCTCTCTCTCTCTGCCTCTCTGGCCCCACACTTTTTCTCCCTCTCAAAAATAAAAAATAAACATTAAAAGACAGAATAGTGGTAGACTTTTATGGGAGTACAGTAGACATTTCACACATGTTCCTTCATTAGAGTATAGAATTTCATTTTATAAATGAAATAACCTAGAGCCAGCCAGGTTTACTTTATTTCTCAAGATCATGTAGTTAGTAATAGAGAATAGATTACTCCTAATTCTCTTTTTGGTGCTCTGTATTCATCTTTTTGTGGCTATAGCTAATTTTATCTGCTTTCAAGTTAAAGTTAATTTAAGAGAATAATTATAACGGGTAACACTTGAACATTCATTGTGTGTCAGTCTATTTCTTTTTTGACTTGAATTTCTCCAGTTTTGAAGTGGAGAGAGAGAGCTTTCCTTATTTACTCATTTCTGCCATGTGTTTAATTTAAATGCCCTTGTTTATTATTGGGAATGTTTGACATATTGACCCGTTTTAAAGGTATTTTTTTTCAAAGATTTATTTTTTATTTTATTTTGTTTTTATTTTTCTTAATGTTTTTTATTTATTTCTAGGAGAGAGAGAGAGAGAGAGAGAGACAGCGACAGCGTGAGCAGGGGAGGGTCAGAGAGAGAGGGAGTCACAGACTGAGACAGGCTCCAGGCTCTGAGCTGGCAGTCAGCACAGAGCCCGACGCGGGGCTCGAACCCACGAACCACGAGATCATGACCTAAGTGAAAGTCGGACGCTTAACCGACTAAGCCACCCAGGCGCCCCTCAAAGATTTATTTTTAAGTAATCTCTTACCCATCTTGAGGCTTGAACTTATAACCCCAGGATCAAGAGTCACATGCTCAGGGCACCTGGGTGACTTAGTCAGTTAAGCATCTGACTCTTGATCTCAGCTTAGGTCATGATCTCAAGGTTCGCAAGTTCAAGTCCCGCATGAGGCTCTGTGCTGACAGTGTGGAGCCTGCTTGGGATTCTGTCTCCACTTCTCTCTGCCCCTCCCCCTCTGTGCTCTCTGTCTCTCTCAAAATAAATAAAGTAAATAAAAAAATTTTTTTTTTAAAAAGAGAGTCTCATGCTTTACCAACTGAGCCAGCATGCTCTCCCTGCAGGTTTTTTCTTTTTTTTTCTTTAATTTTTAGTTTTATTTATTTTATTTATTTTTTAAAGGTTATTTATTTTTGAGAGAGAGAGATAGAGAGCCTGAGCGAGGGAGGGGCAGAGAGAGAGGGAGACAGAAAATCTCAGGCAGGTTCTGCGCTGTCAGTGCAGAGCCCAATGCCAGGCTTGAACCCATGAACTCTGAGATTATGACCTGAGCTAAATCCAAGAGTTAAATGCTTAACCAGCTGAGCCACCTAGGTGCCCCTGAAGGTATTTTTTTTAAATGTGAACTAAAACAGGGGCGCCTGGGTGGCTCAGTCAGTTGAGCATCCAGCTTTGGCTCAGGTCACAATCTCACAGTTTGCGAGTTCTAGCCCCACATCGGGCTTGCTGCTGTCGGCGCAGAACCCTCTTTGGATCTTCTGCCCCCTTCTTTCTCTGCCCCTTCCCAGCTTGAGCTCTCTCTCAAAAACAAATAAATCTTTAAAAAAAACCTCTTTTACTGAAATCATAGCAAGCTTGGTGGCCATAGGGCAAATTGATGTACCTAAGATTAACTAAGTGGAAAATAATCTACCCTCACTACTTTTCCCCATTTTTATTTTAATGCTTGGGTTGAATATCTACATTTTTTTGTTTGTTTGTCTTTCATTTAGGAGTGTGCTTTGTGCCATACACAAACACACACACATATGCATGCACACACACATGTGTATATATATATGAAATATATAAAAAAACATTTATGACTCTAGGAAAAGAGTTTGACTGGTATTTTCTTCCTTTGTTTGAAGAAGTGATTACGAAATGACTTTCTGGCTGCTCCAATGGGAAAAGATCAGAAAGTATTACTGTTAAAACAGAAAACAACGACTGTCCCTTAAAGCAATTAGAGACTAAATATTTTATAAGCGCAATAAAACAGTTTGCTTTTGGAGATAGTCATTAAGAAACTCTCTGAGATAATTTTGCTTCTATTTAAATAATTATAACATGATAGGTAACATAATTATATTTTATAATTGAATTCTTTTGTTTCTAGGCCACAGACAATTAAAAGACCTTTAAATCCTTTGGCTTCTGGTCAAGGTGAGTTATTTATTTGCACTGTTATATTATTTATCAGGCAGTGAACTTTGGTTAGAAGGAACGGGAAGGCAAGGCAAGGATTGGTAAGAGCGTTTGAGATCATATATTCCTATTTCCATAGAAATTATGCCTCACCCTTATAGAGAAATTGGTTTTTAAAATATTTATACCCCAGTAAGAAGTGTTTGTGTAATGAAGTTCATAGTATTAGATTATTATAGGATGGAGATTGGGTTAAATATTCTTCTATGCATTTTTATATAACATCTGTGTTTAGTTTTTTACTATTTTTACTCATTTTCCAGTTAAATGAATATCCAAAAACCTTCTGCCCCAGATCTTTCCCAGAACTGGAAATCATTGTATATATTGGGAGTCTGATTTCAAATTCACATGTCTTTCTATTTCATTAACATTTTTCATTTTCTCCTTACACTCAAGGTCTTGCCCAAATGCTATCTCTTCCACTTTCCCTGACCCTCCTAATTGGAAGAAACCTCTCTGTCCTCATAAAGTTGTCTTATGTCATGTTTCATTTTTCTTACCACCTTTCCACTCTCTGGCATTATTTTACTATTATGTGTCTATTGATACTACCTAGTACTTTGGACATATGGGGAGTATTTATTGGTTTCATCTCTTAGCAGAGAGCCTGACACATAACAGATGGAGTAGTTTGTTAAATAAATGATTGATGAAAATTGCTCTCCTCATTTAATGGTTTTGTCTACAATCGTGAAGATCACTTGTGCCTTCAAATGATTACCCTCTACGTACTATGTGCTAGGCACTGTGAAGGTGCAGAGAGAGTGTAAAACTGAAACTCAGAAACCCTGCCCAGTCTATAATCGGCAGAAGGATTTGTTGAATAAACCATTTCAGTGTATGATTTCAGCCTTTTGCTTAGGAAATATATATCCCTGTTTTCTTAATATGTGCTTACTGATGAAGTCTTTGATGTGCTTTTAGCAAATGTGGTAAGGTTTTCATTTTTAAAATTCATTTGAAAAGCTGCTGATCTCATAGAGTTGATAAACATAAATTTCCTCCTGGAAAGCAATAAGATTGCATCATTCTCTAAATGTTGGCAGACTGTCTTTCTTAGATTTGAAATGAAAGAACATCTTTAAACAAGGGTTTGGGTTTATACGGAGTCACATATGCTAACTCACTGGAATCTATTGATTTAATATCAGGTGAAATGCAGATTCCTAGGTAAGAGGTGATTCTCACTATGAACTCACATTCCGGTCTGATAAATTAATTTATCAGAAAGATAAATGGGAACAATTTAAATGTTTATCATTAAGAAACTGGTTAGATGATTTACGACGTATTCATGTAGTAGATTGCAGCTGTTAGAAATGTTGCTGAAAACTTTTATTCATTTATGTCAGTAGTGACCAATAGCATACTGAAGTATCAAACAGTATGTATACAGTATACACATATGTATATGTATACGGTATGTATATTTTTATAAAAACATACTTAATGTAATATATAAATAATCTATTTGCAAAGAAAAGGGACATTTACCAAAATGTAAATGGTATTTATATAGGGCAGAGGGAGTTAGGGATGACATTTTTTATTTCATATGTGTCCTCTTTTTTTTTTTTTTGAAATATATATTTGCAATGAGCATGTTATTTTAATAATCAAACAATGATGGCATTAAATAAGCGTGGGCAAAATGACAGGTTTTTAATAGTAAATGAGCAGCTGCTTACAAACCACTGAACTGTGCATAATTTGAATCTTAACAAATAATCTTTAAAAACATTCCTCAATACGGTAAAGTTTTACAATGTCAGTTTGGAGGTTTCAAAGCAAGAACACAAATCTTTAGCAGAAACTGTTATAGATTTAGGATAAATAAATGTGGAAAAAGGCTCTGCCATCCAAATAACTGTAAGTCCTTAAGATGCTTGAGAGTACTCTCAGATGATAGATTAAATTTTTCTCTCCTGTCGGCCCATACTAAATCTTGTACAAGCTGAAACTGCTCCTTATCCAGGCTCTTAGAGATGATAACCTTGAGGCAAGTCAGGCATCATCCCTATTGCCACTAGACAGAGTTGCTGTCACGAGTGTCTTACTATCAGATTTTGCTTAGGTGGGTGAACTGATGGATTAAAACTAACCATTATTCAAAGTCTTATTTTTATGGAAGTATAGCATTTTAAAGTGACATCTGGAAGAAATTCACAATAATAAATATCTTGTTTTGTTTTTCAGGGAAAAGTGAAGGTAAATATAACTTCTTTATCATGTATTTTATATATATATATGTTTGCAGATACATTCAGATGTTTATCAGATCTTCTTATGCCTGAGACTCATGTTTATCTAAGATTCCGGAGGTGAAAGCACAGATTAAGAGAAAATTGACTGTGCCTGGGATCAGGAATAGAGACAACCTGCATCAGCTTCTGATAATTCATTTGTGCATTTTACCTATTGCATATAGAAGCTAGGCCTCCCCCTGGACTCTCTCAGGGAAAACTCCCTCTCCTTTACTCCTTGGGCAGAACTCTAGGATCCACGGGGTCCATATAGGAAGCTTCTAATGGCATCATGGGGACTCTGCCCTCATGACTTTGTCTTATCTAATCACCTCAAATGCTTCACCTCCAAATACCATCACGTGGGTAGTTAGGGCTTCAATGTATGAATTTAGCGGGGACATATTCGTCCATAACAGCCTAAATTTTTTTGATTATTTTTTATCTTTTTTAGTCTTTGTTTATTTTTGAGAGAGACTAAGAGACAGACAATAAGTGGGGGAGGGGCAGAGACAGGGAGACACAGGATTTGAAGCGGGCTCCAGGCTCTGAGCTGTCAGCACAGAGCCTGACATGGGGCTTGAACTCACAGACCATGAGATCATGACCTGAGCTAAAGTCGGACACTTAACCAACTGAGCCACCCAGGTACCCTAATAACAGCCTAAATTTCTAGAAATAGATTTACTGGGTCAAAGGTTATGGACGTTTTAGGCTCCTCATACGTATCACCAGATTGCATTTTGTCATTGAAAGGATGTGCTATTTTACATCCCTTCCAGTCAGTGTGCCAGCTAGTTTCACCTGACCTGAGTATTGTCATATTTTTATCTTTACTGTTAAAAGCGGTATATCTATGGGGCGCCCGGATGGCTCAGCCTGTTAAGCGTCTAACTTCGGCTCAGGTCATGATCTCACCGCTCATGGCCCACATCTGGCTCTTTGCTGACAGCTCAGAGCCTGGAGTCTGCTTCAGATTCTGTGTCTTCTCTCTCTGCTTCTCCCCTGTTCGCATTCTCTGTCTCTGTCTCTCTCTCTCAAAGGTAAATAAACATTAAGAAAAATATTTTAAGTGGTATAGCTATAATTTTAATCTGCATTTTTATTACTAGTGAAATTGAGTAATTTTTATCTGTTAGTACCATTTATTTGTAGTTTATTCTTTGTGAATTTTTTGCTATTTGCCCATTTTAAATAGGCACTTGAGCATATTTATTCAGTTCATGAGCTTTTTATGTACTTAAGATATTATCCCTTTGTTGTATTTGTAACATACATTCTGCCTACTTAGTTGTTTGCCTTTTATTTTTGCTTGTGAGGCTTTCTGACAAATCGATGTTTTAAGTTTTTAGATGTCTTAATTTATTGCATATTCTCTTCATCATTCCTTCTATCCCTTCTATTACTTTTATGCTTGTTTAGTTCAAATTTAAATATAACTGCAAGCAACTTTAGTCAAAAGAACTGTATAGTACAATGTTTGCCATCTGTAGTAAATGCATACTTAGAATCTTTACATAGTTATAAAATATACCTATGGCTTTTTATGTTAATTCAAATAAACATTTTCATGTATTGTCATGCTCCATATTCTTCTCATTTTAAATAGTTTTATATTATTCTACTATGTTACCTAGTTATATAGTATTCTGTCATGCTAATTTAGGCATTATTGTACATCTTGGTTATTTCAGGTTTTAAAAATTACATGTAATGTAATCATCATACAAATTATTGACTTTCGCCATTTGAGTTCTTTTTTAAAAAAAAATTTTTTTTACATATATTTATTTATTTATTTTTGAAAGACTGAGTGAGACAGAGTGTGAGCGGAGGAGGGGCAGAGAGAGAAGGAAACACAGAATCTGAAGCAGGCTCCAGGCTCTGAGCAAACATTCAGCAGAGAGCCTGATTCAGGGCTCAAACCCACGAACGATGAGATCATAACCTGAGCTGAAGCTGGATGCCTAACCAACTGAACCACCTAGGCGTCCCTAAGTTGTTTCTTTAGAACATAATTTTAAAAGCAGAATTATCAGGTCTAAGTATATGAACAATGATCTTATTGGGTCATGGAATATAAGTGATATTTGGTGTTATAACACTTCCATGTATTGCTTCTTTGAAATACTGAATGGCATAAAATACCATGAGCTATATGCAAATAATACATGTCAATTCTATTTCATAAATTCCATTTACTTTCAAATTTAGAAACGCATATAATGAGTTCCTAATTTTCACAGTATCACCTATGTTCTGACCTCATATAAAACATTTTACCTGGAAAGTTATGAGAGCTGGGCCACCTAAGGCAATGCTGACACCTTTTAAAGACTGGGCAAGAGGGGGTGCCTGGGTGGCTCAGTCAGTTAAGCATCCAACTTTCTTTTCTTTTCTTCTCTTTTTCTTTAAATGTTTATTTATTTTTGAGAGCGATAAAGAGAGAGGGAGGCAGAGAGAGGGAGACACAGAATCTGAAGCAGGCTTCAGGCTCTGAACTGTTTGCACAGCCAGGCGTGAACTCATGAACTATGAGATCATGACCTGAGCTGAAGCTGGACACTTAAATGACTGAGCCACCCAGGCTCCCTTAAGCATCCAACTCTTAATATCAACTCAGGTGTTGATCGCACAGTTGTGAGTTCAAGCCCCGTGTTGGGCTCTGCACTTGGCAGGAAGCTGATTTTTTAAAAGAATATTAGAAGTAAAATAAAGATTGAGCGAAAGAATGGCATTTAATTGAATCCTAAGCAAGAACTTCTCTCTTTCCTTTGGAGAAATTACAAATAAAAATTTGACCTTTTGTTAATTTTTAAATCACTGTTTGGCACAAATTTGCTGTTATATATTGAAAAGCTTACATATTGGCATTTTTACAGCTTTGTGACTTATTTTTCTTTTGATTGCAGAGAATACTTTTTACAGTTGGCTAGAAGGTAATTTAAGCAAATTTAAATGTTAAAAATGTTTCTCATTTTTAAAGACATATGAAATTAATTTTATAATGGTTCAAGTTTCATATGAAATATCTATTACCAAATTCTATTTTTAGGCCTCTGTGTAGAAAAAAGAGCATTCTACAGACTTATATCTGGCCTACATGCAAGCATTAATGTGCATTTGAGTGCACGATATCTTCTACAAGGTATGTGACATTCACTGTTATTTTACCACATTTATTTTCAGATATTCTTAAAATGGTTTGGTATTTACCTTAATGGGACAAAGTTGACCCTATTGAATATTAGGCAGTAAAATTCATTCTTAACTGGTAGTAATCAGGAATGTAGGAACTGGAGGTGTTATAAGGACATGTTCAGCATGATCTTATCTCTCTTTACCTTCTTTTAAGACACTGCTCAAAATTGTACACATCAATTTGGAAATATTATTTTGTTATGGGAGTTAAAGTACCTCCTAATAGTACAGTTTGTCGTTCATTAGATATTACTGCATTAAAACCCTTTTATTTTGTGTGCCAGCTTCAGGTCTTGGGTAAAAGCGTTTTCCACTTCTTATCCTTTAAAAATGCTGTTGCAAAACAAGACCACGGTTGATTTTCATCAGTAACCTATTCTGGAATTTAAAGTATTTCTATGTCTCAGGAACAAAATATAGTAACTTCAATTTTATTTTATTTTTTTAATATTTTTTATTTATTTCTGAGATAGAGACACACACAGCGTGAGCAGGGGGAGGGTCAGAGAAAGAGGGAGACACAGAATCTGAAACAGGCTCCAGGCTCTGAGCTAGCTGTCAGCACAGAGCCCGACGCGGGGCTCGAACCCACAAACTGCAAAATCATGACCTGAGCCGAAGTCGGACGCTTAACCGACTGAGCCACACAGGCGCTCCAGTAACTTCAATTTTAAATAGGGCTTCAAACTTACTAGTAATTTTGGATAGTCATGTTTAAATTACTTATTTTGGTTTCATAAATATGTTTATATTCAAACATTTGATTTTTGTGAAGCCATATTTCTCATAAAACAGGGAATTTATTTTTCTTTTAAGGATGGGTTCTAGAAGATAAAATATTAATGTAGAACTATTAAAAAGCTAAATTATGAAAAGCACTTTTCATTGTTAAGTATTTTAAAATACAAAACGAAACTAACTTCTGTAGGCATAAATAACCCAATGTAAGTACATTGAAAGTTAATTTTAAAATTCAGATTCTAATATTATTTAGTTTTTCTTTCTTCTTAGAAACATGGTTGGAAAAGAAATGGGGACACAACATTACAGAATTTCAGCAGCGGTTTGATGGAATTTTGACTGAAGGAGAAGGTCCAAGAAGGCTTAAGAACTTGTATTTTCTCTACTTAATAGAATTAAGGGCTTTATCTAAAGTGGTACCATTCTTTGAGCGCCCAGATTTTCAACTCTTCACTGGAAATAAAGTTCAGGATGCAGAAAACAAGATGTTACTTCTGGAAATACTTCATGAAATCAAGTAAATTATGTATTAAAATTTGTACAACCTAAAACATTAATAGAAGAGTGACAGGCAGTATCCAAAGTTCAATTCTTGAACATTCAATTTAGAGAAAGGAATATCATTTAAAAAAAATTTTTAAGCTAATTTAATCAGGTTTAGAATTGGGTTTTGTTTTTGTTTTGACTTAGGTACTAAAAGCCACAAGTTTTTAGTTTTAAGAATCATACTTGATACCAACATTTTCATATTTGGTTGAACAGACTGGGTTTGGGGCCAAACTTCTGTTTTATGTAGTTGTTTTAGATTTGAGGATAAGAATTTGTTTTGGGGCAGCAGAGTGTTGATTTTACTATATTTTCTACTCTGTTTTAATTATATTAATCATCACCAACCAGTAAAATGTAATATTAGCAGGACTTTTAATATTTTATAGTACCTGAAAATGAATCTTCTCTGTTTTGAAATGCAGGTCATTTCCTTTGCATTTTGATGAGAATTCGTTTTTTGCTGGGGATAAGAAAGAAGCAAACAAACTAAAGGTAACGATTTTATACTTTAACTTAATTTTTAGTTTCAAACTCTTATGCAGGTATGAATATATGCTCATGTTTTTATAATTAACAATAAATCTTATTATATAAATATGAAATTATAAGGAAAGCCAGAGTCAAAATCTTTCTTTTCCTCCAAAAAAGGAAGTCCAAAGGCAGGTCAGCTTAACAGCTAGTTGTGTTGTGTTCAAAGTCACCGACTGAAATCTGTGTGTCACCGCACACTTTACAGATGGCTTTCCCATTGATGATCTTGTAGCAAATAGAACTTATGAATTAAGGGAAAGGGATGCTAGAGCATGAATGACAATATTAGTCTTTTGCTGAGGAGAATTCTGAAAATGGTTTTGGTTAAAGTACAAGATCGTCTTTAGGAAGAGAGGGCACAGTGTTTGTCGTTCATCTCATTCAGCAGGAATTAAAGTATTTAGGAAGGCCAGCATGTAGCCACGGGAAGGAAGGACATGATACCCTATAAAAGGATTGTCTCTTAATAGGAGTATTAGTTCATGCAGAGACCATCTTTGTGTATATTTGCATCAAAATCTTACAAATATAAAATATTACTTGGAGGATTTATCAAACACTCACTGTGTGCAAAATAGGATTCTTGTCATTAAAGGAAGGAACAGCTTCTACCCTCAGCAGGCTTCCAGTTTATTTGGGGACTCAAGTAAAATTATGTTACTGTTCTGTTACAAAGCTATGGGTAAGTAAAGGCAGGTAGCCCTGAGGAGCTCTGGGCTGGATCTGATTTCTTCAGAATATTGATGGCAATATTCCTCTGTTTTGTTATTCTTTGTTTTTTTCTATAGGAAAAGAACCTGATTTTATGCAGTTTGCAAACAAAATACTTTCTGCACTTTTTTTTTCTGTGAAATAATCGTTATTTTTGACCTTCCATCTACCTCCCACTGAACACATTCTTGCTAGAAATACATGCTTCAGTGCTTATATAACCTCCCAAGCAGCTTCCAGGAACTTAAAAGTGAGGGGGAAGATACTGTAAAAAGACTTTTTTCTACTATTTTCACTGTCTTTCTTATTTTTAGTATACTTGCTGGTGTATTGGAGCGTGTTTTGGCATCAACTCTTTTTATATTGTGCAGATTAGAAATATTTCTCATAATGTTTTAATTTTATCAAAACTCTGAAACACTCAGCTTTGAGGTCCTATGGAGTGTAACAGAATTTTTTCAGAATTTAGATTTCTGAATTCCTTAAAGAAGTAAAAAACCAAGAAAATTTGTTCACGTCAGAGAGTTACTTTAACAAAGTAGTTTATGGTGAACACAATGAATTTGAACAGTCACATTAAGTTTCATTTTTTATAATTAATATAGAGTATTATATTAATTTTGGGTATGTATAAATTCATTTTAAAATCTCATCTTGGACACCTGGGTGATTCAGTAGGTTAAAGATCTGACTTTGGCTCAGGTCATGATCTATGGTTTGTGAGTTCAAGTCCCACATCAGGTGAGTTGAAGCCCTGCTTGGAGTGAGCCGTGCTTGTCTCTCTCTCTCTCTCTCTCTCTCTCTCTCTGCCCCTCATGGGATTCTGTCTCTCTGCCTCTCTCTCTCTGCCCCTCGCTCACTTGTGCCTCCTCTTTCTCAAAAAATTTCATCTGCTTTATACTCTGTCGATGTATGGTTAGAAACAGAAGGCTGTATAAAAAAATTACTTAGTGTTCAATCCTACTCAAAATAGAGTAGGATCTCACTTCAAAGCTTTTAAAACATTGAAGGATTGAGTGAGAATTGTTTTTTGGTCAGTTGGTTTCACTGTATATAAATTACAGTATATAATCACAGCATGTTTTGGTCATTCTACTCACCAACTATAATTTTAGGTGCTGGCCCAAAAGCTGCATACGTAAACAAGGAGAATTTATAAGTGATTTAGGTTCTGGTTATTTTAAGGATCATAAATTTTTCTAATCTGAGATAACTTTGGAATATATTTAGGTTATTGGACATTGATATCTGTGAAGTCCACAGAAAATTTCCCCTGGTCTGATCTAGTAAATTTCTAGCTTATTTATTTGGTTCTGGCATAGTAAATTCACTAAGCACTTGTGCGTGGCTTTAATTTTGCAATGTTATTTTGGCTACTGTAAGCAACCATGCTTACGCTCTGTGTATGTCATACAAAGATTTACTCAAGAGCTGCTGCATTCAAGTATTTGAATGAACAAACATAGATTCAGATACTGACTTGAGGTGTCCACAAAAGCAAGCACAGTCTTTTAGAACAAAAGCTTCCAACCTTTCCAACTATGAGAGTCTCTAAAGTTAAAAACGTTTAACTTCTCCCTATGACAGTAGTATTTTTAGTATCTGTAGATTGTGAAAATATACTTACCAAAAGGCTAAAATGCATTTGGTAACACTTTTTAGGGAAAAGTTGTGTTTTATTGATCATAACATTTAAATTCATTTGGAAATTTACAGTGCATACTGTGAGCTCTTTATTCTGTCAGTAGGCAATGCTTATCTACATATGTATTTGGTAGGCCCTTATAATTGTTAAACCCTCCAGAGGTCAGCACCTTGTAGGATGGGAACATCTGCTTTAGAATAATTTTACTGTGCTGTTATTATTGTTAAAAGTGTGATTTTTCTTTAATTCAAGGTCAAAACACATGTTGAAAGGAAACCTTAAATCACCAAAATTTACTTAAAGTAATATTACTGGGTAAATATTTTTGAAAAGTAGGTCTAAAATTCAGATTACCTCTTACTGATCTCAGTCCAAAGGTACAGAAACACAAGATGTAGAATATTGTTAACAAATGGTAATATTATTAATAATATGGGCTTTATATTAAATTACTACAAAATTTATATTAATAAAGATAACAAGATCTGGGATCCTGTAAAAAATTCTTGTATATATTACACCAATTTCAAAGTCTCAAGCTGAACAAAGCATCTGGGGAAGAACTATCCTCAGAATAAACTGTGAATATACTACTTTGAATAATGGGTTCCAGTCTTTGCTGATTTATTCCCATTTTAAAATCTTTGGTCCTGGGACGCCTTGGTGGTTCAGTCGGTTGAGCATCCGACTTCAGCTCGGGACATGATCTCACGGTTTGTGGGTTCGAGCCCGTTGGGCTCTGTTAAGACAGCTCAGAGCCTGGAGCCTGCTTCGGATTCTGTGTCTCCCTGTCTCTGCTCCTCCCCTGCTTGTACTTTGTCTCTCAAAAATAAATAAATGTTAAAAAAAATTTTTTTAAATCTTTGGTCCTGTTCTCTTCTGGTTGAGCGCAGTATGTGGTTTATCACATTTAAAAATAGAGAAGTGCTACATGCTCCTCAAATTGTAGGCTGATTGGTATAATGGAAATTCAGTCAGAAATGTATGTCAGATTTCCAGCTTAAAGCTTGTGATTCCAGTATAAGTCCAGGACAGAGGGAGTCACTTGGCAGATTAAGGAATAATTTCCATTGGAGTAAAAGTAGGATGTGTTCTTGGTTTCCCATCTTTTTTACTTATTCCTTAAGGACATATACTACTTCTGGATGACCTGGATTAATTTTGTCCTATTATAAACAACATAATACCTCAGTATTAAAGTATTTAATACATATTCCTATGTATTAAAAGTATAAAACCAAAAAGGGAACAATAAACACCAAATTCAGAATAATTATAGAGAGTAGGATATAGGACGTTGGAAGCATACATAGAGGTTTCCGTGGCACTTGTGATAGTTTCTTTTAAAGATTGGTGACGCATACCTGGATGTTCACTATATTCTGTATATTTTTGTGTGATAATATAAACATTTAGAAATAAAACCTATTATTAATAATAAAATTATCTGATTATTTTACCTAATTAATACCAAAAAGCATGGCTTTAACTATTATAAAGCCAAATTTTGAAATTTCTCCCTTCCTCTATCCTCCTCCCTTTCTTTTTTCTTTCTTTTTTTTAAAGTTTATTTATTTATATTTGAGAGAGACTGAGAGATAGAGAGCGTGAGCGAGGGAAGGGCAGACAGAGAGAGGGAAAGAGAGAGAACCCCACACAGGTTCTGTGCTATCAGCACAGAGCCCAGCTCAGGGCTAGAACTCACAGACCACCAGATCATGACCTGAGCTGAAACCAAGAGTTGGATATTAACCAAGTGATCCACCCAGGTGCCCCTTTTTTCCCTTTCTTGGTAAATGAAGACATCCTACCCCTGTCCCCTTCCTCTGATATTTACATATAGTTAATAATCACATAAAGCAGAACACCTCAACTCAGTTACCTTTGTAACTTTATGTATATTTGCAGATGGTTTAGTTTCTGTCAGGCAGGCCAGGGTCTATGTTTGCTGTTTCCTGCAGATGGGAATTTAGGCAACCTAACTTCTTGGAACCTTGTTTTTTTAATTCATAGATTATAATAACGTTTACCTTTGGATTTCGGGGAAGATAAGATGAAACTGTGTGTGTAGGTTCTGGTATGCAGGAGGTGCTCAGTGAATGTGGATTTTAATTCTCTTCGCCTTTTTCAGTTCCCTCTAGTCCCCACCACGGTGCTGGGCATATTCACCAAGTGTCAGGAAACACTTGGTGTTTGATTACATGCTAAATCTAAATACAATCTCATTAAATTGTTTTTAGGAGGACTTTCGACTGCATTTTAGAAATATTTCAAGAATCATGGATTGTGTTGGTTGTTTTAAATGTCGACTCTGGGGAAAGCTTCAGGTAAGTAAATCTAGCTCAGTCGTATTTTTCATTTATTCTGTGCACATAGAATTTTCTGACTTTTCCTTTTTTCTTATTTCTATTATAGATTCAGGGTTTGGGTACTGCTCTGAAGATTCTGTTTTCTGAGAAACTGATAGCAAATATGCCAGAAAGTGGACCAAGCTATGAATTCCATCTAACCCGACAAGAAATAGTATCATTATTTAATGCATTTGGAAGGTTAGTTTGAATGTACTGAAATTGTTTCTGTTAGCCAAGTAAGTCTAAGGCAACACATACACACACTGTCAGATAAAACTGGATGAGGAATATCCTTTTTAGTGAAATCATTTTACTACAGAATTCTGTGATCTTATGAAATGCTTTATCTAGGCACACATGATCCTTAGATGATATTTTTTACTTTTATCTATAGATTGCTATACTTATGATTAATTTATTGATTGGACTTTGATATTCATCTTACTGAATTTGTATACATTTTCTAATTATTTATTTAAAAGTAGTTTTTGTGCTGCCCACATATTTTTTAGAGGTCCTGGAAAAATCATGTTGTTCAAAATAGGTTTACATATAGAATTTCTTTGTGGATTTGCCATTATGTAAAAAGGTTAATAATTCTTTAATTTTTGTAAAAATGGTTG
This sequence comes from Crocuta crocuta, assembly GCF_008692635.1. Taxonomy (NCBI): domain Eukaryota; kingdom Metazoa; phylum Chordata; class Mammalia; order Carnivora; family Hyaenidae; genus Crocuta; species Crocuta crocuta. Next base: position 176,667 of record NW_027527551.1, on the reverse strand, counting down.
GAAGATAAGCTTGAAATAAGGAACTTAGAGTACAAAATTTAGGTATAGATGCATTTCCTGCTGCCTATCATATATAGAGAATAGAAAGATTTATAGAAATAACATTTTCTAAGGATAACATTTCTTCACTTTAAAAATATGACTTAATATTTTGAGTTTGAAATAATTGACCTTCAAAACTATTCTCTAGTACACAGAAACTTAATGTTTTAGTTCGAGAATTCTGCTACTTTTTTTCTCTTTTGTTTCATAGTTTATTGTCAAGTTGGTTTCCATATAACACCCAGTGCTCATCCTAACAAGTGCCCTCCTCCATGCCCATCACCCCCCTTCCCCTCTCCCCCACCCTCATCAGCCATCAGTTTGTTCTCAGCATTCAAGAGTCTCTCATAGTTTGCCTCCCTCCCTCTCCCCAACTATTTTTCCCCTTCTTCTCCCCCATGGTCCTCTGTTAAGTTCCTCCTAATCCACCTACACGTGCAAACATATGGTATCTGTCCTTCTCTGCCTGACTTATTTCGCTAAGCATAACACCCTCAAGGTCCATCCATGTTGCTACCCATGGCCAGATTTCATTCTTTCTCATTGCCATGTAGTATTCTGTTGTATAGATAAACCACATCTTCTTAATCCATTCGTCCGCTGATGGACACTTAGGCTCTTTCCATGTTTTGGCTATTGTTGAGAGTGCTGCTATGAACATTGGGGTACATGTGCCCCTATGCATCAGCATCCCTGTATCCCTTGGGTAAATTCTTAGCAGTGCTATTGCTGGGTCATAGGGGAGTTTAAATGTTAATTTTTTGAGGAACCTCCACGTTGTTTTCCAGAGAGGCTGCACCAGTTTACATTTCCACCAACAGTGTAGGATGCTGTNTCCAGGGGGAAAGCTCTCAGTTTTTCCCCGTTGAGGATGATGTTAGCTGAGGGCTTCTCATAGATTACTTTTATGATGTTTAAGTAAGTTCCTTCTATCCCGACTTTCTCGAGCATCTTTATTATGAAGGGATGCTGTATTTTGTCAAATGCTTTTTCTGCATCTATTGATAGGATCATATGGTTTTTACCTTTTCTTTTGTTAATGTGATTTATTACATTGATTGATTTGTGAATATTGAACCATCCCTGTAACCCAGGAATGAATCCCATTTGATCATGGTGGATAATTCTTTTAATGTGCTGTTGAATTCAATTTGTAAGTATCTTGTGGAGGAGTTTTACATCCATATATTTCAAGGATATTGGCCTGTAGTTCTCTTTTGTTGGTGGGTCTCTGTCTGGCTTGGGAATCAAAGTGATGCTGGCTTTGTAGAATGAGTCCAGAAGTTTTCCTTCAATTTCTATTTTTTGGAATAGCTTAAGAAGAATCGGTGTTAACTCTGATTTAAATGTCTGATAGAATTCCCCAGGGAAGCCATCTGGCCCAGGGCTCTTATTTGTTGGGAGAGTATTGATAACTGATTCAATTTCTTCACTGGTTATGGATCTGTTCAGATTTTCTATCTCTTCCCATGTGAATTTTGGTAGTGAGTGTTTGTTTAGGAATTTGTCCATTTCTTTTAATTTGTCTAATTTGTTGGCATATAATTTTTCGTAGTATTCCCCGATAATTGTTTGTATTTCTGAGGGACTGGTTGTAATACGTACCTTTTCATTCCTGATTTTTCTATTTGGGTGCTCTCTCTTTTCTTTTTGAGAAGCCTGGCTAGAGGTTTGTCAGTTTTGTTTATTTTTTCAAAAAAACACTCTTGGGGTGCCTGGGTGGCTCAGTCTGTTAAGCGTCCAACTTTGGGTGAGGTCATGATCTCATGGTTTGTGGGTTTGAGCCCCATGTCGCGCTCTGTGCTGACAGCTAGCTCAGAGCCTGGAGCCTGCTTCACATTCTTTGTCTCCCTCTCTCTTTCATCCTCCCCTGCTCATGCTGCCTCTTTCTCTCTTAGAAATGAAGAAAACATTTTAAAAAATTAGAAAAAAACCCCAAATCTTGGTTTCATTGATCTGTTCAACTTTTTTTTTTTTTATTCTATACTGTTTATTTCTGCCCTGATTTTTATTATTTCTCTTCTCCTGCTTGGTTTGGGGTGCTCTTGTTGCTCTCTTTCTATTGTAGTTCCTTTAGGCAAGCTGTTAGATTTTGTACTTGTGCTTTTTCTAATTTCTTGAAATAGGCCTGGAGTGCAATGTACTTTCCTCCTGGGACTGCCTTTGCTGCATCCTATAGAGTTTGAAGTGTCGTATTTTCATTTTCATTTGTTTCCATATATTTTTAAATTTCTTCTCTAATTGTCTGATTGTACCATTTGTTCTTTAGTAGGGTGTTCTTTAGCCTCCATGTTTTTGGAGGTTTTCCAGACTTCTTCCTGTGATTGATTTCAAGTTTCATAGCATTGTGATCTGACAGTGTGCATGGTATGATCTCAATTCTCTTATATTTATTGAGGGCTGCTTAATGTCCCAGTATGTGATCTATCTTGGAGAATGTGCCATGTGCACTTGAGAGGAAAGTGAATTCCATGGTCTCAGGATGTAGAGTTCTAAATATATCTGTCAAATCCATCTGGTCCAATGTATCATTCAAGTCCATTGTGTCTTTAGTGATTTTCTTTCTAGTTGATCTATCCATTGCTGTAAGTGGAGTATTAAAGTCCCCTGCTATTAGCACATTCTTGTCCATAAGGTTGTTTCTGTTTGTGATTAATTCTTTTATGTATTTGGGTGCTTCCATATTTGGTGCGTAGATATTTATAATTGTTAGTTCTTCCTGATGGATAGATCCTGTAATTACTATGTAATGTCCTTCTTCATCCCTTTTTACTGTCTTTAATTTAAAGTCCAGTTTGTCTGATATAAGTATAGCTACTCCAGCTTTTTTTTTGACTTCCAGTAGCATGATAGATATTTCTCCATCACCTTACTTTCAATCTGAAGGTGTCCTCAGATCTAAAAGGAGTTTTCTTGTAGACAGCAAATAGATGGATTTTGTTTTTTTATCCACTCTGCTACCCTATGTCTTTTGATTGGGGCATTTAGTCCATTTACATTCAGGTTTCTTATTGAAAAATATGGGTTTAGAGTCATGTGTCCTTTGTAGGATTCATGCTTGTGGTGTCTCTGGTTCCTTGCGTTCCTTGCAACATTTCCCTCATCGTGTACACCTCAAGGTTTCTTGTAGGGCTGGTTGGTGATGAATTCTTTCAATTTTTGTTTATTTAGGAAGACTTTTTATCTCTCCTTCTATTCTGAATGACAGGCTTGCTGGATAGAGGATTCTTGGCTGCATATTTTTTGTTCATTACATTGAAGATTTCCTGCCATTGCTTTCTGGCCTGCCAAGTTTCGGTAGATAGGTCTGTCACCACTCTGATAGGTTTCCCTTTGTATGTTAGGGCCCTTTTCTCCCTAGCTGCTTTCAGAATTCTCTCTTTGTCCTTATATTTTGCCAGTTTCACTATGATATGTCGTGCAGAAGATCGAACTCTGTGCCTCTTGGATATCATTGTCTGTTTCCTTCCCCCGATTGGGGAAGTTCTCCGCTATAGTTTGTTCAAGGACTCCTTCAGCACCTTTCCCTCTCTCTTCCTCTTGTGGAGTTCGTATGATATGGATATTGTTCCGTTTGATTGTATCACTTAGCTCTCGAACTCTCTTTTCGTGTTCCTGGATCAGATTATCTCTCTCTTTCTCGGCTTCTTCTTTTTCTATAATTATGTCTTCCAGTTCACCTCTTCTCCTCTTTGCCTCTTCAATCGGTGCATTGGATGCCTCCATTTTATTATGCATCTCATTTATAGCATTTTTTAATTTATCACAACTATTTTTAAGCTCTATAGTCTTTGTAGCATTAGTTTCTCTGATGTTTTCCATGCCTTTTTCAAGCCCAGCGATTAATTTTATGACTAATGTTCTAAATTCTTTTCAGTTATGTTGCTTATATCTGTTTTGAGCAATTATTTAGCTGTCACTTCTTCCTGGAATTTCTTTAGAGGAGATTTCTTCCGTTTTGTCATTTTGGCTAGCTTTCTGTCTCTTGTTAGTTTTAAAAGCTTGTTATGCACTCTGCACCTCTGAGTACTGCTGTATTAAAGAAGGCTCTTTGACTGTCCAGGGCCTGTCTGTTCAGGAAGTGTTCTTAGTCTCTCTTGTTGAGACTTTGGTTATTTTATTTCCCTACTCGTAGTGGTATTTGGGACTCTCCATTGTGTGTACTTTGGCTTGCTTCTTGAGTTAGCCCTGGAAAAGAAAACAGACAGACAAACACACAGGGAACAAAGGCACACAAACACACAGACAAATGCAACAAGCAAGCAAACTGAAAAGGAAAAAGAGAAAGAAAAAAAGGAAAAAAAAGGAAAAACAAATAACAAAAAGAAAAAAGGAAAGAAAAAAGAAAAAAAGCCCCAAACGACAAAGGACAGTCTAAAAGCATAAAACCAGAATTCCCAGCTACAAATAAAGAGCAGGGTGTATGCAGTGCTGATGGTAGAGCATATACAAAGAGAGAAATGACAGGGCGGAGAGAAAGCGAAATTGGACAATGACCAGGCAGAGAGACTAAGAGGCTTAATTCAGAGAAAGTAGAGAATATGATAAGAGGCGAGGAGAAAGAAAGGAAGATCATGTTACTCAGAGAAACTATATAGTCTGATTACTCCAGACAGAGAGAGAGAGAAAGGTGGTGGTGGACGTGTAGAATATACATCTAGAGAATGGATTAAATGTGACTGTTTAAGCAAGCCAGTGACTAGGGTACCCAGTCCAGCAGAGGGGAGGGATACGAATGAGACAAGGGAAAATATATCTGAATAGTAAGAATTGATCTAGAATTAATCACCGCAGTGCATCCATGTTGGTCTTGCCCCCAGGCTCTGGTAAAAGAAAAGCAGCTCTGGAGCGGGGATGGCCGTGGTTTGGTGTAGGCAGGCCATAGCCTCCACTGCGTCCTGCGGGCCGCTCCCTGAGGTTCCGCCCTGGTGGTTGTGGGGAGGAAATTGGCGGAGCCCCAGTCCCTTCTCAAACCAAGCATTGCAAATCACTCCTTTGGGTCCAATCTCCCTGTGCTGCGGGTGTAGCCAAGGTGGGCCGGGTTCTATGTCCCAAGCCATGCCTTGTTTCCAGATCTTAGCCCGTACACTTTATTGATACCGCCCGAAATATAAACTCATAGGCCAAGTCTTCCAAGTAGTTTCAAGCCAGCTGCTCCCCCACTGGGGATCGAGCCAGGAGAGAAGTGGAGCAGTTTCAGGCCATGCTGCTTCCCCTCCAGATCAAGCTGGAGAGCAGAGGAACAGTTTCTCCCCGTGCCTCCTGGAACAGGGGCATCAGCTCAAAGTCATCACCACAGCTGGAAACCAGATCACTCTCTGTCCCGAGCTGAGGTTTTTCTCTTCTCCAGGGACAGGGACAGTTCTGTGAGCAGTTTCAGCCACTCTTTCTTTTCCCCTCAACTCACTGCAGCTCCCCGCAAAGGGGGTTCCCTCCCCTACCACCATGGCTCTGGGTCGCGGCCCATTTTTATCTTCTCCAGTTCACACTCACACACCTGTAAGGTTGTTTTCTCAGTGGACTCTGTCTCCTTTTCCTCCCAAACTCCTGGATTCTGTCAGGGTTCCTATGGCTTCAGGCCTTCTGCGTTTGAGAGATGGGGGCGAGTGAAATGTACAGAGCTCCCTACTTCTCTGCCATCTTGCCTCCCTCCCTGCTACTTTTTTTTCATGGTGGAGAGCAGAATAAAATATACTTTAAAATAATAATCAAACTTTTATAAAAAGCAGTGAAAACAATTTGGTCACACATTTACTACTATCATTCTCTATCGTCCAAAAGCGTTGATTCTTTGTGTATTTACTAAATATGGAATATTGATGAGTTTCACTATTCATATACTTATGCATATTTAAAATCTGTATTTTAGGGGCGCCTGGGTGGCTTAGTCGGTTGAGCGGCCGACTTTCGCTTAGGTCATGATCTCACGGTTCGTGGGTTCGGGCCCCGCGTCGGGCTCTGTGCTGACTGCCAGCTCAGAGCCTGGAGCCTGTTTCGGAGTCTGTGTGTCTCTCTCTCTCTGGCCTTCCCCTGCTCACGCTGTCTCTCTCTCTCTCTCCTAGAAATAAATAAAAACATTTAAAAAAATAAATAAAAAATAAAATCTGTATTTTAATGCTCATATAATTTATACTTATGCACTATAAATGCTAAGCATGTGAATATACTTATGAATCCTTTAAATAGCTTAAGTATTTTAGTGTGTGTACTTTATAATTCTGTATTTTAAAACTTTAATACTAAGTTTTCAGTACTTTAATAAATTTCAGGGCAATATTATCTTAGTTTTACCACATCAAATTAAGAACTCAGGTACTTCAAAATTGACTAAATACATTAAAGTTGACCAAGTGGTTGATGCATCTTTAAATTTAGTGATATAAATTACTTGAAAATTTTTCTGTGCTCTAAAAATGCAGAGTTGAATAACAGAGAAAAGGTATCTATGATAGTTTCTGAGTGAATTTTTTTTTTGTTTACAGAATTTCCACAAGTGTGAAAGAATTAGAAAACTTCAGGAATTTGTTACAAAATATTCATTAAAGAAAACTGAAAACAAGTTGAAATGTGCCTGTTTCTGAACTTTGAAGGCCAAAGAGTGGAATTTCATTCAAAGGCATATGAGCAATGACATTCTTAAGCCAAACATTTTATATAAAGCTGCTTTTATAAAAGGAGAATTATATTGTTCTAAGTAGACAATTTTTTAAAATTGTATTAAATCTGTGTATAATATTATTGTGAGTAAAAGTAATACTTTGATGTGGTATAAATTTTAAAGTTTAACATGGAATAAATTCAGGATTATCAAATTCATATATGTTAAACCTAAGTAAATGTTGTTGTAAGTCTCAAGAACTTTGTGTTAAGAAGATGTAATATAAATATAGCTATGGTCGGTATGTTGAGCGTTTTATAGGAAAATGCTAAGGAGGCTCATAAATAATCCATAATTAACAGCCTAAAATTTTTCAATACATTGAGGTTTACTAGATTTAGTAAATAAAAATACAGAATGCCCAGTTAAACTTGCCTTCCAGATAAAAAATGATTCATTTTTTAATGTATGTTTGCTGTAGGCAATATTTGGGACATACTTACACTAAATTTTATTTCCTATTTAAAATTCAGATTTAACTGGGAGTCCTGTGTTTTATCCGGCAACCCAAAAAGTACATTGGTATGAAATAAATCCGTTTTAGAATTATATTGCTGTTTTGACTGGCTTGTTTTTGGTGTCTAGAAAGATACAATGCCAACTCAAAGACAGAAGGGATTTCTAAATATTGTGAAAAGTTGAATAGATTTATATATTTATTCTCCTCATACTTAACCTAGTGTTGAATAAAATTTGGGGGAAACTTTTTATTTTTATATGATTTCAAATTTACAGAAAAGTTTCCAGTATACTACAAAGAACTCTTTTACCCAGATTCACTAATTGTTCACATGTGCTTCATCGTTCATACTCTCTCTGTATATATACAGACATACACTGTTTTTTCCTAAAGTTCGTTCCAGGCATCATGTTCTTTAAACCTTATAAATACTTCAGTGTGTAATACTGAATAATTTTCTTAAATAATTTTTTTCAGGAAAAAATAGTGGAACTACAATACAGTAAGCCTTAGGATAAGGAATCATTTTGAGTTCCAGTGTAAATAAAGATCTTTCTGAGTTTGTTGCCCTTCTAATGCTTGATCTGTATAGTCATAGGGCATATAATTTTTTCTTTTTTTGTTTGTGAGGTTCATTTCCTTTTTCTTCCTAAAACTAAACCAATTTCAGGAGGTTTTCATTAGTGGCAGTTCTTCAATGATAAAAATATTTGAAGAAGCTTAAGAACTTTGATCACATGGTAATTGTGAGTGAAAAAAACTATACCTCAAAATGATGTGCCCTCTTTATGCATTTTAGCAGGTGTATCATGTTGAGATGTCACATTATTAATAAAGCAGGATTTATTTATATAATGGTTTAGAAATATCATTTTATACTGCTGTATACTTTTTCTTTTCTGTGCCCTTTCTAAAGCCTGGTGTAGTGCCAAGCACATACTAAGCACATAGTGGGTATCCAATACATATTGAATGAATGTATGAATATGTATTCAGTATATTTTAAATGAATAATCATAGAGCTAAGTTTAACAATATATGTCATATTTTCTCATATATGTCCCCACCTCTCATTTGAATAAGGCAGGAAAACAAAGACATTTACTAGATATGTCAATATTCTTGGAAACTCAGAGGACTATGGAGTAAGCACCGTATGTAAAAGTTTAAAGGACATTTGTAATATCTGAACATGTGGGAGATGGGTTTAAATGGTAATTTTGTCTGGATGCTTCTCAAACTTTCATGTCATGCCCCTGCCCTCTTTTAAATTCCATTGTTTTGAAAGAATATCTCATCATCACTTTGTCTACTCCCACTTGCTCTGTAACCAAAATCTTGCTTTTGGCTCTGTAGTTCCTAACAATTTCTTCTTTTGAAGGTAGAAATTCAAATTTCAGTTCACAAGCCATTTCTTATTTGACTTTTTTTCTTGCCTTTGACACTGTTGGTAGCCCCATCTTTAAAAAATCGTTTTCCCCCAGCGTTCCTTATATTTCACTCCTGGATGCTTCCTTTGTAGCTTTTTCATTGATGCATTAAATGTTATTTCTCTGACTTTCATTCTTGCTCTTAATCACCACCACTTTTCACTCTTGGGTAATTCTGATTCAATGATTTCTAAATCCTTATTATTAATCCACACTTGTCAATCCATCTGTTTACTACATGTCTTTACTGTTGTCCCACAGATGCTTGTGTATTCTTATGCCCGTGTTCCTTACTCTGGCTAATTTCAGAACCATCATCATCTTGATTCTCTAGGCTCATTCCCCTCCATCTTCCCCTATCCAGTCGGTGTCTAAGCGCTGTGGAGTTTACTCCAATTCCCTGATGTATCAGTCTTTCCTTTTTCTTTGCTCTTACCTAGAGCACCACACTAACCTGTCTCCCCAGCCTATCTCCCCATGTGAGCCCCACAATGCTGCCACAGCAGGCTTTCTAGAAGTACTCTAACAAGGTCCTCTATGTGTCTCCAGTGCCACCCACAGCTCCCATGCTATGATAAACACTTAGTTCTTCAAATGTGACAGGATCAGGCCTCCATACCTTGATGCATGCTGTTCTTTTTGCATCAAGTGCTCTCACCATCCTTCCCCACCTGGAAAATTCCCATGTCTCCATGCAGGCCAGCAGAGAGCCCGTCTATGTGAAATCTTCCTTATTCCACCCGAAGAGGATCATCTAATTTCCTCTTACATGTCACCACTGTATTTACAACCTACCTCTACTGTGTCACTTATTGTACTGTATTTTTTTTAAGCTTCCTTCACTAGAATGTGAGCTCCTTAAGGGCAGGAAAAGGAACTTTATCCATGTTTGCATCTCCATAGCATAGTTTTTGGTATATGAACCCTTAATAAATGCTTGTTGAATAAATTGGTTTTAAAATGACAACTTTATTGTATTAGAGGTCATACCTTCCCTCTAAGTAGTCTTTATAACAAGAGTTAATAGATTCCCAAGGGTTTGTTGACTTCAGGGGGGTGGTCAGTAAATCTCCTGAAATTTCATTCAAAATTTGGTGTGGCTTTGGCAAGTGATAAAGGGAGCCTATTATGGAAAAAAATAGTAAGAACTTCTTTCAAGGGAAAAGGCAACATCACTAAAGAATTTCTCAAATAGTCAATGAATAGCTGCAAAAGATTATGAGCTAGATAAATTTAATCCTGTTTAAAATTCAAAGAGAAAGAGAGGTGTCAAGTTATTTCATACAAAAAAATTGTTATAAGCACTGTACTCTTCTTTTTGTTAATGTTTATTTTTGAGAGAGAGAGAGAGAGAGAGACAGTGTGAGTAGGGGAGGGGCAGAAAGAGAGGGAGACACAGAATCTGAAGCAGGCTCCAGGCTCTGAGCTGTCAGCACAGAGCCTGATGTGGTGCTCAAACTCACAAACCGTGTAATATGACCTGAGCCAAAGAAGTCAGATGCTTAACGACTGAGCCACCTAAGCGCCTCTTACAAAGATTTTCCGTAGCTAAATGTTTGAATAAATGTACTATCACAATCATTTTGGTATTTTTAAATAAAGTATATGCCAGTTCATGTCAAAGTAGTATATAATACTAAGGACATCATGTCCAGATATAAATATAAGGTCACTAACAACAAGCTATCCTCTATAATTCCAGATATTTTTCTCTTTTCTTTGGTAGCACCAGGGTTCTTATGCTTGTATGATGGAAGTCCGTGTTATCAATTGAGACATTTAAGAAAACCAGACCTCTAAATAAAAGCACAAACACTTTTATTTTGAACAGTAGTGTTTTGTTACAATTTAGTGAAACAAATAAATACATTCATTGGCCACAGCTATACTTTTACAACCAGTTTGAAACTGATTGTATAGCTGAGAAACACTGTGAAACAATAAAAAAGGCAGCTATGCATAAAAAAGCCACTTTAGCTATAAATGACATCTTTCATAAAACTACAACCAGCTTTACTGAGTGGTAAGAGTTTCAAAATTAATGACCACCCAAATGAAACGATAAAAACAAGTACTGCTAATCACTATAGAATTACACACTTAAGCGATGAAATTCACTGTTTTAATTAATGAACCGAAAAGGAAGGTTTGAAATTGTCGTCATGTGCTTCAGCGCAGGATGAGCAGGGAATCGGTAGCCCTTTGATTTTATAAACAGCTCCTTCTTTCGAGACCAAAATTAAAGTGCTCCTAGTGCTTTGGAATTTTAAGCAAAAATCGGGCCAGAAGCTTCTCTTTCTTTGTCTTTGGTGGTGATTTGTGGGAGATGTGTACAAGGGGACAAATGCAAGAATTCAGGTACCTAAGTCAGTGGTGAGAATAAATCTACAAATCTGAAATTTGGAAGAATCAACTAATGCTGCTGAAAGAACCAAGATATTTTATCTAGATTTTTTTTTTTAAGTAATTTTTGCTTACCTGGTCAAATAGGAACACTATCTAGGGAGGCCTCAGTAAAAATTTACCTTATTTACTTTGAACCCCAAGGATTAAAAGAGAAAACACATCTTTTCAGATAGTTCTAGGTAATTAGATACCCAACATTATTAGGAAAATAAATAGTTGGCATTCTGAAAGGAAATCTAAGAACTGGAGTTGTCACCAGTATGTTATGTTGTAGTGTAAATAGCAAGGTTAACTTCTGTACTATAAATTTTTAAGTAATTTGGTTACAACGAGAGAATTTATAAACAGACCCAAAGTAACATCTGTAACTATAGGTTTACGCTTCTGATTGAGTTCAAAGTCATTTTGTATGATAAAAAGAAATTTCTTTGGCTGTAAAGCAGCCTCCCGAAAGATCAAAAGCATTAAAAATTTCAATTATTCCTGTTATACTTTTATGAAATTGCTGAATAAGGAATTATTAAAACCTCGAAAAGTATTTTAAGTGATAGTAGAATTAAAACATAACTTTCTAGTCAAAGTAAAAGACAGAAAAGGACAGTTCTGTTAGTTGCAGTTCCGAAGAAATAGATCAGCAGACAATTGTATGTATAACTAGTTGTCTTTACACACAGTTGTGACAACTTCCCAACGTTGCCTGTTCCCTTGGCATCTTGAGGTATTCAGCATCTACTTCTTTCCATATAGATACTGGTAGAAAGTGCATTTTAAAATCCTTTATTATCTTAGCCTACCATATATACATATATATATATTTTAGATTTGGGATAGGACATTCAAGACAGTTTTAATATAATTCTAGAAGTATTCCAATATTGTTAAACACTGGTTTTGTACTTACCTAGTTAGTACCTTTACATCAGTTTTCTTATTTAGTCTAGTGCTGGAATTAATTTGAATTAAATTTAATCTGGCTTTGCCCATATACAAGATATAAAAATGGGAAAACTAAAGTAGGAATTATATGTCTTACAAAATATTGCACTTGAGTTTGCTGCAATAATGTATCATGACTTAATTTACCTGAGGACAATCCTGATTCAATAGGTATGATCAGCTGCGTCTTGTTCAGCTAGATCGAATGCTTTTGGAAATGTATTCATGTTTTAACTTAGATTTGTACATTTTATTAATAATTCTTAAATGCATCTGTAAATGTGTTTAGTCCCTAGAAGTTTCTATCAAAATCTCCCTATGCAAGAATCAGTATTGCTTTCTTGAAGAGCCATGCTTAAACTACTCGAGCATATCTTAATCACACAAAATGATCACTTGACCAATTCTACTCAAAGTAGCCACATCATTTTCACTGGTATGCTTTCTTCTTGAAGAAATGACTGGCTTTCCAAAGAACACTGCTGGTCATCATTGTAAAGGATTACTACTGTCATTTAAAAAAATGATTGTATAATTTCGGTTGGCATTTTACAATCATGCTTAAAAGAACTATCTTCAGTGATTACATATTTTTAAGTAGATTTTTAAAAAGAATGGTACGTTGTTATGCCTTAATCCTGCGCACTGTTCACACTAAAATTTCTATTGGGTAGGAATTCCACATAGAATACACCTCTGAACATACAGGCTTTGATTTTCATAGGGAAATTGCCTCCTAATTTGTACAATATAATATCCCAGTGTGAACACTAGAGTGTGGCTTTGGGAACTGCAGTGTACTCTTTCAGAACAAAGATAAAAGTGCAAATATGCAAATATGCATTTGATGTTCCAAAATCAGGAGGTTTGCAGCCATCAAGCGCCTTAAGATCTAATCCTTCTTTTCTCCCACTCCAAACTTCCCAGTTTACTTCATTTTGCTATGAAGATGTCAAAAGTAACAGGTGTGTTCTCTGCTAAACCACATTTCCAGGCTTTGTTTTCCATTGCAACAGATAATGGGATGTTTATGTAGATGGCATTTAAACACATCGAATATACACGTTCATGAAAACAATGGAAGAATCACGGCTTGGTAATACTGTCAGTTTTGTGGTGTTACGTACAAGCTATGGCGATTGCTCATATCTAAATTGCTACAAGTAAAGAGCAAAGGAGCAGTGTCTGTCATAGGTCCGTTCAGGTGGGGGGACACTGTGTAGCTGTTGCTGCCACACCCAGTCATGGTGCCGTACCAGCCCAAACCTTGCGAATTTGATAAACTGCAACAAGAAGAGGCAAGAAAGCGATAGGACTGTGATCAGGATGTAAGTCACATTGGCATTTTCAGCGTTAAATGCATTTTATAATACAATATCAAATATATTGAAATATATTCTTTGCCAAGTAACATAATGGCTTTCTACAAAATGTAATGACTTTTATCTAATATCCTTGACTTCATATCGCAAATGAATAAATATGTCAGAATTAGAACTTGATTATCAGATGATAATATAGTGTTTATTATGCAGTAGGCTCTTGTCAGATGTGTTTTTGTGTATATACATAAAATAATGTATACACACATACCTTATTTAATTTTTACAGCACTTCTATTAGATAAATTCTATTATCCCTATTTGGTAGGTGAAAAACAGGCTAAAAAACAGGCTAAGTAACTTGTCCAGATGAAATGAGAATTACAGAAAATGTTATATCCAGCGCAATGTATTATGGAGGTATGCTTTTAGCTTTTCACTTTGCCCTGATATGCAGCAAATGGGATGGAGTTGCAGTGGTTTCAGAGTAAGAAGGACAAGAGAAGACTTCCCATGGCATCTAAGATTCCCAAGAGGTCCATCTAGGGTTCTCCTGTGGGGTCTGAATAACACTATAGATAAGGAAGCACATAAATCATTCTAGCTGTATTCCTTCCCTGCCCACCAACTTCTGCCAGCTTTGAGCCAACGTGGGATCCTGAAATAAGATGGTACCATTTTACCCCCAAAGGCACTTCTCAAATAAAGGTAAAATTAGAGTCAGATGAGAGTTTTTATAGTACAGGGCACACTATAAATTTAACATCCACTGCTCTAAGGTCCAGTTTTAGTGATCTTATTTATTAATGTATGTCACCAAATCACTTTTTACATATTTGGGTCAAAGCTCATGTTTGTTCGTGGGGTGCCTTGCCTGAGTGGCTCAGTCAGTTAAGCCTCTGACTTCGGCTCAGGTCATGATCTCACAGTTCCTGAGTTTGAGCCCCATGTCAGGCTCTCAGCCTGGAGCCTGCTTCAGATTCTGTCTCTCAATCTCTCTCTGCCCTTCCCTTGCTCATGCTTTGTCTCTCTCTCTCTCTCAAAAAAAAAAAAAAATTAAAAAAAAAAACCTTAGGTATATTCTCTTTCAATCTATTCAGTACTAATTCAATATACCTACCTTCCTTCTCTTGAACTTCCCAGTCTTGGCAAGTCATCATCACTATCATACCGTCTTGGATTGTCAAAAAAGTAAGCTCTGGAGCTATAATTGTGACTATTTATCATGCCAGCAGGTGCCTGTGAACAAAGTATTAGATAGCATAGGAAGATTTACTTTTCAACTAAGAAAGGAGGCTGAGCTCTAGAATGCTGTTTTGGCTTAAACTTTGACAAAAAATAGAAAATCAATATAAATGTCCCATTGTTTTTAAAGATAAGGGGAACAGGAATGGGGAATATTATGACATCATACCAAATTCTGGTTTAGTCTCTGTGCCCGGAAAAAGAGTACCACCGACCATGCTGGGACATGTTCCCACAGAAAGAGGACCATTCCGAATACTACATACTCTTCTCCACTTACGTCTTCTAGATGAGCCTGTAAACAGAGAGTAACGAGCAGTGTTTAAGTCCGCTTGGTGTGTAAGCAGTCACCCTCCACAATGAACTCGTTTCAGGTAGGGTAAGTGAAAACACATCAAACACAGGCACATAAATCTCCAATTTCCCATATTTTGTGGTTTCATATCCTTTAAAGAAATGTGCTTTGATGTTAAGTAGAATAAAAAGCTATTTTTCAGTGCATTAATTTATGAAAATATTTTTAATATATGGATAAGATGGAGTGATCTCATTTTTCGGCCCCTAAGTCTGAAGAGAGTTATACGAGTGACTACTGGTTCTAACTACTCCACGGGGCAACATAATACACTTACTGAGTTACACCTGTAGAGAAATGTCACATATCAAGTTGCTCAGCTCCGCTGCTATTTAAAAACATGCCTCTGGGCCTAAGCTTCATATTGAATTTGCTTTTATCCTACTAGAGGTTGGGAAAGGAAAATGGCAAAAGGAGTGAAGAGACTCTGCCTTCTGGAATCGCATATGAAAATTCCTTTTCTTTAGAATGGTAACTGAAATTCTTATAAAATGGTATTCCAGAATGCCTTCAATTCAGTACAAAGTTAAATTAATATAAATATATGACAGGTTAGCTGTGTCAAACTGCACTTTTAGGAAAAGGATGGAGAATGCTGGGAGGCTAAATATGGAGTACTGGGGATTACCAGAGCAAACACCTGCACACCCAAGGAACTATGAATCCTCTCCCATTGACAGGACTGATAATACCAGATTTTCAGAAGTCATTATTTAAAAAATGGAACTAAATATTTAGGTTATATGTCATCTTGGGTTTGAGAGAATAAGTTTTATCTTAACAAGTTAAAAACATACCCATATTCTCTAGCTAATGACAGGCAATCCATTTATCTAGAGGTATTTAAACACTGTCCTTGAAAAATATTAGTAAAATAGGTTCAGGACCAACAGGTTCCTGTCACTATTAGTATTGTTTGCAAAAAGAAAAGAAAATACTCTGATGAAGGATTTTAAGTGACACATGTAAATGAGGATTTTTAAACATAAAGCTTTAAGTACGATTACTGTTAGTAGCTAGAGATTCCATAAAAGTGTTTGTAAGTCAAACACTTGAAATGTCCTCTCAGTTAAGGCTAACTTCATTATTACATTATTAGATTAGCAAAACATGGTAGCCACTTACCTTATCTGAAAGATTATCCCAGCCATAATTAAATGGACTTTCTAATGTATCCTGAGATATGGTGATCACCACCAAATTATAACATGCTCTTGAAGAGTAGAGGAGAATGACTACAGAGCCTACGACAACAGTCTGGCACAGAGACATACCCTAAAAGAAATAAAACTCATCATCATGACACTGCACATTTGTCATGAGAAGCTGTGCATACACATACAACATATCACCTCTTGCAATGCACTCTTAGAAAACACTGAGTGAGCACCTGTTGAAATAAACTCTTGATTATCCTGCTTTATGGTTCTTATTCTTAGAACCACTTGGGTTTAAATTACCCTATTAATACAAATAAGTTATTTGCCAACTTGCCCAATGGCAGCTGGAGGAAGATTTTTGTCCTGCCAAGGTTACCTTACTCCCTTAAGTAATATGAAGAAATAAGTTGGCAAAATTGATATTAATCAGAGAGGTAGTTTAGTCCTAATGAGAAAAGAATGGGAAATAGAAGCATTATTCCATTTCATAGACTTAATTTCTCATGAGATACACAATTAGGATAGAAATATAGCTCCTATGTTATTTGCTTCATTCTATTAGAGAGATGATGTTAGTTAATCTCCTACTGATGTCATTATGTTGACAACAAAATGATGTAGGCACTGAAATGCACTTTTGAATCCATAACATTTTAATACCAAGCCTTCCATTGTTTCTCCAAATAGAAAATTCTTATAATTTAGTACTCACTCCTAATTTAGTACTCACATTCAATGGAGTTGCAGAGATTCTTAACCTGGGGTCTGTATTTCAATACAATTGGTTTCCTTTGCAATCCTATTTATCTTATGCATTAAAAACATTATTCTGAGAAATGACAGGATTGTCAAAGAGACCCATTGCATGGTAGCTGTCCCATTCAGTTTCCATGTATAGATAACAAGCATCTAACTAATATATCATGCCCCTAAGTTTACATATTGAAATAGTTGTTAATTACTTTCCTCTTATTTCCTCTTTATATTAAGGGCACTTATGTTGAATTTTTGAAGTTATGTGTGTAGGTAGATTAAATAACCTATTAATTGCAACATAGAAAACATTTATTAAAAATACTTATTAGAGGGGTGCCTGAGTGGCTCAGTCAGTTGATTTTGGCTCAGGTCATGATCTCATAGTTCATGGGTTTGAGCCCCGCATCAGGTTACGTGCTGACAGCAAGGGGCCTGCTTGGGATTCTCTCCCCTCTCTCTCTGCCCCTCTCCCACTTGCATATGCGTGCACTCTCTCTCTCTCTCAAAAATAAATAAATAAACTAAAAAAAAAAACCTTATTAGAAGGGTGTACTGGGTTTGGTAGGATTGAGAACCATTACTATAACTGACTTCTTTATAAGAACAACACATTTTAGAAGCATATGAGAAGAGGGAGAACTTAAAAGATAAAAGACACCTTGAAAGATGTTGAGAGTACCCTCTTGAGCTAACTCACTACCATAACAAAAGTATGTGTGAAAGTAAATAAAACCCTAGAGAGATTAAAGTTTTCTAAAATCAGGGCTAAAATTTTCTAAAGAATACATTTTTATTTTTGTGAATACCCAAAAATGTTGTTAATAAAAAAAGCTAATCTAGGGCCACCTGGGTGGATCAGTTGGTTAAATAGCTGACTTTGGCTCAGGTCATGATCTTATAGTTCATGTGTTGGAGACCCATGTTGGGCACTGTATTGACAGCTCAGAGCCTGGAGCCTGCTTCAGATTCTGTGTCTCCCTCTCTCTCTGCCCCCTCCCCTGCCTGTGCTCTGTCTCTGTCTCTCTCTCTCTCAAAATATAAAAATAAAACATTATAAAAAAGCTAATCTAAAACCAATCCAGAACAAATTTTAAAACTATTATATTATTGGGGCACCTGGGTGGCTCAGTTGGTTGAGCTTCTGACTTCGGCTCAGGTCATGATCTTGTGGTTTGTGGGTTGGAGCCCTGCATCGGGCTCTGTGCTGACACCTAGCTCAGAGCTTGGGGCCTGCTTCAGATTCTGTGTCTCCCTCACTCTCTGACCCTCCCCTGCACACACTGTCTCTCTTTCTCAGAAATAAATCAAACATTTAAAAAAAAAAAATGGGGCGCCTGGGTGGCTTAGTCGGTTAAGCGACCGACTTTCGCTTAGGTCATGATCTCGTGGTTCGTGGGTTCGAGCCCTGCGTTGGGCTCTGTGCTGACTGCCAGCTCAGAGCCTGGAGCCTATTTCAGAGTCTGTGTCTCCCTCTCTCTCTGACCCTCCCCTGCTCACGCTGTCTCTCTCTCCTAGAAATAAATAAAAAAATAAAAATATTTAAAAAAAAATAAAAAAAGTAAAAGTACTGTGTTATTAAGGAAACATTATGTAACAAGAAGTTAGAATGCTATAAGCACTACCATCCTTTAAAATAATCCTAAGTAAGTTTAAGGAGAAGTAAAATGACTACTAAAAGACATAATATGGAGAGACTCTGTTTATACTTGTAAATATTATAAAAGCTAAAAAAAAGTGAGAAAAGAGCAAAGAATAACACTAAGGCAATTAACAAAACAAAATTACAGCCAGATTACATATATATAACAATGAAAGAAGCCCAATGATTTAGAAAACAAAGTAAGATCTTCCTGCAAAACACAGGATTACAAAACAAAACAAAAAAATGGATTCAGCAACACAGAAGCTATTGTCAAAAAATTAAAGAAAATCTTTCTAAAATGAATGGAGTCATTAACAGACAATTCCACTCAGGAGCAATCTTCATGGTATTTTTCTCCCTTCTTCCATCTCTAACATCTACACCAGTTTTTTTTTTTTTAATTCCATACCAGACAAGGAAAGAAGAGTCACACCTCACTCCAATATGCATATTATTAACACATTGGTATGCATGTCATTAGCTAGAGTTCAATATTTGTTTACAGGTATTTTTAAAATGCAGATTTGCAGAAACTTCAAATTACCATTCACTAAATGTTGACAAATGTACACCAGTGTAGCTCACATTTCTACCAAAATAGAGAGCATTACCATCACTCCAGAAAGTTCCCTCACACCCCTTCCCTATCAGCTAAATCTACAGATGTATACACTCTCCTGCTTCTGTTTTTACCACACCTTAGTTCTGAACTTCATATAAACAGGACCATAGAGTATGAACTCTTTTGTAGGTTTCATTCACTCAGCATAATGTTTTGTGCTTCATCCATGTTGTTGGATGTTTTAGTAATTTGGTCTTTGTATTGCTGAGGTGGATAATTAGAATGACTAACTCCTCCTGGTTGGCTCAAGAGTTTTCTAGTTTTAGTACTGAAAGTCCCACATCCCAGAAAACTTCTCAGCCCCAGAGAAACCAGGACAGTTAATCACACTAATTCCACTTGTAATTATATGAGGTTGCTTATATGACAGTTTTTTTCTGTTGATGGATACTTTCTATAAATATATACATCTTTCTGTGGACATATGCTTTCACTTATTTGGGGTAAATACCTAAGAATGGAATTACTGGGTCATATGGTAGGTACAAATTCAGCTATACAAGAAATTGCCTGATTTTTCCAAAATGGATGTATAATTTTATACTTCCAACAAAGTATGAGAGTTCTAGTTGCTCCACATCCCAGACAACATTAGGCGTTCTCAATCTTTTTAATTTTACGCATGCTGATGGATATGCGGTAGTATGTCATTTTTATTTAATTTGTATTTCCTGAAGACTAATGACATGTTGTTTATTGGCCATTTGTATATCTTCTTTGTGAAAAATCTATTCATATCATTGACCACTTCTAAATTGGGTTGTCTTTTTTTAAATTATTGAGTTGTAAGAGATCTCTATATATGCTGGAAATGAGTCCTTTGTCAGAAATATGCAAATATTTCTTGAGGTCTGTGGCTTGCTTTTGCATTTTCTTAGTTTTTTCTTTGCATGAGAAATTTAAAATTTAATTAAGTCTAATTTATCAATCTATTCCTTCTGATTACTTTTTATGACCTAAAAAATCTTTACCTGTACCCAACTTGTAAAGATACTCTTCGGTGTTTATTTTCAGAAGCTTTAGAGTTTTTTCATTTATATTTAGGTCTATGATCCATTTTGAATTAATTTTGTGCGGGTATAGTATGAGATGGAGTTGGGCTTCATTTTATTTCATACGGATATCCAGTTTTTGTAGTCTCATTAGTTAAAAAGATTTCCTTTTCCATTTGGATTGCTTTAGCACCTTTGTCAAAAATCAAAAGACCTTATACGTGTGGATTGATTTCTAGGCCTTCTATTCTGTTCCATTGATCTGTTTGCCTCTTTTATGCCAGTAGCACAGTGTCTTAATTATTGTAGCTTTTATACTAAATTTCAAAGCCATGTAGTGTAAGTCCCCAGCTTTTTCAGCATTTCCTTCTGCATTATTCAATACAACAGCCATTAGCTACATTTGATTATTAAAATTAAAATTAAATTAAATTGATTAAATGATCAAAGCTTCTGTCACAATAGCTACTTTGCAAGTGCTCAATAGTCACATACGGCGGCTAGCTACCATACTGAACAATGCAGGTATAGAAGACTTTCATCAGTGCAAAAAGTTCTATTAGAAAGCACCACTTTAAATGTATTTTTAGGTCCTTTTCATTTCCATATAAATTTTAGAATAAAATTGCCAAACTCTATTTTTAAAAGCCTCATGTTGGAATTACGATTAGGATTGCTATGAATCTGTAGATCATTCTGGGGAGAATTGCCGTCTTAACAATACTGCATCTTCTAATCCATGAACAATAGTCTTCATTGATTTAAGTCTTCTTTAATTTCTCTCAGTAATATTTTGTAGTTTTAAGTATAGAGATATTGCTTGGTTTCTTGTTTCTTTTTTTTAAGTTTATTTATTTATTTTGAGAGAGAATATGAGTGTGGGCAGGGAAGGGGCAGAGAGAGGAGAGAGAAACTGAAGCAGGTCCCACACTGTCAGCACAGAGCCCAATGCAGGGCTCAATCTCATGAACCATGATATCATGACCTGAGCAGAAATCAAGAAAAGTTAGATGCTTAACCACCTAAGCCACCAGGTGTCCTGGAAATTTTGTTCCTAAGTATTTTGTTTTTTGATGCTACATAAATAGGAATTTGAATTTTATCTTCTATCTGGCTACACTTGGTATATATATAAATACAATAATTTTGCATTTTGACCTTGTATCCGAAGAACTTGCTAAATTCTCTTGTAAGTTCCAGTAGTTATTTAGCAGACTCTTTAAGATGCTCTACAAAAGCATTCTGTTATCTACAGTTAGAGAGTTTAACTTTTTTTATTTCCAATTTTATACTTTTTGTTTCTTGTTTTCTTGGAATAGTGCATAGAAATGGCGAGAATGGGCATCTTTGTTTTGTTCCCAATCCTAGGGGCAAAACAAAACTTTAAGTATGATACTAATTGAAGGTTTGTTTTTTTTTTTATAGATTCCTTTTATCAGATCGAGGATTATTCCTTGTGTTCCCTATTAGCTGAATTCTGTGTTTTGTTTCGTTAAGTCATGGGGGGTTGTGAATTTTGTCAAATGTTTTTTCTACATTTATTCAAATTACTATTTGTTTTTTCCCCTTTTTCTCCTAATATAGTGAATTAAACTGATTTGATTTTCAATGTTAAGCCAATGTTGCATTCCTGAGATAAACTCTTCTTGGTCATAATTTATTTTCCTTTTTACATATTGCTTAGATTATGAGTCTTTATCAGGGACACTAGTTTGTAGTTTTTATGTGTTTTGTAATATCTTTGTCAAGTTTTGGTATCACAGTAATGCTGTCCTTATAAAATATGTTGGAAAGAGTTCCTTCCTTTTATGTTTTCAAAAGTTTAATATTGGTATTAATTTATCTTTAAATATTTGATAAAATTAACCAGTGAAACCATCTGGGCCTAGAATTTTCTTTGAAGGAAATTTCTGATAACAAATTAAATTTCTTTAATAAATATAGGGCAATTCAGAATTAATATTTTGTCTTCCATCAATTTGCTACGTTGTACTTTTAAAGCAATTTGTCCATTTCTTCTAAGTTGTCGAATTTACTCCCAAAAAGTTGTTCATAATATTCCTTCATCTTTCTTTTAATGCCTGTTAAGATCTATAGTGATATTCCCTTTATCATTCATGGTACTGGCAATGTGCATTTTCACTCTGCTTTTTTCTGTACATAAAATTTTTGTTGATCTATTCACAGAATTAACTTTTGGTTTTAATTTTTCCATTATTTATTTTCTGTTTCACTGATTTCCATTCTTTATTATCTCAGTTCTTCTATTGGCTTTGGACTTATTTCTTCTTTTTCTTTTTTTTTTTTTAACTTTGTCCTAGTTTCCCTCACAGTTTCCAAGGTGAAATCTTAGGTCATAATTATATATCTTTATTCCATTCTAATATAGCATTTAAAGATATATTTTTCTCTTCAAGCACTGTTTTAGCATTATCCCACAAATTTTGAAATATTATATTTTGTTTTCCTTCTATGTGAAATGTTTTCTAATTTCCCTTGTGATTTCTTCTTTTTCTAATGGGTTATTTAGAATTATGTTGTATAATTTTTAAGTATTTGGATTTTTTTAAGATATCATATTGTTATTGATATTTAATTGCATTATGCTAGAGAACATTCTTTGATTCCAATTCTTTTGAATGTATTGATACTGTTCTTATGGTCCATTGTATGGTTTATTTTCATGACCATTTCCATGCTCAATTGAAAGGAATGTGTATCCTCCAGTTGTTGAGAGTCAGTTAGCTCGAGGGTATTGATAGTGTTGTTCAGATTTTCTGTACTGACTGTTTTATCAATTGTTGAGTGGGGGGCATTGAAATCTCCAACTATAATTGTACAAATTCCCCCCTTTTATTTCTCACTATTTGGTAAATCTTTTTTACTGCTTTATTTCCTACTATTTTAGGCTTCATGTACACATTTGTAATTTTTATGTCTTTTGATGAAATGTACCTCTTTATATTTGCTAATATTCTTTGCTTCCTGATGAAAGGTATCTTTTTATATCTGGTAATACTTGGTCTTTAAGTCTATCTTATCTGATATTAAAGGACCTTCTTACACTTACTGAATGCATAGTATATTAGTTTCCACTTATTTATTTTTGACATATCTTTTTTTAATATTTAAAGTACCATTTTGACAGTCTCTATTTTTTAATGGGAATGCTTTAGTCCATTAGTGTTTCATATAATTGATGATTTGTTTGGATTGACATCTTACATTTTACTATTTGTTTTCTGTTTGCTCTGCTTGTTTTTTCTTGTTGATGTTGTTTTCTTCCCTTTATATATTATTTCCTGTGTTCTTTTGGGTTAATTGAATAATTTTTAGAATTCCATTTTAATTTATCTATTGGATTTTTAACTATACTTTCCTAGTTTTTGTTTTGTTTTGTTTTTGTTCTAGGGTAGCAGTTCTTAAAGTGTGGTCCAGGGACCTTAAAGATCAAAATAAAAATGATTTAAAAAATACTAAGATGTTATTTACTTATTGTACTCTAATTCTCTTTTGAATGTACAGCAGAGTTTTCCAGAGACTACATGCTAAGGGATGATGTCAACACTTTGTGTGCATGTATATTCTTGTGTTTTATGGAATTCCTGATATAACAGAATTATGGTATAAATATGTGGATTTTCAGAGATGAACTCAGAGTGTTCTCTTTTACTGGGTTCTTACTTGTTTTCTTTGGCTATAGCTGCTTTATCTGCTGACACTTCATTATCATTCAGTAAGTATTTATTTTGAAGTCCTTATACCTTCCTTAGTATACCTTGCATACCTTATATGGAAATGCAATAAGAATTGGTACACTTCACAGATTTGTTTTACAGTATTTAAGGGCACATGGGTGGCTCAGTCAGTTAAGGATCTGACTTTGGCTCAGGTCATGATCTCATGGTTCCTGAGTTTGAGCCCTGCATCAGGCTCTGTGCTGACAGTTCAGAGCCTGCAGCCTGCTTTGGATTCTGTGTTTCCCTCTCTCTGCCCTTCCCCAATCGCACTTTGTCTCTCTCTCAAAAAATAAATAATAAGACATTAAAAAAAATCTTTCTTCAAAAACCTTTAAAAATTAAAAATTAAACTCATATTAGAGATTAATCATACTTTGCTCTAAAATAAAACTTTTTTTTAATATTTAAGAATGGATTATTGTCTCAGGAATGGGAAATTATTTTTTTTAAAGAATACAGAGTTTCATTATGGAATAATGAAATGTTCTTGAGATAGATAGCAATGGTTGTACAACAATATGAATGTATTTAATGCCACTGAACTGTACATTTAAAAATGATTAAACGGTAAATTTTACATTATATGTATTTTACCACAATAAAAAATATCTTCAAAACACAACTTCTCTGTCTCTAAGATGCTGAGAAAGATGAAAGTGATTATAATTCTCTGACTCAATAAAGAAAGGAATCTACCTCAAAGAAACTGGATGAAACTGATTTCTTGTTTTGTTTTATCAAATAAAATGCAATGAAACCTATCTTTCAATAGCCTTTACAAACTTTAATAATTTACCTTATTGTGTCTTCCATGACAGAACATTCTTGAATAGTATTAAAGCCCAAGTTAGGCTGCAGAGTCATTTTGAGCCCAATCAGAGTTTAAAAGCAAAAGGAATTGAAATTTAAATGCAGGTGTGGTGAGTACCTTAAACACTAAAAATTGTTTTTATAACTTTCCAAACTAGAAATGAAAACACTATTCAAACATTTACAGGCCTCATTACTGTATTGCATTGGCTGAGAAAGCACACACAGTAGCTGAGAAACCAGTAAAGCCTTATACAGTTGACAGTACTGAGTGCCTGCTAGATGGGAAGCCCATTTATTAAATTATGGCATTGCCATTTTCCAATAATTCAGAAATCCACTGATTTGAAGATTTAACTGAAAACAAAGATTTAGTATCTTATCTATAGATTTATATTTTTGTCTTACAAATAAATGAACCCAATGAAGCAGGACTAATTTTGTAATAATCCTGTGTCAACATCAACTAATCATCCAGGAAGGTATTCTTTTATGTCAATGTCTGAGAAGAAACATAAGTGGCACTAAAATATCTGAAGTATTTAAAATTCTTCTGTTGTTTATCCTAGGTCAACTGTGTTGATATGTTCACTAATGGTACAAGAGCAATGGTAGGTAAAACTTCTGGACCTTAGTAGAAAGCAAAACAGTGGCCCCAACCTGTATTGTATTCTTTACTACTATGTACTCCAGATCAAAAAAGACAGTGTCACTTAAGAATATCCTCGATAAAGCAGTGAAGATATTAATTATCAATCTAGAGTATGTGTCTATTTAAAATTCTGTGTAATGAGGGGTGCCTGTGGCTTAGTCGGTTAGACATCTGACTCTTGATCTCAGCTCAGGTCATGATATCACATTTTGTGAGATCAAGCCCTATGTCAGGCTCTGCCTTCCTGGTGTGGAGCCTGCTTGGGATTATGTCTCCCTCCCTCTCTCTTGACTCCTCCCCAATTCATGCTTGCTCTCTCACTCTCTCTCTTAAAAATAAATAAACCTAAAAAAATTCTGTGTGAATATATGAGACATGCACTTAAAGCAATTCTGCAGCATACTGAAGTATAGTGGTTGTTTGAGGAAAAGCACTTAAGTGGTTGTTTGACTTGTGAGCTGAACTAGCCACTTTTCTCATGGAACACCTTTTTTCACTCAACAGACAACTATGGAAAACAAACCATGCTTATTCAGACTTGGTTGCCGGGAATATATATTTTTAAACATAAGTGAAATTAGCTTGTCACTTCAAAGAAAATATCTGACACTATTGCCAATGGCAAAATATAAATTTTCTAATGAAAATTAGAGTTTTTGAGAACTTGTAAACTCTTCTGTCCATAATAAGACTGGCATGGCAGCTTCTAAAAATTTAAACACTTTTCTGATGACATTGGAGGTAATACTAATAAATATGATTTTGAATATTGTCCAATGAAATGTATCATCATTTTGAAGATCTTGACCACTCTCTTCCAATGATCAATGCATAATGTTACACAATCATTCAAAGTGTAAGATAGACCAATGGTAGTACAGAAAGTTCACTAATATGGTTTTAGATTCTACATGGTAACTAACCTTCAAGAAACCTCCACTTCAGATTTTTGGTGTAGTATTAAAGAAGAATATCCACAATTATCTGAAAAGGTTATTAAAATTCTCCTCCATTTTCCAACTACATATATGTGTGAGGATGGATTTTCTTCATATACTTCAACCTAAATGACATATCACAACAGATTGAATGCAGAAGCAAACACGAAAATTCAGTTGTCTTCCATTAAGTTAGAAATTAAAGAGATCTGCAAAATGTAAAACAATGTCAATCTTCTAATTTATTTTGAATTGGAAAATACAATCCATTTTCATAAAAACAATTTTATTCATGATAACATAATGGATGTATTATTATTTTAAATGAATTAAGAAATGAATATTTTTATAATTTCTCAATTTTTATTTCTAATAATGTATATATATATATATATATATATATATATATAATCTATATATAATAAACATTCTACACATTCTCTCCTATTTTTAATACCTCTTATTTCTTTAGCTTGTTTAATTGTCTTGGCTAACCTCCAGGAAAATATTAAATAATAATGGTGATAAAGAACATTTAGTCTTTTTTNATAGCTCTTTAGGGTCCTCAATAATTCTCAGGAGTGTAATGGGGTCTTGAGACCAAAAAGTGTGAGAACCCCTACTCTAGAGATTATAATATATATCCTTAATTTTCATGGTCTAATAGTTAATATCATACCACTTTTACATAAAATATAAGAATTTTGCAACCTTATGGGTACATTTATCCCCTCTCCTTTATGCTATAGTTGCTATTATTGTTATATATGCTATAGAGAGAATTCTATATCTACATATGTAAGCCTCACATTGTAAGTTTTGCTTTGCACAGTCATATTCCTTTTTTTAGAAATTAAGAAATTATATTTACCCCAATATTTACTATTTCTCGTGTTCTTCATTCCTTCCTGAAGAGATGAAATTCAAGCTGCCTTTATTTCCCTTCAGACTGTAGAATTTTCTTAACATTTCTTGTAGTGCAGGTCTGCTGTAAGTAACCCTCTTACTTTTACTGGAAGATGTTTTACTTCTTCATCATTCTTTAAGAATATTTTAATTTGATAGAGATTTCAGAGTTGATAGCATTTTTCCTTCAGCATGTTGAAGATGTTTCCACATCTTCTGGACTCCTTTATTTCTGATGAGAAGTGAGGGATCATTTGAATCAGTGTTCCCTTATGTATGTGTCATTTTTGTCTGTTTTCAAGATTTCCTTTTTATTTTTGGTTTTAAGCACTTTGACTATAATGAACCTAAGTGACTCTTTATATTTATCCTGATTGGGATTGCTGAGCTGTAAATTTATGTCTTTCATCAAAAATTGGAAAATTTCAGTCATTATTTCTTCAAATATTTTTTCCAACCTCATTTTCTCCCTCTTTCCGTTTTCCACTTATACATACTTAGGTCCTGAGATTCTGTTCATTTTATTGTCATCTTTCTCCTCAACCTCCTCTGACCTTCAAATTGGATACTTTCTGTTGATTTAAGTCCATTAATTCTTTTCTTCTTTCATCTCCAACCTGCTGTTATACCCAACTGGTGACTTTTTCATTTTAAATATTGTATTTTTTAATTCTAGAAATTCTTTTTATAGTTTTTATTTCTCCTGAGTTTTCCTACTTATTTAATTATCAAAGTATATTTTCCTCTATATTCTTGAGCCTAATATCAAACTTTCGTCTGATAGAGCCAACATCTACATCATCTGGAAGGGGGGAATTGCCTCCAAGGATTGCATTTTGAGTTTTGCTTTTTGGTTTTTAAATATGAGTTACAGTTTTCCTGTTTCTTCATATATCTAGTAATCTTGGATTGTGCTCTGCACCTTGTGAGTGACATGTTTTAGAGAGTCTGGATTCTGTTATATTCTTCTAAAAAGTATTGATTTTTCCCTTTTCCTTTTTTTCCCTTTTTTAAAAACAAAAACTAACTTGGTTAGACTCAAATCCCAAACTGTCTTCCATGAATAGATAGCAACTGAAATATCAGTTCAATTCCTTTATCCTAAACTGTGCTGCTTGAATTCTGTCCTGCTCATGTGTAGTTCAGGTATCAGATAAAAATTTGGCAGAATTTATCATCAGAATTTGGGGCTCCCCCTATCTGGCTGTCTTCTTCCTGAAATTTCTCACTTATTTTCCACCTGTGGTAGTTACTTGAATTTTGTCTTCTGATTCTTCAATCAAGTTAAACAGAGGTTTTCTCTTCTAGTTTTGGCTGCCCCGTGGATGAGAACTTCCTTTTACAGGTTAGAAGCTGTAAAAAACAGGAAACTCACTCAGTGTTATTTCCTTCTTCTAAGTGGTTGCTCTCCAGTGCCTTCAGTGCTTTTTATATTTTGTCCAGAATTTATCATTGCTATCTGTGGAAGGTTTGTCCAATAGAAGCTACTTAGCCATTACCAGAAGCAGAATCCTACATATATCCTTGGAAAACATTTCACAAATGCTATTTCCATTTTGAAATTAAAATGCCAAACTAAGGACCAAAAATAAGAAAACAGAGTAGTCTCAATTAGTAAATTAAAAAACAGTTGACCCTTGAACAACAAGTTTGAACTGCATGGGTCCACTTACCCACAGATTTTTTGTTTTGATAAATACTGTACAGTACTATGAATGTATTTTCTCTTATGATTTTCTTAATAACATTTTCTTTCCCCTAGTTCACTTTACTGTAAGAATACAGTATATAATACACACAGTATACAAGTATGTGTTAATTGACTATTTCTATTATCGGTAAGGCTTCCAGTCAACAGTAGTCTATTAGTAGTTAAATTTTGAAGGAGTCAGTGTGTCAACTATACTTCAATTAAAAAAAAACCCAAAGGCATTAAAATAAGTTTTGGGGGAGTCAAAGTTATATGTGGATTTTAAATTGTGCAGTGGGTCAGTACCTCTAGTCCCTCTGTTGTTCAAGGGTAAACTCTATTTTGATAATTATAAAATCTAAACAGGTTCAAAAATAGTTTCATGCTTCAGAGACAATGAAATTATATCTCTGACTCCTATGGATTTTTAAAAATGAGACAAGTGTGTGGAGGATCTACCCAGCAACAGAAGAGGAAATAAGACTTGGGGTATAAGAACTGGAGTAACAAAGGCAGCCAAGTGCCACAGCTTAAGATGTACAGAGTAAATCCTCATAATTCAAGAGAGAAATTATAGCAAAGTATTGAGAAGGTGACAATCATACCTATTACAGAGGATGGTGCAGCCTCTATTTCTCTACCATCATCCTCCCAAATTCTGGTTAAATATTTCAGGGTGATGGAAAGAGATGCTCATAGTATTTTAACCTATTTCTTTAATTATGGCTTAAATTACCATAAATTACTACTTTGGTCTTATAGGATCAGCTAGTCTTCATGAAAGATCAGAAATATCAGTCTAGGGGTGCCTGGGAGGCTCAGTTGGCTGAGTTTCTGACTCTTGACTTTGGCTCAGGTCATGAGCTCACAGTTCATGAGTTTGAGCCCCGCATGGGGCTCTGAGTTGACAGTGTGGAGCCTGTTGGGATTCTCTCTCTCTCTCTCTCTCTCTCTCTCTCTCCTCTGCCCTCCCCCGCTTGCTCTCTATCTCTTTCTCTCAAAAAAGAAAAAAAAACCAGTCTAATTGAATGTTACTGTGTCTCTGCAAGATGCTGATGCTGTTTTCCATTTGCATTAAATTAATATGGATAAAAGGTTGAGTGAACATTGGACAGAAAGGTTTACATAATAATTAAAACTGTTAAGAATTCAGGAGAGAGAGAATGCACTATTTGCAAATGGCAGACTGGGCTAGGAGACAAGCTGATCTTAAGTATCAGACAATTATTCCTTTTATACTCTTATCAAATATAAAATTGTGCATGTTCCTGGCCTGAAAGCTTAACTTTTATTCCCACCCTGCCTTTGAGTGTTCTCTTATACAAATAATCCCAACCTGTCATTACAGGGACTAAGCATCTACAATGGTTTAAATCTTTTTGTGCGGATAAGTTATTTTGTCAATTATGTTCTATATTCTTATAAATATTTTTATTTTTTTTGAAATGGGAAGAAATATTAGAATAAAAATAATTTATCAGTATACATTTTAATGTTAACAGTTATGTTGTAATTCTGAGAAAAAGTAAATAAGTTAAAATATAACACAGAAATCATACAAATGAAGTCAAGGGAAAAAGCAATTTAAAAAACATAATGGGAGAAAAAGACCAAAAGTAACATGCAATCATGTCAATAAATACAAACTATTTGTTTATCATATAAATGGTTTGTAAAAAACAAACAAAACAATTCTATATTTTGTCTAAGTTAATGAGACACACTTGAAATGCTAGCAATAGATAAAAACTTAAAAGATAGTACTGTCTATCAATAGTATGCAAATAAAAGACAGTTGAAATTGTAATAGAAGTTACAGATCTCAGAACAAAAATGCCTGATTAAAAGTGCCTTTACATAATTTCAACAATATTTTTTCTAAAATTTTTAAAGTAAAGTTAGTTAAATACTAGATGAAATGTAACATAGTAGAGACTTCAACCCTTATCAAAATCTGTGTGAAATGGTACATAAATAAGGTGGAGTCAAGTAAAATTAAAATATTTAAAAGAGAAATTCAGTTCTTCAATGATTCTTATTCTTTTTTAGATCAATGTTCCTTTTGAGAATTTGACTACATGTATAGGACCCCTCTCCAGATAAATTTTGCCAACTATTTCAGGTATTCAAGAACTTTCTGAAGCTATGGTACCATCCCTTAGTACACATTGGGATCATAATAGCCAACATTTATAAGCACTTCCCAAGTGCTAGGCATTATATTAAGTACTTTATATGAAATTTTATCTAATCCTTATAACCACCTTAGAAGGTACTACTCTTCATAACAACCTACAGGAACAAAATTATCATTATTTCCATTTTACAGATCAGCTGAATGAAACCTAGAGATGCTATTACTTGTCCAATGTCACATGGTCAGTAAAAGAGATGGGATTTATAGTTTTATCTCTTTGATCTCAGGTTTCCAGCTCTTTTTTTTTTTTTTTTTTCAAGAGAGAGAAAGAGTACGAGCAGGGGAGAGGGGTAGAGGGAGAAGCAAAGAATCTTAAACAGGCTCCACACTCAGTGCGGAGACAGACTGACTTGAGGCTAGCCATGGGGCTGGATCCCAGGACCCTGGGATCATGACCTGAGGTGCAATCAAGAGTCAGATGTACCACCAACTGAGCCACCCAAGTGCCCAATCAGGTTTCTACCTCTTAATCACTATGATACGTTGTCTCTCAGTAAGGTCTTTCCAAATTACTTAAAAATTGATATATCTGAAAAAAAGAGATATAAACATATCCAAAAGTATATCTAATACCATTTTTTATTTATACTACTCTCATTGCAAAAGAGAATTCGAAGTAGTTACAGAGATACAAACAAAATAAAAAATATACAAGAATGTGTGTATGGTGGTGGTGGGAGAATAAGAAAGTGAAATAAAAGTAGAGGTAGAGCCAGAACCAAAAGTGGATATCATAAGGTCATCTATGACTGATATAGAGGTGAACCACATATTTACCTCTGAATCGCATAGTGGCCAGAGAAAAGAAGGATTTAATCTATACTGTTTTACCTGGGACTTAATTGGAGAAAAAGATCTTTTCTGGGAAACACTGTGTAGACAATATCCTCAACATTATACAATAGTGACTCTTAAGATAAATGTTTCTTACATATTTTTTTGATATAGGCCAAAGCATGATGTCAGAGTACAGGTCAGAACAGACAATTCTATCCATGATACAATGAAGTCTGAGTATAAAACATCTGGATTGGGCTGGGATAAAAGGTAGAATGGGAAATGGACAGATGAGAAATCCTTCAGGTCATTTTTTGGGCAATTAAGCTTTTGAATTTAGCAGCTGAGAGTTTATTTCAAGAACCAGGAGTACAGAAATTATATATTGTTTATGTTGAAACAGATACACAGTTAAGCAGAGGGTAAAACTGATAGCTTCTTAAGGAAGTTAGGGGACCTGAATAAGATAGATGTCTGAATTTCAGACTTTCCATCAAAGTAAGTTGAAGGAAGACCTATATATAAAGATAATGTCTAATTCACATTGACATATAAATATGTAATATTGGAGACATGGCTTAAATTCAAATAGAAAATTTTCTTTGTTAAATAACAATGTTGGTATAATATAACAAGATTATGAAAAGTTGGCAAAGCAGTACTTGAGAAAACATATTGCTCTAAATATCTTATTAGTTTACAAAATAATAAATCATGTATCTATATGAGAACATAGACAAAGAACAAAGTAAAAACCTTAAGTGTGTAAGAAAATAAAAAAATGAAAGAACAGAAATAAACTATTCAAATTGACAATAACTAATATTTAAAAACCTAGTTAGAGTTGCTACTTTGAAAAAGAGAACCAATACATGGCATTGTTCTAGCTGCTAAAAGTATTTTTAAAAAATTTTTAAAGAGAATTCAGATAGTTATTTCTAAATTTTATTTTGGAGGTGAAGGGCAAAGAATCAAATCAAGTTCATAAAATTGGGAAACATTACAGTTATGCCGTCAAAGTTCGGTAAGATGAGGACAAACAGGAATAGAGAGAGGGTAGGAGAGAGACATTCCTGGAAAATGAAACAGCCTAAGGATATAGAGACAGGAACGAATATTGTGTGCCATTGAGAAATAAGGTAGGTAAGATCTGGTTGAAACACATTATGGAAGATCTCATTATCAATGAATATTTAGAAGAAGGAAGGAAGAATGAAAAGAAAAACAGAAGACCAAAGTCTGAGCTTTAAGGAAATGCTCTTAGGGATTGTAGGAAACAGGGTCAGTTTGAAAGTGGAAGAGGCAGATGCTGAGTTGGTATCTGTGGACTGAATAAAAGAAACAGCTATTACTGTACAGAAGTCAAGAAATAAAAATGAGCCTAGTGATTTTACAAGGAGAATGTGGAAGCAAGATGTTGTACTCTTTGAATAAATAAGTTTATAATCAAGTTAGGAAGACCAAGAACTATGTAACAGTACAATGTAATACAAATGCTCTATTACGTTTACCTTTAAAGGTATGTATTTAAGCAAGTCCCTCTGTAATGTTCTTAGAGAATTCTGAATCCATGCGCCTTTTACATGTAAAATTTCTAAAATAATAATTTAAAAATATGAATACCTTTTATATCATAGGGGAAGATGTTTGAAATAATTCTGGAGAAGTTATCAGATGAGCTTTTCTTCTCAGATTGGCAACTTTACTATATTCAGAGAAACATCTCTTTCAAAGCAAGTAAAATCAAACTTTAAAAGTTGCTAAATATCCAGAAAAAAAGCCCTGCAAATTCAACCACATCTATTTATGCTTTATCACTAGACAAGCACAGGTCTGAATGTTATGGTGATGTTATCACATTAAGTGAAGACGCTGTTGCTATGTCAAAAGATTTTATATTGTAACAGTGACAATATTATTTTTAACACTTAAACTGAAGCTAGAATTAGCTAAAACATATACATTTTCCGAACTAACTTTTTAGAATACAATTAAACCTTTAATTGAATACAAGAGTTTTCTAGGTAAGATTAATACTTTTGAAAGTCTCTCTCTTTGCATATATATTTTTATTTCTATATTTATTGTGCATTCTACTGATATATGTTTAAAAAGTAAAATTAAAGTCTGTACCTAAATTTAAAGGACAAGTTGATACATTGAATTAAAATCACCTTAATTTACTAAGATTATCTGAAGGATAACAACAATATAGAAATCTAAGTATATTTCAGAGAACTGTTAAAGACACTATCTTGCTTATCTTCAGCAAACAGGCAATGACGGCAAATTAAAGCAAGCTTGTGTGTATGTGTAAACCATACCCCCAAACCCACGCATCAATACCCTCACATCCAGTATCAAACATATACTGTGACGGCTGATTTACTGCTCAACCACACAATCAACGGTAGAAACTTCTATGGTTCTTTGTTAATAGATTAGCATTTGGCTTCTGTTTGCTGATCCAAACAAAAAGTATAAGGAAAGGCAGGAGCAAGGCATTTATAAATTTAATTATATGACTAGCTGTCTCAAAATCATAAGGTCTTCATATTATGGGGTGAAGTAACATTTCCTAAATCTTTATGCAAATAAACACTACTTTAGAAGTAAGGCATCTTAACATTGCTAACCCAAATGTGTGCAAACCTAATCTGGTAAATTGTTTAATGGCAATACTGCCACCCTTACTGATGAAATCTTAAATTGTTAGTGAGGCTTTACATATTAGACCATTTGTGATACATTCATGTAAATTCTGGTTTATTTCATTTATCCTCCAATGTAGAGGGTATAAATCACAGAAAATACAGTACGCTCAATGTAAACTTTTTAAAAAACTATTATTCAGTAAGGGCCAAGTTATGAATGCATCTTAATATCTTGTGACCATTCTTTCAAGCTCAAAAATGTACTTTACATTCAGAATACTCTCTAGAAAAACATAAACTTTCCATCAAAATATGGTTCATAGGATGAGGATTTGAAGTTATATTTTCAAGCGTAAATTTAAGAAATACACTTACCTTTGATTCGAGGTAGACATTTGCTGATGACATTTTTGTAATTTTGCATATGTAACTAACTAAAGAGATGGCACAAAGAATAAACAGACTATCATTAATTAATGCTCGAACAAACACAGTCCACTTCAATTGATTCTCTGGGACATCTCCATGGACTAACACTGCACAAGTCAAGTTCACCACTAAAAAAAGAAGGCTTGCCAATATGAAGCCTAAATGCAACAGAATTCTGAAAGAAAAAAATAAATTTATTAGATGTCTATATTCTAATGAGAGATTAGATTTAATTCTGAATTAGTGTGTTATTTTAGGTACAATAATTCTTTCAGTATAAAATCTTTATAATTTAAATACAAATTTAATAATCAATCAGAGTTACTTGAGATATCTTTGCTGTCATGAAATAAATAAACCTTTAAAAAATGGCATTAGGTTTTAAAACATTAATTTAAAAATAATCTCATGTGGACTTGAATTCAGCTGCTTCTACTGGGAAGAATAATATAAGATCATTTTAACATTAAGTCAAGTAATCCTGCCTTTTTCATTTTTATAACTACTAAACATATTTTCATTGACCTTTTCATTCTAGGGATTACTAGGCTTTTATAATTTGCCTTGAAAATTAATATACTCTATCTAAATTTAACCTGATCACTAATATTAATTTTAAGAGATTGAGGGAAATGTGTTTTAAATAATGTTAAATTTTTATGAGCTTCTGATTATCTATAGCAAACATCACTTTCAAACATGACTAAAGAAGAGCATAGGGACAGTAGATGCAGAGTTTCAAGCATTTCCTCAATATCTCAGCTTCTTATAAAGTTGCATATTTACTATGCATACAGAGGAACTCTGAAAATGAAATACTCAACTATATCCTTGGGGTGCCTGGGCTCAGTGGGTTAGGCGTCTGATTTCAGCTCAGGTCATAATCTCGCGGCTCATGAGTTTGAGTCCTGCATCGGGCTCTGTGTTGACAGCACAGAGTCTCGAATCTGCTTCAGATTCTGTGTATCCCTCTCTCTCTGCCCCTCCCCTGCTTGTGCTCTGTCTCTCTTCTCAAAAATAAACATTAAAAAAAAAAAAAGGGATTGCTCAACTATATCCCCCTAAGAATTAGACCACTGCATAAAAATTCTTCATGTAAGGTGTGACTATCTGTATTAAGTAGCTGTAACAGCTATCTATATGAAAGTAATCCCAGTTCAAATACGTTTATAATCCAAATTAATATAAACCAGAAATTTATTCAAAATCCTAACATCTTCTATTTTGGATCATTTTCAATAGTGGGAATCATAAAATGTTGTCTGCCTTTGGAATTAGTTTGAAAGAGGTTAATTAAAGGTAATGTGTAATCTGTAACAAGTAATCTTTGTTAAGTGTACATTCAAAGTACAAAAAGTCTGGTTTGAGAAGTATAGATCTTAATATTCTCTCAGATTAAGTAATAAAAATAACAATATGTAAATTGAAACCCAAAATGGACCTTGAAATTATCCATATACCCAGAGGATTTATGATAGTTTAGGATGCCAAAATATAGAGAGGTTAAATGAGTTAAATAGCCAAAGAGTCAGTGGGAGAATCGGTCTGAAACCCAAGTCTCCTAACTCTCTAGCTTAGCACTCTCATTTTTGATGTTAATCAGTACTGAAACATTCCTTATTTCATGGAACTATACTATACACGCTTGTTCAAACAGTATAATCTACCTGTAGTATGTGGAGGCCCTATGAAACTATACCCAACATCTAATGCAGGACAGTAGCAGAACAAAAACAGGTGTTAGGTAGCAAAATGGCTCAAGGGGGAGAAATGCAGATTACTCAATTCACTTCCCATGTGCTAATCTAACCACAGGACTTCCTATTAAACACTACAGCATCCTCAACTACTATACCCTTCTACCTTGAGAAGTCTATTGTAAAAAAAATTAGATCTTGCTACTCACGAAACTTACTTGTGTTTGTCAAGTTCAGTGGCACATCTGACTTTACATATAACCTATAAAAAGAATATAGAAAGGATTTTGAAAACATGTGTAATATAATATTCCTAAATTTGTTTTGACTTTGTGTTTCAACACGGTAAACTACAAATAATAATAATATGTTACAAATAATAATAGTTAAATAAACTCAAATGTTAACATTTGCACTACAATGAAGCAAAAACAAGCAGGTTTCCAAAGGCTTAAAACAATAATTTTCTTTGTCTCAAATTTGAGTTTCTACTTTAAATTTTTAAACAGAATGAATTCAGTTTAAATATTTATTGAACTTTTATTATGAGCCGGACATTGTGCTGGGTAGCTTGCCACCTTTTCTAAACTTCATTATATTACTTACATTTTGTCTTAAAATGGAACTACTTACTTAAATATGAATATGATTGAATATTCTCCAAAGGTTATTTTCCCCTAAGATGAAATGGAGTAGTAAAAGGAAACAGGGGACCAAAAATGAACACAAAGAGAATGAGCATATATCATACTTAGTAAACTTCCTTCTTTCACAAAGCCTTGCAAAGGGCAGGTAGGTTCTCAAATAGTTGTTGAATAAAATTAAGTAGGTATGTAAGTAGAATTTGAAATTAACATGGTAAATTCTGAGAGCATCGTGTGGAAGGTCTTAATTTCTCACTGGTGAATTTGGATTTTATTTAGATAATGGAAAGATACTGAAGTTTTTTATGTAGATACTCCAAAATATGAAATTTCATTAATATGGTATCAATGCACAGACTACTAATGAGGAATTATGGACTTGAAGTAGAAAGACTAGTTATAAGACTATTGAAATAGGGTATGAACTCTGGGGGCATGGGAAGAAAGGCAAGTATAAAGCATTATAAAGAAAAATAGTGTATGCATTTGATAACTTACTAATTCCATTCAAGCAATTATTGAGCACATATTTTGAAAGATGCTGTGGATTAATAAATATAGTAACTGTTTCTGCTCTCAGGGAACTCAGTGTATTGAAGAAACAGATAAGCCATTTATTTTAACACATTGTGATATCCATGCAAAAGATAGATCCTCTTACATCTTTTGCATGGAAGGGAGAAGCACTAATTTAGTTCAAGAATTGGTAAGAGGTGAGGAGAAAGGGGAAAGACTGCATAGAGTCAGGGAGGACTTCTCAAAGAAAGTCACATTTGAGCCAGAGCCAAGTTATGAAGGGCAAATGAGTGTTAGGCAAATGCTCAGGCAAAGATAGCATCTACTATATCCCATGCATCTACTCATATCCATTGTATTTTGGTTAAACAGAAGGTAGATGTGTGACATAGGAGTCCAAAGCATACTACTTAAGTCATTCTCAGATGTATCCATTTTCTCTGTCTCCACTACTAAGGTGCATATTACAACAGCTTTTTAATTGGTCTCTCTGCTTCTATGCTTTACTCTTATCTTTAGAAGGTAAATGTTCATTTTACTACATTTCCTTTCTGAGCTGTCTAGATATAATTTTAATTGTTTTTATAAATATATATAACACAAAACTCACCATTTTTTTTTTTTTTACAAATAGTTTATTGTCAAATTAGTTTCCACATAACACTCAGTGCTCATCCCCAAAGTGCCCTCACATTGGTGTGCACACCATCACCTTCATCCATCTCCAGAACTTATTCACCCTCTCAAACTAAACTTCTGTATTCATGAAGCAACAACTCCTCATTCCTCCC
Organism: Crocuta crocuta; assembly: GCF_008692635.1. Classification (NCBI taxonomy): domain Eukaryota; kingdom Metazoa; phylum Chordata; class Mammalia; order Carnivora; family Hyaenidae; genus Crocuta; species Crocuta crocuta. The sequence continues at coordinate 138,200 of NW_027527551.1, read as the reverse complement.
TCCTCCGATACCTGGCAACCCCCATTCTATTTTCTGTCTCTGTGAATTTGACTGCTCTAGTAACCTCATATAAGGGGAGTAGTACATTTGTTCTTTTGTAATTGGCTTATATCACATAGCATAATGTCTTCCAGTTTTGTCCACATTGTAAAGTGTGTCACAATTTCCTTCTCCTTTAAGGCTAAGATTCCATGGTATGTATATACCACATTTTGTTTATCCATTCATCCACCAATGGACACTTGAGTATCTTCCACCTTTTCCATATTGTGAATTGTGCTGCTATAAATAATATGTTCTATATATGAACATGTTTTTTAAAATTTTTTAATGTTTATTTATTTTTGAGAGAGACAGACAGACAGAGCATGCACAGGGAAGGGACACAGAGAGAGGGAGAATGGAATCTGAAGCAGGCTCCAGTGTCCGAGCTGTCAGCACAAAGCCTGATGTGGGGCTCTAACTCATGAACTGTGACATCATTACCTGAGCAGAAGTTAGATGCTTAACCAACTGAGCCACCCAGGTACCCCTATATGAACATGTATTAATATGATTTTACAGAATCATCTGACAGTAAATTGCATATGTGATGCCCTTTAACCATGTGTACTTCAATGTATACTTCCTTAAAAAATATAGTTCTCTTATGTAATGACAATATAATTACAAAAATTATAAAACTGAATATTGATACAACAGTATCTAATTTTCAGGCCTTATTCAGATTTTGCCATTTGTTTCAATAATGCCTCTTATGGAAAAAAATGTCCAGGATTATGCACAAATCTATGCATCTAATCTTTAATTTTCTATTTTTTCTTTTATCTTTTCAGCGATTTTATAGTATGATTTTCTGTTTGGGTTTATCTGTTTCTTTGTAAGTAGATTCAGGATATGCATTTTGGTAGGAATACCACAGAAGCGATGGTGCTGTGTTCTTCTCAGTGAATTACATGAGGAGGCTCAAGATGTTGATTTGTCCCATTACTATGATACTCATTTTGAGCAATTAGTTAAGGTGTTATCTATCAGGTTTCTTCACTAAGTTACCATTTTTCTCATTGTCATGAGTACAATGTGGAGAGATATTTATAGACTATGTAAATATCTTTTGTTCTTCAAACTTTCACCCACTAGTTTTGTTTGGCACCTATTGACTGAATAAATTATTACTATAATGGAACAATTCCATTTAAAAAAGTAAATCTGATCATACTATTCCAGGACAAAGCCCACACTCCTCTGACACAACAGGTCTTTCATCATCTCACCTCACCTTCCCATCATTGCATCCTTTTATTCCCTCTTCAATCTTATGGTCTGGTCACTATGGATTATTTACAGTTCTTCAAATAGGGGATTCCATTTCATATTTCTGTGCCTTCATATGTCTTTTTACTTTACCTGAAATAAGCTTTCTTGGTATATCACAAATTCCAACTCATCCTCCAAGATTTTACTTGAGAGTCATCTTTTATATTGTCACCTTAAGTGCCTTAGGAAGAGAGAAACCAGTTTGTATCCTTGCCTTACTAATCATCCTTTATGGTATTTATTTACATTTTTATTTCCCTCTTAAGACAGACCATTATTTACTCATATTTATAGCCCTGGTGCCTAGCATAATGCTTGGTTCATAGTAGGCTTTCAGAAAATGCTGGAATAAATAAATAGTGAATTTATGTCAAATCAAGTATTTTGGCATGTTGTTATAATGTGGGTGAGTATGTGAAATGCAGCACAAGTTGAAATTGGAGGGATAAGCAGTTGCCCAATCATGGAGGCTTTGTGTAAAAATTCTAAAGAATTATCTTTAACTCCCACAAACTCTGTAATATGATTTTATGTTTGAGTGATTTCTTAGGTGAAGTGTAGAAAATGGATTAGAATGGTGTAAAGGACTCTAGTTAAAATACTGTTGAACTCGAATGAGTCTACTCAAGCACATTCTCAGGTTGTGAATCTAAAGACCTGAATGTGAGACCTGAAAACATAAAAATCCTAGAAGAGAGCATAGGCAGTAATTTCTCTGATATTGGTGACAGCAACATTTTTCTAGATATGCTTCCTGAGGTAAGGGAAACAAAAGTAAAAATAAACTATTGGGACCACATCAAAATAAAAGGCTTCTGCACAGCAAAGGAAACCATCAACAAAACAAAAAAGACAATCTACTGCATGGAAAAAGATATTTGCAAATGAAATATCTGATAAGGGGTTAAGATCCAAAATATGTGAAGAGCTTATGCAACTCAACACCAAAGAAACCCCCAAATAATCTAATTAAAAATGGGCAGAAGACAAGAACAGACATTTCTCCAAAGACCTACAGATGGTCAACATACACGTGAAAATATGCCCAAAATCACTAATCATCAGAGAAATGCAAATCAAAACCACAATGAGCTATTACTTCATACTAGTCAGAATGGCAAAAAATTAAAAAAAAAAAAAAAAAAAGAAAAAGAAAAAGAAAAAAGTGTTGGTGTGGAAAAAAAGTAACCCTTTGTGCACTGTTGGTGGGAATGCAAACTAGGGCAGCTGCTGTGGAAAACAGTATGAAGTTCTTCCAAGAACTGGAAGTAGACTAACCATATGATTCAGTAATTTTTTACTCAGTATTTACCCAAAGAATATGAAAATACTAACACAACAAGATATGCACTTCTATATCTACTGACATATAATTTATAATAGCCAAGACATGGAAGCAGCCCAGGTGTTCATTGATAGATGAATGGATAAAGAAGATATGGTACATATATACAATGGACTATTACTCAGCCATAAAAAACAATGAAATTTTGTCATTTGCAACAACAGGGATAGAAGGAAGTAAGTGAAAAAATTAGTCAGAGAAAGACAAATACCATATGATTTCACTCATATGTGGAATTTAAGAAACAAAACAAATGAACAAAGAAAAAAGAGACAACCCAAACAAGATTCTTAGAGAAAATATAGAGAACAAATTGGTGACTGGGGGGATGGGTAAAATAGATAGAGAATTAAACGTACACTTATTGTGAAGAACACTGAGTACTGTACAGATTGCTTAATCACTATATTGTACACCTGAAACCAATGTAACTCTGTACTTTAATTATACTAGAAAAAAAAAGAATGTTATATGAACAAAATTATACAGTATGTAACCTTTTGGAACTGGATTTTTCACTCACCATAATTCTTTGGAAATGAATGTAGATTGTTGTGTGTAGAAATAAATTTGTTCTTAAAAAATAATAAAGAAGTGAGAGAATGATGGTCCCACTGACAACAATTTTTAAAAAGTCAGGTTGTGGAATTGATTCTTAGTTTTAAAATTTATCACAGGCAGACATATTGAGAAGACAGATGAGTCTATGGCCATACCACCCTGAACACGCCTGATCTTGTCTCATCTCAGAAGCTAAGCAGGGTCAGGCCTGGTTAGTACTCGGATGGGAGAAGACAGGTGAGTTTTGGAATATAGGAAGGAAATTATGGCCACCTCTAGAGGTAACAACTGAAACTCAGACTAGAAGACATTTGAGGGAGCAGTGTAGATAGGAAGACAACTTGTGATATGTTCACACTTAGCAGAATGAAAACAAAGAGGGAAGAAAAGAGAGATGGGCAAAGGAGACAGATCTAAGAATCAAACTAGTCACAGAGAATAGTAGAGTAGTTTAGAAGTAACAGGAAGCAAGGATAGCCCTTGTTAAAGTCTGCAGAAAGTCAAGAATGACTAAGAAAAGGCCATTTGGTTGGGTTACCAGTATCTCATTGGTACCTTGAAGATAACAGTTTTCAGTGGAATAATAGAACAAATGTACATGTAGTTAATAGAGGGTACGACAACAAAGACAGTAAGTATAGACTCTATGAGACATATTTGAAGATAAGAGAAACCTGGGAAAATCTGTGTTGAGAGACATTTTTAAATGAATACTGCATATTTCTGCATGGTCTAGGTCTTCTGAACAAAGGGCTTTGTATAGCAAACAACCTTGAAAACTAGAGATAATGTCTACCTTAAGTCCAGAGGGAAGATTTGTTTTCCGACTAATAGAATAAAGATGGAGAACATCTCCCTCTGTGGGGACATTCAGGGAGTGGTAAAGTCTCCCTATCCTTCATGGCTTACATTCTGGAGTAAAGATAAGGTCTGACTGTCTGTCTTTTGTCCTTATTTCAGGGTTCTTCTCCTGTAATACACCCTGCTGCAGGCAGAGGTAACATCTGGCCCTCACTCTGTTAACCTTATGGAAACTGGGGCTAGGGACCTGATGGAAGACATTGCTTTCATTGTTGTTTTTTCAGTGAGTAATAAATGGTCTTTTTTCTGACCCCATGGGTCTTGTGTTTTCTGTTAGTATATATATATACAATGGTGGCAAATTAATCTGTTAGCTTGCAAGTAAGGTAAAATCTCAGATCTTTCATTGTTTCTGATTTAATAATCTGCTGGCCAGAAATAGAGGTGAAATGATAAATGGGGAGCAGGAGAGAGGAAGAGAGAGTTCAATTGTTAAAGAAGGCTCTAGAAGGAGATTAACCTTGAAAATCAGGAAAATATATACTTTGAGTCAAGAGGTTAGAAAAAAGTAGTTGAAGGAAAACCTGGAGGACTGCACAGAAAATTTAAAATAATCTATAAACCAGCTGTTAAAATAAGGAATTTGGATGTAGCTATAGCATGGATACAAACATTTTGATATAGAGAAGATGGATGAGAGAATTGGGCAGATGGATTCTATTTTTTTCTAGTAAAGTAGGAGGCAAGGTCATATCCTGGGAAGGGATGTTAGATTTAAGCACTGGTAATATGGAAAACATTTGGAACACATGAATAGAAGGGTTATAAAGGAATGTATTGAGAAGCAGAGAGGTCCAACTAAAGTCCAGCAGTTGTCAGTGGATACAGTTTGCAAGATTTCCTAATTTTAAAATTGAAAAAATCTAATAGAAGAAAATGGATGCCATTATAAAAAGTTCAAATAACTAGGATGCATTTTTCATGTAATCATTTAAAACCATAACATGCAAAACTATTAGAGAGAAAGAAAAAGTGGGTGAGTAAATTGTATTGGCACAGCAAAAAGTCAAGGAAGGGGAATACTAGATTGATCATATGTTCCAAGTACAAAGGACATCACAAGGTAGCTAGTGGAGTAGGGAAAACAGAAGTAGTAAAGTGATTAAAAGTTGGGATGAGGTTGAGAAACAGAAAAAAGGATGATTTCAAGATGTATAAGGGAAAAGAGAGAGAAGACACTGGTTAGAAAAATTGCTTGATTTTCAATGACCCAAGGTGTGGCCTTGCTTTTGGGTGGCTAAAATAGAAAGGGAGGATTTTAGAGCTCTGAGAAGCCACTGATTAGAGACTCAATGGATGGATTATCAATATGGTCTTTGAAAAAGATCTACATAACAGCAGATCAGGGCAGAAGAAAGAAAGTGCTGATTCATGCAGGAAAGTGGAAGTTATTATTATAGCCAATGATGACCTAATCAGATGGCATGGATTTCAGAAATGATGATGGTATAATATCAGTAAGTAGTATTGGGAAACATAAAATAGGCTGATTGCTCTTCCCACAAATTAAGATGGGAGGGGGTTTATAAGGCACAGAGTGTCATCTGGAGAAAGTTAGATTTCAGTGAAGGTATTTAAGTTTCAAATGAAGAAGCGAATGGGGATAAGGTGGGAAGTATAAAAAGGTTACAGGTCATGTACAGGGATAAAAAATGGATGGGAAGGAGTTGAGAAGAATAAGGAAAAAATTAAAGGTCAGCTATCAGCCCAGATTTGCAGAATACATTACAATGCATCATAAATACAACCAGGGGCTTAAATCATATTTGGAGTATAATAAGGTTAAAAACAAGGATTTGATATTAGTAGAATATAGAATATATACTTAATATAATATAGCTAACAGGACATGATCCTGAATAAAACAAAAGTCAGTAATACAAAAAATGTCAAGGAATTATATATTACTTGTTAAGACAGTGAAGGGTAGTTCATGAAACATAATAAACATGTACTTCATATAAATTATTTTGAAGTTTAGAATGGTAAATAACATACATCTAAATGGCTTGTTGATGTCAATGTATGTCAGAGGGGCCATATCTTTGCAGGTCTTTCTTAATACCAGAAAACTGAATAAATGAGCCATTTACAGAAGGATATTGTGCTTTATTATGAAAGTATTAAGAATTCTATGGGTTGATGGAGAGTTTTCATTATATAACCCATCTTTATCCCACAAAGTAGTAGCCCCTTATTTAGAAGATATTGATTTAGAAATTTTGAATTAATGAATATTTAAAATACTGTTATCATTTAGCACACTTTATTTTTTTAAAAAATTTCAACCTATTTCTAAGTGACCTGAAACGATTTTTCCATTTTAGATGTCAGCTTCCATATTCTGTCTCCCTATTGAACTCTTCAAATAAAGGGATGAAAGATCAGAGTACAACAGATATATTTTACTTGTGAATGTTATCTAATGTAAGTTTAATTAATACATGTGTCCCAAGATTTGAGAAAGAGTTACACTGCAGCTATATATTACTTATTGTTTTCTGTTGCAGGTAGACCTATGTTGCATGTAGATGTTAGGGACTGAAATACTTATAGACTGGATGCATTTTATAGAATTTCTTTTGTTTCAAGTTGATTTTTCCACTTTTGTTGATTTCACATAGAAACTTGAATGGAATTTTCACTGGAATTTTCAAGTGGAAACTTTATTGGAAAATTTGGCATTGATGCAATTGATTTCACAGACAGTTATCCACAGTTTCCATCTCAATTGTTTAAGTTCCCATGAAGAGTAGTGCACCATTTTCAAGCCTACCATTGCTACTGCTTGCATATAAAAAAATGAGGCTTTGCCTACTTTAGCTATAAATTGAATAGCCAGACATTTTTTAGATATTCTCTCTCAATGCCTATATTTCATTTTTAAGAACTCTCTCTCTCTTTTTGTTTTTAACCTTCAAAGCATGTTTTTCTTTACAGTAGCCTATTCTTTCTGGGATACATAGGATACAATACATTCTTGTCTCTCTCTTAGGACACTAAACCTTTTTTTTTTTTTAATTTAACTTTCTTCTTTCAGGCAGACAAATGAGGAGACAGAGAAATTTAACCCAAATGAAGGAACAGGACAGTGACATAGCAAGAGATCTAAGTGAAACAGATATAAGTAACGTGCCTGATAGAGGATTCAAAGCAATGATCATAAGCATACTCAATGAACAGGAGAAAAGAGTGGAAGATATAAGTGAGACACTTAACACATAGATAAGGAACAACATAGCAAAAATAAATTACTCAATAAACAAAATGAGAAACACGCTTGACAGAATGAACAGCAGGATGGAGGAATTAGAGGAATGAATTAATGATTTAGAAGACAGAGCATTGCAAAGTAATCAAGCTGAACAAAAGAGAGAAAAGAGGCATATGCAAATTTAGAATAGACATAGGGAACTCAGTGACTTCATCAAATGTAATATTTGTATTATAGGAGTCCTAGAAGAAGAGCGAGAAAAGGGTGCAGAAAATTCATTTGAAGAAATAATAGCTAAAAAACTCTGTAATCTGGAGAAGGAAACATATCCAGATCCAGGAGGCACAGAGAATTCCCATCAAAATCAACAAAAGGAGATCCACACCAAAACATATTGTAATTAAACTGGTAAAAGACAGTAATAAGGAAAAAATTCTTTTTTAAAAAATGTTTTATTTATTTCTGAGAAAGAGAGGCAGTGTGAGCAGGAGGGGAGGGTCAGAGAGAGAGGGAGACACAGAATCTGAAACAGGCTCCAGGCTCTGAGCTAGCTGTCAGCACAGAGCCCGACGCGGGGCTCGAGCCCACGAACCGTGAGATCATGACCTGAGCCGAAGTCTGTCACTTAACCGACTGAGCCACCCAGGTGTCCCTAAGGAAAAAATTCTAAAAGCAGCAAGACAAAAGAAGACAGTAACTTACAAGGGAGGGGATTTTTCAGCAGAAACTTTCCAAGCCAGATGGGAGTGGCATGATATGTACAAGGTGCTGAATGGGAAAAATCTGCAGCCAAGAACACTATCCAGTAAGGCTACCAGAGGTAAAGAGTTTTCTCGATTAACAAAAACTAAAGGAGTTCATGACCACTAAACCAGCTCTACAAGAAATATTAAAGGGGACTCTGAGTGGAAAGGAGAGGCCAAATGTGAATTATAAAGGTAGGAAACACANAATATAATATAATATAATATAATATAATATAATATAATATATAATACCATATACCTAAAATGTGGGGAGGAAAGGAATGAGGAATGAATTCAAACTTAAATGACCATTAACTTAATATAGATTGCTATATGCAGAAGAGTTTATATACAAACTCAATGGTAAACACATATCAAAACTCACTAATAAATATGCAAAGAATAAAGAGAAAGAAATCCAAATATATCACTAAAGAAAACCAGCAAACCATGAAAGAGAGAAAGACCAGAAAGGATCAGAGAAAATCTTCTGAAACAACCACGAAACAAGAAATAAAACAGCAATAAATGCATATCTATTGATAATTACTTTGTATATAAATGCTCCAATCAAGATACAGGATGTAGTGTGACATATTCATTCATTACAGAATGAATAAAAAAAACAAAAACACAAGGTCCATCTACATGCTGCCTACAACAGACTCATTTTAGACCTAAAGACATCTACAGATTGAAAGTGAGGGCATCTGATTGGGATTCTTGATCTTGGGGTCATGAGTTCAATTCCCACTTTGGGCATAGAGCCCAAAGTTTATTTATTTACCTTAAAAAATAAATAGGAAGTGAGTGGATGGAGAAACATCTAACACGCGAATGGAGGTCAAAAGAAAGTCAGAATAGTAACACTTATATCGGACAAATTAGACTTTAAAACAAAGACTGTAACAAGAGAGAAAGAAGGACACTAAATAATAATAAAGACAACAATCCAACAAGAAGATATGGCAATTATAAATATTTATGCATGCAACATAGAAACACCCAACCAAATACATAAAACAGTTAATAACAAACATAAAGGAACTAATTGATCATAATACAATTATAGGGGGCGCCTGGGTGGCTTAGTCGGTTAAGCGTCCAACTTTCGCTAAGGTCATTATCTCGCAGTTCTCGGGTTCGAGCCCCACGTTGGGCTCTGTGCTGACTGCCAGCTCAGAGCCTGGAGCCTGTTTCAGTCTGTGACTCCCTCTCTCTCTGACCCTCCTCTGCTCACGCTGTCTCTCTCTCTCCTAAGAAATAAATAAAAAAATAATAATAATACAATTATAGTAGGGGACATTAACACCCCACTCACATCAATGAACAGATGATCTAAACAGAAAATCAATAAGGAAACAATGACTTTAAATGACATTGGAACAGATGGATTTAAGAGATATATTCACAACATTTCATCCTAAAACTCCAGAGTACACATTCTTTACAAGTGCACATGGAACATTCTCCAGAATAAATCACATATAAGCTTACAAAACAAGCTTCAACAAATTGATGAAGATTGAATGATCTATCAAAAATATTCTAGGGGCACCTGGGTGGCTCAGTCAGTTAAGCATCCAACTTCAGCTCAGATCATGATCTCACGGTTTGTGAGTTTGACCCCTGCATTGGGCTCTGTGCTGAGAGCATGGAGCCTGCTTTGGATTCTGTGTCTCCTCCTCTTTCTCCCCCTCCCCTGCCTGCACTCTGTCTGTCTCTCGAAAATAAATAAACATTTAAAAAAATTTTAAAAAAGATTCTATGCATCTTTTCTGACCATAATGCTGTGAAACTATAAGTCAGCCACAAGAAAAAAATCTAAAATGAGTACAAATACACGGGGGCTAATAACAGGCTACTAATAAATGAATAGGTCAACCCAAGAAATAAGAGAAGAAATTTTAAAAGTACATGGACACAAATAAAAATAAAAACACAATGGTCCAAAACCTTTGGGATACAGCTAAAGTGGTTCTGAGAAAGTTATAACAATATAGGCCTACCTCAAGAAGTAAGAAAAAACCCAAACAAAAAACTTAACCTTACACTTAAAGGAGTTAGAAAAAGAACGACAAACATAACCTAAAACTAGCAGAAGGAAGGAAGTAATAAAGATCAGTGCAGAAAATAAATGATATAGAAATTTAAAAAACGATAGAGCAGGGGCACCTGGGTGGCTTAGTCAGTTAAGCGTCCGACTTTTGCTCAGGTCACGATCCCACTGTTCGTGGGTTCGAGCCCCACGTCGGGCTCTGTGCTGACTGCCAGCTCAGAGCCTGGAGGCTGTTTCAGTCTGTGACTCCCTCTCTCTCTGACCCTCCCCTGCTCACGCTGTCTCTCTCTCTCCTAGAAATCAATAAAACATTAAAAAAAAAAAACAACAATGATAGAGCAGATCAATGAAACCAGGTACTGGTTTTCTGAAAAAAAATTTTTTTTAAATTAATAAACCTCTAGCCAGACTTATCAAGGAAAAAAAGAGAAAGGACTAAAATAAATAAGATCACAAATGAGAGAGGAGAAATAACAACCAACACCAAGAATTATAAACAATTATATGAGAATATTATGAAAATCTATATGCCAATAAATTGGACACCTAGAAGAAATGGATAAATTCATAGAAACATAAACTACCAAAACTGAAACAGGAAAAAACAGAAAATTTGAAGAGACAGGTAATCAACAAAGAAACTGAATCTATTAAAAAACAAAAAAACTCCCAACAAACAAAAGTGCAGGACCAGATGGCTTCACAGGGGAATTCTACCAAACATTTAAAGAAGAGCTACTACCTATTCTTCTCAAACTATTCCGAAAGCCAGAAAAGGCAGGGAAACTTTCATATTCTTTCTATGAAGTCAGCAATACACTGATACCAAAAATAGATAAAGACACCACAATAAAAGAGAACTACAGGTCAATATTCCTGATGAACTTAGATGCAAAAATCCTCAATAAAATGCTAGCCAACCGAATCCAACAATACATTAGAGAAATCATTCACCATGATCAAGTGGGATTTATTCCTGGGATGCAAGAGTAGTTAAATATTCGCGAATCAATCAACATGATACATCACATCAATAAGAGAAAGGATGAGAATCAAATAATCATTTCAATAGACATATGAAAAGCATTTGACAAAGTACAACATTCATTCATGATAAAAACCATCAACAAATTAGGTTTAGAGGGAACATACCTCAACATAATAAAGGCCATATATGAAAACCTCACAGCTAATATCACCCTTAATGGGGAAAAGGAAAAAGACAAGGATGTTCACTCTCAATATTTTTATTCAACATAGTACTAGAAGTCCTACCCACATCAATCAGGCAAGAAAAAGAATTAAAAGTCATCCATATCGGTAAGGAAGAGTCAAACTTTCACTATTTGCAGATGACGTGATGCTCTATATAGAAATTCTGAAGACTCCACCAAAAAACTGCTAGAAGCAATAAATTGAGTAAAGTCACAGCATACAAAATCAATGTACAAAAATCTATTGCATTTCTATCCACCAATAATTAAGCAGCACGGAGAGAAATTAATAAACAAGCCCATTTACAACTGGACCAAAAGAAAGAAAGAAAAAAAAAGATACCTAGGAATAAATATAATCAACGAGGTGAAAAACCTGTACTCTGAAAACTGTAAAACACTGATTAAAGAAATTGAAAGAAATGGAACACAAAGAAATTAAAAGACATTTCATGCTCATGGATTGGAAGAACAAATATTATTAAAATGTCTATACTATTCAAAGCAATCTACACATTTAATGCAATTACTATTGAAATACCACCAGCATTTTTCACAGAGCTGAAACAAACAATCCTAAAATTTGTATGAAACCACAAAAGACCTTGAATAGCCAAAGAAATCTTGAAAAAAAAAAAAAGTAAAAGCAAAGCTGGAGGCATCACAATTCCAGACTTTAAGTAATACTACAAAGCTGTAGTAATCATAACAGTATGAAACAGGCACAAATAAAATAGATACATAGGTCAACAGAATAGAATAGAAAATCTGGAAACAAACCCACAACTTATGGTCAAATAATCTCAACAAAGTGGGAAAGAATATCCAATGGAAAAAAAACTGTCATTTCAACAAATACTATTGGGAAAACTGGTCAGCAACATGCAAAGGAAAGAAACTGGACCACTTTTTTATACCACACACAAGAATAAATTCAAAATGAATTAAAGACCTAAACATGAGACCTAAAACCATAAAAATCATATAAGAGAACACAGGCAGTAACTTCTTTCACATCATCTGAAGCAACATTTCTCTAGATATGTCTCCTGAGGCAAAGGAAAAACAAAAGCAGATATAAATTATTGGGATTACATCAAAATAAAAAGCTTCTGCACAGTGAAATCGACAGTCAATAAAACAAAAATGTAGCCTACAGAATGGGAGAAGATATTTGCAAATGACATATCTGATAAAGGACTAATACCCAAAATACATAAAGAACTTATACAACTCACTCCCCGTCCCAAATAAGCAATCCAATTAAAAAATAGGCAGAAGACATGAACAGACATTTCTCCAAAGAAGACATACAGAGGACCAGCATACACATGAAAAGATGCTCATCATCAGGAAAGTGCAATTCGCAACCACAATATCACCTTACACCTGTCAGAATGGCTAAAAGCAACAACAAAAGAAATGACAAGTGCTGGCGAGGATGTGGAGAAAAAGAAAAACTTGTGCACTGTTGGTGGGAACGCAAACTGGTGCAGCCATGTGGAAAACAGTATGGAGTTTCCTCAAAAAGTTAAAAACAGAACTACACTAGATCTAGTAATTGCATGACTCGTATTTACCAAATAATACAAAAATATTGATTTGTAAAGATACATGCACCCCACATTCACTGCAGCATTATTTATGATAGCCAAACTAGGAAAGCAGCCTGAATGTCTACCAATTAGTTAATGGATAAAGAAGATATGGTATATATATATATACACACACACAATGGAATATTATCCAGCTACAAAAAAGAATGAAATCTTGCCATTTGCAGTGATATGGATGGAGCTAGAGAGTATAATGCTAAACAAAATAAGTCAGTCAGAGAAAGACAAATACCATATGATTTCCCTAATATGTGGAATTTAAGAAAAAAAAAAGAGCAAATGGAGAGAGAGAGAGAGAAATCAAGAAATGGGTTTATAGAGAACAGACTAATAGTTACCAGAGGGGAGGTAGAAGGGGGGATGGGTTCAATAGGTGATGAGGATTATAGAGTGCACTTGTCATGATTAGCACCCAGTGATATATGGAATTCTTGAAATGCTATATTGTACACCTGAAACTAATATAACACTTTGTGTTAATTAACTGAAATTAAAATAAAAACTTTATTTTTTAAATGTTTATTTATTTATTTTGAGAGAGAGAGAGCACTAGCAGGAGAGGGGCAGAGAGAGTGGGGGAGAGAGAATCCCAAGCAGGCTCCACACTCTCAGTGTGGGGCTTGATCCCACAATCTTGGGATCATGACCTGAGCTGACATCAAGAGACAGATGCTCAACAGACTGAGTCACCCAAGTGTCCCTAAAATGAAAACTTTAAAACAAGGTTTTTCTCTCTACTTCATCTGTTTTCAAGTTGTTTAAAAATGATGTTATACAATCAAGTTGGGGAATTTTGATTTATAATCAAATAAATTTCCAGGTTAATACTGAGCATACATATCTAATTTTGTTGTCAACTGAAACTCCACTAAAACAATAGTAAAGGAATTTTCTTAAAAGGCATAAATCCCGGGGCATCTGGTTTGCTCAATCGGTTAAGCATCCGACTTTGGCTCAAGTCATGAGCTCATGGTTCAGGAGTTTGAGCCCCACAGGCTCTGCACTGACAGCATGGAACCTGCTTCAGATTCTCTCTCTTTCTTTCTCTCTGTCCCTCCCCTGCTCGCTCTCTCTCAAAAATAAATAAATAAACATAAGAAAAAGGCATTAACCCCCAAGTGTGAGTAGAATGGGAAAGGATACAAAAACGAAATTGAGAAGCTAGAAAGCAGATGGATGTGTGTATAGAAAAGTTAACATAGCATGCTTGAGGCTGTTAATTTAGAAAAGTCTACTTGTAAGGTTGCTCCTTGGCTGGTATTTGGAAACTTGAATTTCAGGAGGATTCCCTTCATTCCCTACATGATAAGGGTGTTTCATTGCACCTAAACTGTTTGTGCAAACAAAATGATATACTCAACATCTGCTTTCCTCCTGGAAGTCTAAAGTTTTGGTATGTCTTTGGCAGAAAGCTTACCTATTTCAATCTCAATAAAATACTTTGGCACTGAATTTCTAATAAGCTTCCTTGGTAAGTAACATTTCATATGTGTGGTCACATCTCATTACAGAAGGAACGAAGTATATCCTGGGATTTCTTCGGAAGAGGACTCTTGGAAGCTTGTGCCGTTTCCTCTGGACCTTACTCCATGTGTCTTTTCCCTTTGCTGATGTTACTCTGTCCTTTCACTGTAATAAACTAAAACCATGAGTATAATAACTGTGAGTCCTTCTAGCAAATAATCAAGGCTGAGGGTAGTCTTGGAAATTCCCAACACAATGTGTGATTATCCACCAAAGATGAATCCCAAGGCAGTACTGAAGAGGGTTGAGGACTAACCTATACATTTTAGAATCTTCAAAAGAACCAAGAAAACCAAATACCACTGAAATTGAGATGTGGAGGTGGCTAAAACAGGGAAAGATAAAAGCTACTTAAGAGACATTAAATGCTTAAATCTCTTTACTAGTCCATCCCCTGGGCAAATGCCCCTTATCCATCCTGACAAATATCTGGGTGCTTACTTTCTGGAGAGACTACTCTGGCCTGGAGTATGAAAGTTAGGTGGCAGTCGCAGTTGATAGTTTGGCATCATGCTAAAAACAGAGAGTTTAATGATGAATACCAAGTATAGAGATTCTCCCATCCCTTACCTTCTTCCCCAATTAAGGTCTCAAAATGCTGTAAACTAGACCTCTATTCTCTAAAGGATTCGAATATTTTTTCACCATGAAGCATCTGATCATCCTAAGAGAAAAGACCTAAATTTACCAGCATCAGTGGTTCCATAGCCAGTTGGCCAGCCAGATCACCCTACAATATGTACATGCCTCACCCACCTTTAGAGCTTCTATTCTGAATTATGAACAGACATCCAAGGATAACCAGATAGCCCAAAAGTTTTTAATGAAAGATAGAGATCAAAACAAACATAGGAAAAAGACAACTATACAGAAAGAAAAAAAACCTAAACAAAAAATCCTATCATTAATAGAAAGGTAAGATATCACACTCATTTAAAAAAAAGCTCATAGAAATTAAACATGTTGGTGGAAGTGAAAAATAGAAGGGGTGGAAGTTGAGGAAATTACCTCAAAAAAGCAGAGTGAAAAGACAGATGCAAAATAAGAGAGAAGGTAAGAAAAGAATCTGTCTTGGAGGTCCAACATCCAAATATTAAGAGTTCCAGAAAGAGAGAACAGAGGCAAAGGAGAGAAAATCATTGAAAAATGAAAGAATGTTTCCCTAAAAGATACATGTGACTAAATTGAAAGGGCCTGTTCAATGCCCATCAAAATGGATAGAAAGCAGATTCATATGAAGACACATCATCTCAGAACACTAGAGTCAAAGGAAAATCGAATGGTTTTCAGGAAAGAAAAAACAAGTCACATATAAAGGATCAAGAATCAGAATGGCTTTCAAACTTCAATAACAACACTAGAAGTGGAGTAATACTTTAAAAATCCTCAGGGAAAATTATCTCTAAACTAGAATTCTATAGCTGCCTAAACTATCAATCAAATATGACAGTAGAATAAAAATATTTCAGACATGAAAAGCCTCAAAAAGTTGCTTATCAAGCACCCTTTCTCAAGGAGGTACTAATGGATTACTTCACTGAAACAAGATGTACAGTGAAGGATTAACTCAGCAGGCCTGAGTTGCCTAAACTCTGCACATTTCAAAGAAATATCTGGCTCTTCCCTGGCTCTTGGAAGATAATTTCAAAGTTCTGCATGTGTCTTTGTTTACCTGGAGCCTTGGGCCACAAAAAATAGTCTATGCTAATTATGTGATTTATGGTGGAACCCCAGAGCCCTGTGGTACCAACCTGATCTTTGAGGAGGCTGGAGATTAAGAAACAAAGGGCATCCCCAAAGACACCCCATGTCTACATCATGGACCCCCAGTAAAAACTCTGGACACCATGTCTTAGACAAGCTTTCCTGGTTGCAATACTTCATAGATGCCACATATTGTTGCTAGGAGAATAAATGTTTTATGTAAGACCCTGCTGGGAGAGGACAACTTGAGCTTGTTCCTGGTCTCTTTTGGACTAAGAGAAAGCTTGGGGATTTAATTCAATAACTTAATTTTATAAATAACAAAGCTGAGTTTTAGAGATTTAAATGGATTGTCCAAGAACGCATAGGAAATCGAAAGAATTAAAATCCAGATGTCCTGACTCCTAATACAAGGCTCATATGAATCCTGAGGTTGTTTTTTTTTTTTGATATATTCACACATTCAGATCTTTGATGTTATAGTTCAAGTGAATTCCCTAATTTTTAAGGTGACAATTATTGCTTTATTAATAGTGGTATCATCTGATGTCACAGTAAATGCTTATTAGTTGTTCAAGATTTGAAGAATTCCCCAATTTTTAAGGTGACAAATACTGCTTTATTAATAGTGGTGTCATCTGTATGTCACAGCAAATGCTTATTAGTTGTTCAAGATTTGAAGAATTAACAGGAAAAATATATTTAGAAACCAAATTTAGTAAAATGTAATGACCTAAGGCAGTTTAACACCTTCATTTTGTGTTATTTTGCATACTATCAAGTACCTTTACCATAGCTTTTACTTAACCACAAGTATTTTTCTTAAAGCATAAATAAATTTTTCTAGGAATGAAGTATTAGTTTTATGAGTGAGAAGAAAAATGTATGCTTTCATTGTTGAAAATCATGCTAAAACATAATAGATTACAATGGCCTGTTCATTAGCTTAGTATGGACAGCTTTTGAAGATAATTTAACATACATTACGTTAAGGAATACACATATTTTTTAAATTAAAAAACGTTTATCATTTATTTTGAGAGAGAGGGGGGTAGGGGAACAGAGAACGAGGGACAGAGGATCCTAAGAGGGCTCTGCACTGACAGCAGAGAGCCCAATGTGGGGCTCAAACTCACAAACTGGGAGATCATGACCTGAGCCAAAGTCAGACTTTCAACTGGCTGGGCCACCCAGGCACCCCCAGAATTTATTTCTGAACTGAGTGCCACTTGCAGTTTTAGACTCCTTAGGAAGCCGATTTAAATTGAATTTGTGCTGAAACTGTTTTATCCTTTAAAAAGGTTTTTCTAACACTAAATCCCCCATTGTATATTACTGATTTTTCATAAAGCCTTTCATGCTTTTTGAACCAGGACGATAGCAGAATTGCTTTTTGTAAAGATAGAGAAAGAGAGCCAGATTCATTGGGGAATATTGGTCTGACTGATAATGATGGAGAAAAAAATGGGCAGAATATATCAGAAGAGGCGTTAGAATATCCCAGGGAAGGAAGAAGCAGAACAAACACTGCTTCCTTACTTTTTATCCTGATTTCTTAAAAACAGTAACAGTTTGAACAAAGCAGTTTGAATACAACATAATTACATTAGCTTAAAAATCTTTTAATTCCATAGTATGATGGAGAAGTTCCCTAGAGTACACTGTATTACCTTAAATTCCATCAGCAGTTGGATAAAGTACTATACAGTAACTGAAGAAAGAGCAAAAAAGTTTAAGAAAATATTACTTAAGCATTTTTATCCTGAGACTGAAGCTGAAAAAAAATTCTAGTGTGACCAATATCTTAATGAAAAATGGCTGCTATAACTGAATTTTTGTTATAAGTTACAACATAAAGATTTAAAGTATCCAGCTACACCTTATCTTAGAAAGCAGATGATCCTAAATATTTAAGTATTTATGTCCTAAACAAACTAAACTTTGATTAGTTTTAATAATATATGTGTATAATATATGTAACTTTTTAACATTGGCATTCAGAGATAGAATTCACAGTGTATTCACAACTCACAGAGCTCACAATTCACACTGTATTAAATCCCTAAACTAGGTCATAATGTAATAAGTTTTTCTTTTTTAAAAAAAATTTTAGTGCATTTATTTTATTTTTGAGAAAGAGAAAGAGACAGAATGCCGGTGGGAGAGGGGCAGAGAGAGAGGGAGACAGAGAATGCAAAGCAAGCTCTGAGCTGTCAGCACAGAGCTCTAACACAGGGCTCAAACCCACAAACCGTGAGACCATGACCTGAGCTGAAGTTCGATGCTTAACCAACTGAGCCATCCAAGTGCCCCTGAAGTTTTTCTTTTTTAAAACCCTCAAATTCTAGATTGCTTTATTAGTGTCAGTCTATTAGGATTAAAGGTGTCTTGGATATCATGAAGACTAGCCACTTTACAAATTAAACAAATGGCCTGGAAGAGTAGTGGTTTTGCAAATACCAATTAGCTGAATAAAACAGAATTTGGACTAGAATTCAGTTTACCAAACTTCCAGTTCAGGGCTACTAAAGTTATACTACTTTAAGCCTATGTCTTAACAAAGTTAAAATTAAAAGATAACAAAGACACTTAATTTATTAGTTTGTCTTTATTTAAAGCAAATTAGATGAAAAATTCCACTTTTGAGTTAGAGATTCTGATTTTATTTGTGGAGATAGAAACATTTCTTTTAAACTCCATCAATTTGCTCAACTATTTGAATCATTGCATTGATCACATAGATAACAGTATTGGATGCCTAAGTCCATGCAAAATTTCCTTCAAAATATATGTACAATGGTGGCTGACCTAAACAATATATAGTGTAGTGGAGGGAGGCTGACATTGATCGTATGTCATATGATATATGGTGCTTTATATTTGGTCAGACTTAGAACACCATTTCCCTTAAGTTAAGATGTACATTACTCAGAGTTCATTTAATGAGTATTAAATGTAATTCAATTTTGTTATATGGAAATTATAAAGACAAGATTGTATTGATTTGTTTTATCTCTTTAAGCAAGGTAACACAGAAGAAATAAAATGGGGAGGAGAAAATACCTATTAGTTGTCCATGGGTTGAGTTTGACCCACAAAATGTTTTGTTTGGCTTATCCAGTGTTAGTCTATGATACTTTGAACAATACTTTCAATACCCTGCCATTATTTAAAAAGAAGATTTCTCATTTAAAAATTCCAAACTTCTGATTTCTCATGAAAAATGAGATGATTCGGCAATGTCAGCTCACAGTTGGAACTGAATTAATATGGCTATCCTCTTTAGATATGTGCTTTCTAGTTGACAACAGTCACCTTTCAGTCTCTGTTATCTATCAAATGGTAGTGTCCAGAGCTCTCTGGGCATTTGAGTTTGAGACCCTCGTTTAAAAGCAAACATTCTTTTTGAGGGGAGGAGGTAGATAAGTGGAAAATGAGAAAAAAAATGTAAAAATGAATAAAGTTATGCTGTGAAATTATAGATTCAGGGATTCCTTCACCCCAAAATATTTAAGATATAGTGAACAAGGGCTTTATTCATTCAACAAATATTTATTAAACAGCAAATACATGCCAGGTGTTAAGTTAGGTGCTAAGGATGTAGCAAGACTAGACTGGTCTTTATTCCAATAATGCATATAGTCTAGTAGGCTCTCACAAATATAAAATTACCATTGTGCAAATGTTATGAAGGAAAAGTGCATAATGCTCTGAGAGTCTATAATTTTGGAATCTTATCTGTTTGCATAGTTGAATGAAGGCTTTCTTGAGGAAGTGTCACCCTGGAGCTAAGAGTTAACTAAACAAAGGGAAAAAAAATTCTAAAAGGGAAAAGAATATGGAAAGGTTCTCTGGTAGAAGGGAGACGGCAAGTACAAAGGACTGAAAGAATGCCAAGTGTGGCTGGAGTGATGGGAAATAAGGAGAAACATAGGATAAGATGAGGTTGGAACCATGAAGTGTCTTCTAACATATACAAGAAAGTGTCTTTATTCTAAGAGTGATCAGAGCTAATGGAGGAATCTGGAGGTGAGGATTCTTATAATAAATTAGATTTTTGTTTAAAAAGATAACTCTGGCAACAGGTGCAGATTGGAATGGTGGCAACCAGAGGATATGTACACAGTAATTAGGAGGCTAACTGCCACAGATTTGCAATAGATGGTTGTAGCTTATACCAGCTGTTGTGGATGGAGAGAAGTGAATGTTAGAATGTTAAGAGATGCTAGAAGGTAACATAGACAGGATTTGGTAATGGAGTGAATGTGAAGCATGAGGAAGGCAACATCAATGACTCATAGACTTCCAAATTATATTAATAAACGCCTAGCAGTGCCAGTCATTGAAATGGGGAACACAACAGAAGGATCAAGTTTCAGGGGAGATAGGTGTGCAGTGAGAGGAGGGAGAAGGAAAGACCATGAGCTCAGTTTGTGGCATGTTTAATCTGAGGGCTTCAGATGCCTTAAGGATATGTCAAATAGGTATAGACTACAAAAAGCCTGGGCTCAGAGGAGCAGTCTTAGGATCAGAGATTTGTGTGAATCATCTGCTTTTAGATGGGATGATGCTATGGATGCAGATGTGATCACTTGGGAAGAATAAGGGGCTGAGGCTCAGGTCTTAAGAAACTTCAATCTCTGTTGGCAAGGCAGAGGCAGAGGAGACTGAAGAGTAGCTAGTTAAGATAGTTTAAAAAAAATCCTTAACAGTGTGCTAGCAAATGTGCAAGGCAGTATAAGTGTTAGAAAGAAAAATATGGTCATTTGCTGCTGAGTGATTAATTTGGGTGAGTAATGAAAAATGTCTAATGAACTCATTGACATGAAGTCCACTATGGACCTTAAGGTAACAGCTATTTTGGCAGAATGATGGGCAAAGACACATTCATGTGGCTGGAGAAGATGGTGAGCACCTGCATGGTCATCCCTGAAGACGCTGATTATGAAGAAAGGTAGGGGGTAGCTTTTGGCTTTGTTAAGCCTCTTTCTTGCCTGTTTTCAATTTTATTAATATGTACATTCATTTCCTTTTGCTTGTTTGTTTACTTTGGGCTTATTCTATTTTCCTTTTCTAACAGATTGGATGCTTAGCTTGTTAAATTTCAGGTTCTTTTCTAGTGTAAACATTTAAAGTTCTAGATTTGCTTCTTGCATGCCAACTTAGCTGCTTCATTCAAGTTCTGTTAGGTGATATTTTTAGTATCATGTTCTAAGTATTTTCTAAGTTCCATTGTGATTCTTTCCTTTATCAATGTGTTCATATGTATTTGAAATTTTACCAAATAAAGTTTCACACATTATTTTTGCTACTGAATTCAAACAATATTTTGGTGGTGAGATAATATGGTCTATGAAATTCCAATTCTTTGAAATTTAATATTAATAGCTAATAATCAACATATATGCCGGGTGCCACTCTAAAGATTTTACATGAATTATGTAATTTAGTTGTCACAATGATTCTATGAGGTAGGTACTATTGTTAGTCTCATTTTTGTAAATGGGGAAATAGATATAGAGAAGTTAACTAATTTACCCAAGTAACTTTACAAAGCTATGTAGAGCTGGTACATGATGGGGCTGCACTTTTCACATTTCTTCTCCGCTTTAGGTTTTATTCTTGGAGTAAACTAAAGGCAGAATTCTGTACTGGGTTGAGGTGTTTGTTTGTTTTTTTGTTTGAGGGGGTCAATTTCATTGAGGAATAATATATATACAACATACTGCATGTATTTAGGGTACACAATTTGATGACTTTTGTTATGCATACATATACAACCTATGAAACCACCAAACAATCAAATATAGACTATTTCCACACCGTCTAAATTTCATCCTATACCTCTGTTGTACGTCCTCCCTTCTGCCTCAGGCCCCAAGAAACTGGTGATACGGTTTCTATGACTATAGGTTAATTTTCATCTTTTTCATTTTACTTTTATTATTATGTTTATTTACTGAGAAAGAGAGAGACAGATAGAGACAGAGTACGAGTGGGGGAAGGGCAGAGAGAGAGGGAGACACAGAATCCACAGCAGGCTCCAGGTTCTTGAGCTATCAACATAGAGCCTGGCACGGGACTCAAACCCACAAACCATGAGATCATGATCTGAGCTAAAGTTGGATGCTTAACTGACTGAGCCACCCAGGCGTCCCTTGTTTGGGTTTTCTAAAATTTAATACATATGTAATATAGTGCGAGTTCATTTTTGTCTGGCTTCTTTAATCTGCCTACTGAATTTTTTTTTAAATGTTTCATTTATTTCTAGGAGAGAGAGAGAGACAGCATGAGCAGGGGAGGGTCAGAGGGAGAGAGGGAGTCACAGACCGAAACAGGCTCCAGGCTCTGAGCTGGCAGTCAGCACAGAGCCCGACGCGGGGCTCGAACCCACGAACCGCGAGATCATGACCTAAGCGAAAGTCGGACGCTTAACAGACTAAGCCACCCAGGCGACCCCTGCGTACTGAATTTTAGATTAATTCATGTTGTTCTATCAATGACTCATTCCTCCTTTTACTGCTGAGTAGTACTCCTTTGTATGGAAATACCACATTTGTTTATCCCTTTGGTTTTGTTGGACATTTGGGTTAATTTCAGTTTGATAAAGCTGCTGTGAACATTTATATTCAAGTTTTTATGGACATATGCTTTCATTTCTCTTGAGTATCTAGGACTATAATGACTAGGTTTATGACAAGATTGTTTTCCTTTTTAGAAACTGTCAACTGTTTCCCAAAATGTAAAACTTTATGTTCCTATCATCACTGCATGCATTCCAGTTAATCTCCATCTTTGCCAATACTTGGTATAGTCAGTGTTTTTAATTTTAGTCTTTCTAGTCTATATTTATTAGCATCTCATTGTGGTTTTGATTTTCATTTTCCTGATGACTAATTATTTTGAGTATCTTTTCAGGTGTTTCTTGGCCATGCTAGTATCTTTTTTTTGTGAAGGGTCTACTAAAATATTTTGTCCATTTTTATTGGATTTTCTTATAATTGAGTTGTAAGAGATTTTCACATATTCTGGATACAAGTTCTTTGCCAGATATACCTTCTCCCAGACTGTAACTTGCCTTTTCCTTATCTGCCTGGCAAAAAACAAGTTTAATTTTTATAAAATGTCATTTGTCGTATAGTTCATATTTTTGTTTCCTAGGAAATCTTTGTCTCCCTCAAGGTAATGAAGATTTTCTTTTGTTTTATTCCACAAGTTTCAGCTTTTATATTTAGGTTAATAATCCACATCAAGTGACTTCTGTATAAGGTATCAGGTAAGAATATTTTTTTTCAATATGGACATCCAGTTATTTCAGCACTTGTTGAAAAATAGCATTCATTTCCTCCCTAAATTACCTTCACATCTTTGTAAAAAAAGTAATTAACTATACATGTATAGGACTAATTCTGGATTTATTCTACCTCATTGACCTATACGTCTATTTTTTCCCATTGTTACAATGTCTTCATTACTGTAAATTTATAATAGGTCTTAAAATCAAGTAGTATGATTCTCCAACTTCATTCTTTTTTCAAAGTTGTTTCAGCTATTATAAGTCCTTTGTATTTCCACATACATTTTCATTTTATTTATTTTTGAAGTATTATTTATTTATCTTAGAGAGAGAGAGAGAGGGAGGGAGCAAGGGGGAAGGGGCCGAAAGACAGAGATCCCCAAGGAGGACCTGCACTACCAGCTCAGAGCCCAATTTGGGGACTCAAAACCATGAACCATGAGATCATGACCTGAGTAGAAACCCAAGAGCTGGATGCTCAAATGACTGAGCTACCCAGGCACCCCTTTCCACTTTCATTTTTAAATCATTTTGGCAATCACTACCAAAAAAATGATGAGATTTTAATGGGGATTGTGTTGAATGTACAGGTGAATTTGGGGTACAAATGACATCTTAATAATAATGAGTTTTCCAGGGTCCATTTTACTATTTACTTAGGCTTTCTTTATTTTCTCTCAGCAGTTGTCTTCTTTTCATTGTAGAAGACTTGCACGTCTATTATTACATATATTCCTAAGTATTTTAATTTGTAGGGCACTATTTTTATTTCATTTTCTAATTGTTTTCTGGTAGTATATAAAATATAGTCATATTGTGTAAGCTTCTTAAATTCACTTATTAGCTACAATTTTTTGTTGATTTATCAGGATTTTTTTTTTTACCTAAACAATCATGTTACTTACAAATGTTTCTTGAATTCCACATGAGTGAAATTATATGGTATTTGTTTTCTCTCACTGACTTATTTCACTTAGCATTATAACCCTCTAGATCCATCCATGTTGTTGCAAGTGGCAAGATTTCATTGATTTTTATGACTGAGTAATATTCCATTGTATATATTTATACCAAATCTACCTTATCCATTCATCAATTGCTAGACACTTGGGGTGTTTCCATGTCTTGGCGATTATAAACAATGTTGCAATAAGCATAGGGGTGAATATATCGTTTCAAAGTAGGGTTTTTGTATTCTTTCATATTCTTTGGGTAAATACCCAGTATTCTTTCATATTTTGGGGGTAAATACCCAGGATAGATTTACATGGTATAGTAGTTCTATTTTAAATATTTTGAGGAACTTCCAAACTGTTTTTCACAGTGGCTGCACCAGTTTGCATTCCCTCACTGTTCCTTTTTCTCTACATCTCCCAGTGCTTGTCATTTCTTTTGTTGTTAATTTTAGCCATTCTGACAGGTGTAAGGTGATAGCTCATTATGGTTTTGATTTGCATTTCCCTGATGATTAATGATGTTAAGCATCTTTCCATGTGTATATTGGCCATTTGTCTTTTTTTGAGAAATGTCTGTTCATGTCTTCTGCCCATTTTTAATTGGATTATTTAGGGGGTTTTCTTGGTGTTCTTTTTTTGCAATTTTTAAGGTTTTTTGTTTTGTTTTGTTTTGTTTTACCTTATTGCAATGTCTAGTACCTTTAGCACAATGGCCATGACAAGAAGTGAATTACCCTCTTCTTGTCCTAGGGAGGAGTAATCTTCCTTCCTTCCTTCCTCCCTTTCTCTTTCTCTGTCCCTCCTACAGATGGAGGCGATTTTATTTCTCTCCTTCTAATTCTCTCTTTTCTTTCTCTCTTTCTCTCTCTCCTACAAATGGAAGCAATTTTATTTCTTCTAATTCTCTTTTCTTTCTTCCTTTCTTTCTCTCTTTCAAGTAATCTTTATACGCAGTGTAGGGCTTGAAGTCACCACCCTGAGACAAAGAGTCACATGGTCTACCAACTGAGCCAGCCAGGAATGGAGGTTATCTTTCATTCTTTCATTATTAAGTGTAATGTTGGCTGTAAGTTTTTTGTAAATGTTCTTTGCTATATTGAGGAATTTCTCTTCTATATTTTGCTAAAAGTTAATTTTTAAAAAATCATGATTGTTAAAGTTTGTCAAATCCTTTTTCTGTATCTATTGACAAAGTATGATTTTCTCCTTTACATTGCCAATTAAGGTTTATTATGTTGGTTAAAAAAACCTTTTCTCAAACATTTATTTTTTTTAATGTTTTATTTATTTCTGAGAGAAAGAGACACAGAATCTGAAGTAGGGTCCAGGCTCTAAGCTAGTTGTCAGCATAGAGCCCGACATGGGGCTTGAGCCCAGAAACTGTGAGATCATGACCTGAGCTGAAGTCGGACACTTAACCAACTGAGCCACCCAGGGGCTCCTAAACATTTATTCACTTTTGATAGAGAGAGACACAGTCTGAGTGGGAGAGGGGCAGAGAGAGGTGGGGGCACAGAATCTGAGGCAGGCTCTGGGCTCTGAGCTGTCAGCACAGAGCCCAACGTGGGGCTTGAACCCAAGAACCATGAGATTGTGACCTGAGCCAAAGTCAGCTGCTTAATTGACTAAGCCACCTAGGTGCCCCTATTATGTGGATTTTTGAATGTTAAATCAATGTTGCATTCTTGGGATAAAACATGTTTGGTCAGGATGTGTTATCCTTTATGTATAGTTTTGGATTTGATTTGCTAATATTTGCTGTTATTTTTCATAATTACTTTTTCCTTTATTTTTTTAAATGTTTATTTTTGAGAGAGACAGAGACAGAGAGCATGTGGTCAGAAAAAAACACTTGGTATGATTTCAATCTTGTTCAATTTGTGAAGACTTATTTGTGATTTAACATGTCATCTACCCTGGGGAAAGATCCATATGTGCTTGAGAAGAGTGTGAATTCTGCTGCTGTTGGCTGAAATATTCTGTACATATTTGTTGAGTTCATTTGATGCATAGTGTTACTCGGGTGCTTTGTTTCCTTTCTGATCTTCTGTCTGGATATTCTATCCATTATTGAAAATGGGGAATTGAAGTCTCTTACTATTAGGCTATTACTGTCTATTTTTTTCTTCAGTTCTGTCAGTATTTGCTTTCAGTCTATATGTATCCTTAAATCTGAAGTAAGCTTATTTTAGACAGTATATAGTTGGGTCTTTTATTATTATTATTTTTCTATCCCTTCAGTAACTCTAAACGATTTGATTGGGGAGTTTAATCCATTTACATTTACAGTAATCATTAATAACAAAGGATTTACTATTGCCATTTTGTTGATATTTTTGTTAGTCTTGTCATTCTTTGGTCTGTCTTTTCATGACTTGCTATTCTTTGTGATTTGTTGATTTTTGTTTGTATTAATATGCTTTAATTCCTTTCCTTTTTTCTATTATAACTTCTATAGTTGTGTGTGTAGTTACCTTGGGGTGTACAAAAAATATAGCTCATAACAGCTTATTTTAAGCTGATAATAACTTAGGTTCAACTGTATACAAAAAAACTCTATACTTTAACTTCTCCCCCTTAACATTTTCTTGTTGTTACATTTTGTACTTTTCTTGTATAACTTTCAACACTTTTATTGTTATTTTAATAATTTTTCCTTAACATTTATACTGGAATTAAAAGTGATTTAATCACTATCATTACGATAATACAATTCTGTATTTGTCTATGTGTTTATTTTTACACAGTTTCAGAATTATGCTATTGTGTGACTTTTTAGCATCCTTTTGTCTCAGCTTGTAGAATTCTCTTTGGCATTATTTTGTAAGGCAGGTCTGTATTTTGTATTTTGTAAGGCAGATGATGAACTCCTTCAGCTTTTGTTTATCTGGAATAGTCATTATTTTCCCATTTTTGATAGTTTTACAAAGTAAATATTATTCTTAGTTGGCAGTATTTTTCTCTCAGCGCTTTAAATAGATCATCCCACTTTTTTCTGGCCTATAAGATATCTGCTGAAAAATCTGTTTACAGTCCTATAGGGATTGTGAAAAGTATGGGAAAAGTCTCTTTTTCTGTTTTCAAAACTCATTTTGACTCTTGACAATTGGATTATAATTTGTCCTTCTTTGGATTCTTTTTTTTTTTTTTTAATAATCTTTTGGCTTCTTAGATCTGGATGTGCATTTCCCACTCCAGATTTGGGAACTTTTCAGCCATTATTTCTTTGAATAAGCCTTCTGGTCCTTTCCCTCTTTTCCATCTAGGACTCAATGAATATATTGGTCTGTTTGATAGCGTATGACAAATCTCTTTAGCTTTGTTCATTCTTTTTCATTCTATTCTATTTTTTGCTCTTATGACTGGATTATTTCCAATGACTTATATTTGAGTTCATTGATCCTTTCTTCTGTTTGACCTAATCTGCTGATGTACCCTCAAATGAATTTTTCACATCAGATTTTGTGTTATTTTCAGCTCCATGATTTCTGTATTGTACTGTTAAAAAAATTTCTAAATGTTTATTTATTTTTGAGAGAGAGAAAACATGAGTAGGCAGAGAGGGGGACGGAAGATCCAAAGTGGGCTCTGTGCTGATAGCAGAGTTTGATGCAGGGCTTGAACTCATGAACCATGAGATCATGACCTGAGCCAAAGTTGGACACTTATCTGACTGAGCCAATTAGGTGCCCCTAAAATATTTTCTATCACTGTTGAAATTCACAAACATTGTTGAAATTGTTCATGCTTTATTCCCTTTATGACAGTTATTTTGAATTCTCTATAAAGTAAATATTATAACTGTTTCATTGGGACTATGAAGAGTTATCTTGCTGCTTTATTTGGAACATCTTTGCCTGATTTTTCTTTTCTTGACTTTCTGTGTGGTCTGTGCAACAGACAAAACAGTCACTTCTCTCAGCCTTCACAGACTGTCCTTATACAAGAGAAGACCCTCACCAATCTGCCTGTCCAGAGATTCTGGGGGCCTCTATCAACTCTTTTGCTTCCCAGGGAATGTCAGAAGCTGTAGGTTATGGTTTGCTTGGTCTGTGCTGAATTGAGGGTGGGGAGATATGTCACCTACTAGTTCAATTGCTGTCTCTGTTCTCCCCCAGGTGGTTAGATTGTATCGGGCTCATCAGAGCTCCAAGACTGGCAAGACGGAAGCTTGACATCTGTAGAAACCCCTATGAAAAGTTGGGTTGCTGAGTGAACAAACACCTTCCCTCCCCTGAAAGAAGGAGAGAACTAGGAGGACTCTTCCCAATTGTATGGTACTGCATTGGGGTCAGGGACTGGTTCCCTACTCATTTTGGTGATTCTGGATTTGTGTCCAGCTGGGGTGCAGGACCCTTTCAATTAGTTTCTGGATTTCTCACAAAGGGAATTTGTCTATGAATTGTTGCTGAATTGGTGTTTTTGCAGGGGGAAGGAAGGTCCATGGCTTCCTACTCCTCCATCTTGCTAATGTCCCTCCTGACAAGGCTTTTATTTCACCCTTATTATTGATAGTTTCACTGTGAGTAGAATTTTATGTTGCTGGTTTCTTACTCTCATCACTTTGATGATGTTTCATTGTCTTCTGAATTCTTTGTTAATGAAAAGCCAACAGATTAATTTTCTTCGTTACTAATATCTTCTCTGTCTAGTTTTTAAAATTTAATAAATATTATGTTTATTATTTAATTCTAGTGTAGTTAACAGTGTTAATTTTAAGTATACAATATAGTGGTTTGGCAATTCTAAATATCACTGAGTACTTATCACCTACTTTACCCATTCCCTCATCCACTTCCCCTCTGGTAACCATTAGTTTGTTCTCTATAGTTAGTAGTTTGTTTCTTGCTTCATCTTTTTCCTTTATTTCTTAAATTCCACATGAGTGATATCATATGGTATTTATCTTTAACTTACTTCACCTAGCATTATACCCTGTAGAACCATCGATGTTGTTGCAAATGGCAAGATTTCATTCTTTTTTATGACTAATATTCCATTGTATATACATACACCATCTTATCTATTCACCTATTGATGGACACTTTGGCTATTGTAACTAATGCTGCAATAAACATAGAAGTGCATATATATTTTTCAATTAGCGTTTTTGTACACCTAGTGGTGGAATTACTTGATTATATGACAGTTTAATTTTTAATTTTTTGAAGAACCTATACTGTTTTCCACAGTGGCTGCACCAGTTTACATTTCCACCAACAGTGCCTGAGCGTTCCTTTTTCTCCATATCCTCACCAATGCTTGTTGTTTCTTTTTTATTTTAGCCGATGTGTCCAGTTGTTTAAAAAATATTTTGTATTATTTTGAAGTTATACTCTGTGTTCATTTTCATTTAGCCTCTCTTGGATTTGGGGGGCTTTCATAATCAGAAACTTGGTGTCTCTCATTAATCTGGGCAAATTCTAAGTCACTATTCCTTTGAATAATTTCTCTGAAATTGAAATTAGACATATAATGGACCTCCTTATTCTATTTTCATTCTCCCTTAATCCCTTGTTCACAGTTTTGACTTTTTGTTTTTCTGAGCTATATTCTAGGTGATGTTACTCTCAGATCTTCATAATTTCTTTAATTGTTTAATCTGTTGTTTAACCATTCATTTCAGTTTTTAATATTTTTGATTTAAAAATGATTTATTTCCAAATGTCTCTAAAGTTTTAAAATCATATAGCAATACTTTTTACTTTCTTCATTCACATAAGAATTTTATGTATTTGATAATTCTAACATCTTTAATCTCTGTAGTGTAGATTCTGTAGTGTAATTTTTCATTTTGTGCTTATGTTCTGTGTGAAATTTTATCTGTCAGGATTCTGGGTTTAAGGTATACTCCTCAAGGGGTGCCTGGGTGGCTCAGTCGGTTCAATGTCTGACTTCAGTTCAGGTCATGACCTCACAGCTTGTGAGTTTGAGCCCCACATTGGGCTCTGTACTGATAGCTCAGAGCCTGGAGCCTGCTTCAGATTCTGTCTCCCTCTCTTTCTGCCCCTCCCCACCTGTGCTCTGTCTCGGTCTCTCTCTCAAAAATAAACAAACGTTAAAAATTTTTTTAAAGTATACTCCTTAACAAATGATTTGCATTTGCTCCTTCCAGGTTCTTGAGGTTACTACCAAGCCAGGATACCAATAAACTAGATTTTCAGTTTGGGTTTTTTTTTTTCCCCTCCAACATCACAGAAGTGGTGTAAACTTGTGTGAGAATAAATTTGTTATGCATTCTCAGGGAAAACTTTTCTTTCCCAATTTGTACCTCCATCACCCAAGACCAAGGCAGAGAGAGGCACAAAGCCCATCATCAACCTTTGACAAACTGCATACTGTACATAGTCCATCCACTGAAGATATAAACTTTGAGAATTCTGGGATTAAGTTGGAGGGAATGAAGTGTCTGATTAGACTTCATCACAAGGTGTTGTCTCCAATGTCACCTTCCCAGACCCCCAACACATGAAGTTAACACCCAAGCTTTAGGCCAGCAGGAAGCAGCTTAAAACCACTCCCAACGCCAAAGCAAACATCTGTGTGGTACTTTAACATTCTGTATTCACTGTGTGTGTGTGTGTGTGTGTGTGTGTGTGTTTGCCTCTAAGGAATTTCTTCACTTACCAGCTCAATCATTCTTTGAAAAAGACTGAACACTCTCTGCAGTATTTTAAGGTATTTTTCTGAATCTTTGTTCAGTCGGATGGCCCTGGTTTCTACTTCTATAAACTAGGAGCTGAGGGTCATATGCTGAGAATGAATGGGGAAAAGAGTTTGCTGGAGAGAGGAAAGGTTTGAAAAGGGGGAAAGTCGGAAAGCAAATTAAATAGTAAAGTACTAAATAATGAAAAGTTGGTGGTGAACATCAGAATAGATTATAAGGATAGATCATTTGATAAGACTTTATAGCCTTTGGCTATACGAGCTTTACATTCGATGCATATTAGCCATATAACCTTGGACAAATCACACCCTGTTTTCATCTACCTGTATCATTGGGGATGTGAAGACAAGTGTTATAAAACCCAACAGTGAGCTAAAACCACTATTTCTAGCAAATATTAACTGACTCACGATGTGAGACTTGTTTTACAGACTTTTCTACCTAATGGATTTTGCTGAAACCAAATTAGCAAAGTCCTAATTACTATGGGCCATTTGCCATGATATAAAAATAGTATTGCTAAACAAAACTTGGATATATTAAAGTGGTTACAGTACTAATATTTTACCTGTGGTAATCAAAATGAACTTTTATCTAATTAAGTCACAATAATCGAAAAGAATCATGGCATTCATACCACAGGCAATCTTTTCAGTAGAAAATATAAAGATCTTCAAAAGTACACAAATAATTTACCTCAACTGTTCATACAAATGAAGTTAACCCCCAAATTTTAGATGCCAAATATTTTCTAGATTTGGCCTTTTCAAGATTATCATTCAATAATATATTCACCATTGTTTTAGTTGCTATGACATAAAAATACAATGAAGTGACTTATCCATAAAGAATTTCCATTTTAGGTGGTGAAATGCTTTTGTGAGAAATCACAAAACATTATAACAACACCCAAGTACAAGTAAGTTAAACTACAAGCTATGTGACCTATCATCTGTATTCAGAAGAATGCACTCATTGTCAGACACAACGATAGTACCCATGAATGTAAGAGTTTAATTTTCCTGAATTTAATTTTCCTAGTTGTTTTGGCATTGTAGGTCACCATATTTTATCTGAAGTAAGCAACCGGCAATCAAGTTACAAAACTGTAAGAAAAAATGTTAATATGGGCCTTGAAGATGAACTCATTGATTCTGGTGTATACAATGATACTCCAAAGACAGTACACTATCAACTCTCATCTTAAGTACTATTACTTGTTCCAGTGGTAGGTAGCATCATTTTATCAGATAACTTGTTTTAAAGACTAAAGTCTTCCCTGGTAAAAGTGTAGGAGTGTGAACCTTTCTTTGCTAAAGTACATGTTCTATTGATCACGCCAGAAAAAGTTTAGTAGGTGTTTTTAGATTACTGTACAGTTTTTTTCCCCCAGCTATCTGCATCCAGGAGGTTAAGTTAAAAAGCCTATTTATTTCAGAAGGGCTACTTGTCCTTATTTCAATTCCACTCAAGTGTAGTCAACAAAAGAAAGACTGATTTAGGTAGCTTAACTTTTTGAAAACTGAAAGAGTTTTAGAAGAACCACCAAAATGCATTCCAAGTAGTAATGGTTGTTTTTTAAACTTTATTTTTATATTGCTCCATGGTTCTTTGTAACTAAGTCCTTAAAGTTAGGATGTTTTTAAACAGTGAGAAATGTATGCAACAAATGTTTTAAAGAGGCTGACAGTAAAATGAAATTGGTATTTAATGACAGATATTAAAGACAGAGTGATTTGGTAATTAAGAAGTACAACTATTCAAAACAGGTATAGGGCCTTTTGGTTAAAAACAAAAAAAGTCAGTTACCTTTTGTTATTTGCAACCACATAGGCTTTCCCTACTATCCTTCTATAGTACCAAGAACTCACCAAAAAAGCTTCATTAATTCAGAATGATCAATTAAAAGTATGCTTCTGGTAATTTGAATTCACACTCTTTTAAATACAGATTCCTCTGGATTTTTTTCTAACGAATAAGGAAATGATTTTTGGTCAAGATCTCTCTCCCAGTTGAAAATTTGTTCTTTCAAGTATAGTTATGTGACTTAAAACAGTTAATTTGACTATAAAAAGAGAGGCAAAGACAATCCATAATCTATCTCTTTTTAGGAGACGCTACAAAAGGAAAAAGCTTTATCTTTCCAAATTATATTTTCTTGGCTTATTGTGTTTTACTGCTTTTTGAAAAGTACATCACACAAACAAAAGATTCACTTAGCAGGAAGACTTTTAGACTTTTAATTCTTCTTCATTTAGCTTGGAATATCAGCAATTAAAAGTATGAAAACCTAATCGAGATATCACATAGTTTATGCTGTAGAAGCATACTTTAGAATTTTGAGCTTAACTACAGACGCTTTTACTCTTGTGATAGTATTCACTTTGAGATTACCTCAGGGTGAGAGGTTTGACTGGGAGAGGGCACAAGGGGATCTTCTGGGGCACCAGAAACGTGGTCTATCTTAGTCTGGGTGGTGGTAACATGAGTGCATGCATACGTAAAATTTCACCTAGCTGTACCCTTAAGATTTATGCCCCTTATGGCACATCTTAAACCTCAAAAACGGTAAAAAAAAAAAAACAAAAAAAAAAACCAAAAAAAAACCAAAAAACACCCATGAGCATTTGGCTACTTTATGAAATGCCTAATATTTTACAGTGAATTATTAATATGATTTTATAAGTCAAAATGTATAGGGGAAAAACAAATTATCTGATGATCATGGCATAAGAACTGCTAGTCGCTTTCAGGTAAATTATATCTGAAGCTAGAGGAAAGCAAATGAAAGGCCTCTGGTATTCTATCAGAAATGGTGTCAGGAAGAACACAATGTATCAATTTAAATATAAAACACAGAAGTGTTAAAACAGCTTAAACAACAACTAGAAGATGAGAACATCATCAGAGAAGTGACATGACTACGGCATGATTATGTGATTCATGATTACCCATGCTTTTTAGTTTTGCTTTTTACAGTTTGGGTTTTGTCATTATATTGCTTGGACTTCCAAAGGGTGGGGAAGGAAAAGAATTCAAGTTAAATTAGTTTTGTTACTTATTTTCAACTGTTGTTTTTAGTGTGGTAAAAAAACAAGTTCTGACAGTAATTTTAAAATTATGCATTCTACTTCCCCATCTATTATAGGAGAAAAGAGTTGGTTTACACAGGAAATATAAACAATCTGCCTCAAATGTTTTTTTTTTTTACTTTTGCACAGAACTATGTTAATTCTCATCACCTCCAAAAGCCTTTGAGAGGATTAGCTGCATAGACCAATATTGTTCTATATTAGTCAGTATTAAGCATATGATGTCACCTTGTTTCCACCCCTCCTCAAGCTTTTTTTTTTTTTTCCCGGTGGGGGGGGGGAAGGGAGAGTTTTTGGGCAATTCTCAAAATTCTGTGGCTTAAATACCACTAGCTGACACACATGATTGACAACCGTCCACTCTCAAACCTGTTTGAAATGGGTCACATAAATACCTAAGCGCTGCAGAACAATGCAATCCAACCAGCAATTCCCCATAAAAGAGAAAGGGGGTGTGATTAAGGTTCCAGCTATTAAGTAAGTTATTGCAAAAACAGTTCAGTGGTTTGTTTCTGCAGCTGTCATAGGTTAAGCTCGTATTTTCTATCTTAATTAGCTCCCAAAAAACCCCACTAGGCTGTCAGAGGTAGGATACATAGCCAAAGCATGGAGCAAGTGGGGCAAACGTTAAGAGCTTTATGGAGGTCTTTATACCGACCCTTGGCATCGGTTATTGATCATTAACCCTGCTTGGGAACTTATCGAACGGAATTTGTGTGAGGCTCATCGAGCCACAGGAAAGGAGATGCAGGAGGGAATATAAGCTTCTAATAAAAGAAACGCAGCAACAATAGCAGAGGAACAGCTCTGCCTGGTGACGTAATGGCTGGCAGCAGTCCAGCTTCAGCAGAGCTGCTGCTACCTCAGCATCCAACCTCTCTCAACACAGTCCAGCTTCGGCAGAGCTACCGGGGCCGCTACTTCTTGCGATGCCACTTTGTGGGTGCCACCAACACCTTACCTCGGAGGGCCAAAACACCGAACAAAGGGCTGTCCTGTTTTAAGTTGTCAGAACCCACGCACTCAC
>NW_027527551.1:102689-102927 GCF_008692635.1 Crocuta crocuta | reverse complement strand
CATGCCGGTCCTCCCGCCTTACCTCCGCCAGGTACAGGTTGAGGAGACAGAGCGTGGAGAACTGGAGACAGGAGGGGAAGCAGTAGAGCAGCCAGTGGGGGAAGAAGTGCAGGTGAGCGGGCGGCCGGAGCAGGGGCAGGGAGCCGCTGAGCGAGAAGGCGGCGGAGAAGAGGGTGGTCCTGAGCGCTGCCCACAGGAGACAGAGGAAGAGGCAGAGGCTCTGGGAACTCAGCAGCCG
>NW_027527551.1:102227-102528 GCF_008692635.1 Crocuta crocuta | reverse complement strand
CCGCCTCCGGGCGTCGAGGGCTCGCGGCCGGCCGCCGGACCCGGCACGGGCACCCTCATGAGGGGACTGGGGAGAGGGCAAAAGAGCGCGGGAAGGAAGGGGCAGGACTCGGAGCAGCCGTCGAGGGGGAGAAGGGTTTCNCTGCAAAAAACAACTCTCGGCTGGAGACAATCAGCTGAGAAACCCGAGCATTTGAGGCGCTCGCTCCGCACCGTGGGCTCGCGCCGATTGGCCCAGGCGGGCACGCCCCCTGTGCGCCGCACTCGGAAGGCCACGGGCCACAGGACCCGTCGCTCGAAGG
>NW_027527551.1:0-102193 GCF_008692635.1 Crocuta crocuta | reverse complement strand
AGGACTCGGTAGTCGCCTGTCACCTGGGGCGGCTCTCGCTCCGCCCCCTGCGCTTCCCATTGGTTGGAGAGGCCGCACGTAAGGAGCACGAGGAGAGGGAGGAGCCTTGGGGGTTGTTTTTTATTTTTTTTGCTCCGCAGGCAGACCCTACTGTTCGGTGGTGGCCGCAAGCGTGAAGGGCTGGGGTGCAGCGCTCTGGTAGGTGGGCGCAGCAGTTCGCCGCTGCCCGCCTGAGCTGCACGGCCCCGCCTTCTGCCTTTTCTTCCTGTGGCGGGAACTGTTGGCTGCGGAAACAGTCGGGTCCCTCCGGGTAGGTCTTGCCCACAGGTCTCCGCAGGTAAGTGGCCGCGCGGGTCCTTCAGTTGAGGGGCTGCGGCTTCTGCCAGCTCGGATGGGGGTTCAGCCGGGCGGCTCTCCCCCAGCAAGGGCCGCGCCACCGAGTTCTGGAGTTTGGCTTAGAAGGGCCCTCACGCGGATCCTTCCGAGGGGCGCTTTGCTTTCTTCTTCTTCCCCCTGCGTAAAAGCAGCAAGAACAACCTGAGCCCTTTGTGGGGAGACAGGTTGGAATGAGACGGGTGAAATGAATTTTAAGCAAAATTCTAACTTGGAAAATGTCTCTTAAAAGAAGAGGGGCATTAGGATGAGATGGAGGTCCAAGCGAGAAATGAGTAGGGGGAATGTGGGTCTTTGAAAGTTAGAATTTGGAAAGAGGCTCTGGGCATAAGGTTAGGGAAAAAAAAGGCAGAAACAGAACTGTAAGTCATTGACGAATGTACTGTCTAGGAAGAAGTAGAATAGTTTGTACTCCTTAAATTCCACATGTATTTTTTTCAAGCCTTAGTCCTGTTTTCGGTGGATGGTGGCGCTATTCTTGGGCCTCAGAGAGGCACGAAACAAATGCTATATTATGTTATCGCTGCAAATAAGTGAGGGAACTTCTAGCCTATTTTGGACTGACATGACATTGCTGACTTTTTTTTTTCTTTCTTGTGTTTGGTAATAAAATGAGCAAAGTGGCGCAAAATGATGAGACAGTAATTTGTGTTTTCCTTGGAATGCGTGGCACCTCACAGATTCAATATCCCTGTGAAAGACACTGCTGCATATACTGGTGCCACCAAGACTCTGCCTGCCCCTAACTCACCACACTTTGTCCTAATGCTTCATGCAAGAAGAGTGTTGCTACCTTCTTCCTGAGCTACGTGATCTTCAGAGTGCTTTAAAGACTGTTTTGTAATACAGATTCTGGGCATCCAGATACCAGACACTGGTGTGTTTTGGATTCTTTATAGGACAGACCGAGAGAGATGTTGAGGCCTGGCACAGTTACATGGATCCCTCAGAGGAAGGATTCAGCTGAGCAGGGTGTTCATTGCAGTCTAGAGTAGGTACGACCTCCTGAAAGAAATTAATAGGTCTAATCCTGCATCCACACTCAAGAGAAGGATCTTGTGTCTATTGGAATTTTTAAGATTCATCTCGTGATACTTACAAGAATGGTTAGGGCAGTACACAGTTCTTTTTGCAAGGCGACAGAGTGCTTATGGCAGCGGTGAGTTAAAGTGAGTTAAGAAGTTATGTGCTTAAGAACATAAATTAAGCATGAACTCAGAGTTCTGTGATTTTAGGCATTCATCACAATCAGGGGAACCTCCTGTTCCCTGATATGCCTTTATTTGCATCTTTGATAATGATAAGGGACATCATTTCAGTCCACGAATAGACTTTGACCATGAAAGTCTTTTTGTCCTATATTGTCTACTCAAAGTTATAGTAAACAACATCTGGATAGTACCCATACTAGTTTTAGTATGAAATAGTTTTCTGGCATTTTTTGTTCCAGAGCAAGTCCAGATAGCTGTCTCTTTTCTCCTTTTTTGGGGTGTGCATGATGGCCATGCAGTTGGGGCAGATAGAGGATTTTGCCCTAGCTGCCTTGAAGGGGCTCTGAAGAGAGAGCCTGTTGAGTCCTTTTTGGCCTCCACTGAGTCTTAACTGATAAACTGTGATGAGGTTTAATCAACATTTTATTTGAGGCTGGTTCAGTGAGCAGGTTTTCTCTAGTAGCAGCATTAAACTGTAAGCTAATTTTTGCCAGAACAGTCTTACAGGAAATTTGTAAGCGTTATATGCTCCATTTGTTGCAAAATATAAAATGTGTCTTTTCCAGAGAATGATGCCCACAGATCTTGGTATAATTTAATGTTTACCGTTGTTAATTTCCTCTTTTTCTTGAGGGAGAAAACCATTAGTTTTATTGTTAATCATAAGGGATATTTGAGTCTATAAAGGAGAAACTAACCAAAGTCTTCTAGAAAAGCTTGCTGCTTGATATTCTAAAATTTGAAAGTGTTCAAATGCACAGTGGTTGAGTATTGTTGTTCTAGAAGGGTATGTTACTCTACCACAATGGTTTTCCAAACTTTTTTTTTTTTTTTTTTTTACTAGGCAAAGAACTTTATTAATCTTGTTTCAAACTTTATTCCCAGGCTTCTTCAGCTTAATTAGCTGCAAAGAATGAATTGTGTATAAGCAAAAACTGAAAAGAGCTGCAGTGTCCAAGGGGCTTGGGCTTAAAAATATTAGCGATCTAAATTTTATCAGATCCATGAACAAAATTTTTAAAAAGCAGTCATAATATAAAGTAGCAGCTCCCAGTAACTTCTTCAAGTTTTATCTTCTTCAGAAGCTGACTCAATTCAGTTTGCTTCATTCTTGGAAGCTTCATCAAAATTCTCCACAAGATCTGGAACTTCATCATCATCATCCTCTCCGGTAGCAAGTGGTGCCTTTCCATCCACAGATTGTTTGGGCAGAGCTTCAGCCAGCCTTCTTAAACTAGTCAGACTGTCTGCACCAAGCTGGTTTAAGATACTGGGTAGCATTTCTGTCAGCTGCTTTGTCTCAGCATGGCCTGTAATGGTGAAAGTGTTCGCCGCCAGGGATGCCTGAACTTTAGGGTTGTTAAAGTGGATCACTGTTCCTTGGTTTGTGAACATATTCACTTCCTCAATACCAGAAATATCGTTCACCCCTAACTTCTTTAAGGAGAACTGAAGTTTTTTATCATCTGCTGTAGCTGTTCTATGAACCACCTTCTTCTTTCGGCGAGCAGTTCCTTTCCCACCAATGCGCACTCGTGCTTGCAGTTTGGCGAGTTTCTCCTGGTTCATGATAGTCTCTTTCATCTTGTTGGAGCGGAAATGGGACCGCGCGGGGGACTAGGGTTGGTGCTCAGGAGGTCTCCGGTGGACCAGCTGAAATTAGGCGCACACACGCGGGGACGCAAGATGGCCTCCAAACATTTAAAAGCACAACTGTTTGCCAGTATTATTATGAATAGGACCCAGTCCCAAAGTGGGAAGAGTCACTCACCAGCTGCTCCAGCTGTGGAACACGTGAAGACAGGTCCTCCCTCCTCCCCTCCCTGGAAAGGAAATGAGGGGGTTTTTTTTGAAATTTTTCCTTTTTATTGCCCCCTGGAGGCTCTCTCAGTATTCTGGTGCTAAACAAAATTTTGGTGCATTTTAATTGCAAGCTTTAGCCCTTTTCATACTATGGTCTCATTGTTCCATGCTTATAGTATTTGTCACCTTTTTGTATTTGGCCTTAATTGTCACATGTTTTTTCCAACTTTTAAATGACTTGTATTGGCATACTTGTTTAGAGTTTAGAGATGAGGCAAAACTTACTCTCGCATACCAACTCTGATTAATGCTGATGGGAACCTTATACTGATGAGTTGAGGCACCCCTCCAGTCTCAAAGGGTATGAGTCTGCATGTAGTTGGGAGATGTGTATACTATTGGCAAATATGACTTCCATCTTCTTTTGGTATTGACACCTGTTGTGGTTATAGTCCGTTGTACTTTAAAGAGTTCTCTTCTCTTTTAGAATTTTTCTTTAGTGAAATTGGGTCAATTTTATGTGAATTCTTTGACATTTCATGCTTTAAAAATCTAGTATACGTATTTATGTTCAAGTCACTCTCCCCTTAGCTATTATTAAGACATTAAGACCAATAAGGCCAGGCTGAGTTATACTGTAAAAACAACCCCCAAACTTCAGAGACTTAAAACAAGTGTTTAATTTATGTTCCTTCTGGGTTAGCTGGGAGCTTTGCCTTATGTTGTCCTCTTTCTGAGACTTGGTTCAACAGAGAAGGCCTCATTTTTTTTTTTTCATTTTTTAAAAATGTTTATTCATTTTTGAGAGACAGAGACAGAGTGGAAGCTGTGTTGGGGCAGAGAGAGAGAGAGGGAGATGCAGAATCCAAAGCAGGCTCCAGGCTCTGAGCTGTCAGCACAGAGCCCAATGCGGGGCTTGAACTCATAAACCATGAGATCTTGATCAGAGTGGAAGTTGAATGATTAACTGACGGAGCCACCCAGACCGCCCCGTATATATTGACTCTTAAAAGCTCCCAGAAGTTACAAAAGTTACTGTACATTTCATTGACCAATTCACGTCACTACCTATATCAAGGAAGTGGGGAAGTACAATTTTAACATGTATAGAGAACTAGAAAGATTTGACCAGGCCACCATTTTTGTCAGCAGATATTCTCCTTCTTACATGTAGTTCATCTTTGGCCCTTCCCAGTGGACATAGCCCCCAAATCCCATCCAGTCTCTGTACCAAGTTCAACAGTCTGGGATCTCTAAGTAATGCCCAGTAGTGTTAATCTCTTCTCAGTCAGGACATTATAAATTATCTGTCTCCCACCCCCAGTTGGATACATAGGATAGTGTAGGGACAAATAACTATAATACATGTGCCAATTTGGAGAGGGGAAGAATGGAAGACATACACCAGACTTTAGACTATAGCAACCTTGAAATATCACTGGGCACATAGTGCTAGGGCTCTTGTTCTGTTCACTGTGTTCTTTAGCTCAGCGCTTCTCAAGGTATTATGAATGACCAGTTTTTTAAAATTCCAATTTACTTTGAATGTTTGTTAAATACAATAAAAATGAATTGTAAGAAAAATAAAATGAAAACACCTATCACATGACAAAAAATTTTTAGATTCATAAAACACAAAACTACTGTGTAAAAAGGACTATAAAAGCTTTTTGACATTTATACTCAATTTCTTTGTTTATCTCAGTATTGCAGACCAGTGACGAATATTTCGTATTCTGGCACATGCCCTAGGGCATAGCTCTCCACGGTCCTTGGCTTTACTCTGCAAGAGGTCCTTCCATTTTTATTATCTTCGGCCACACCTGAAGTTGGCTTTGGAGAGCATGGCCCCTTTCCATGGCTGAGCACCTTGTTAGCTTGCTTTCTGACGATAGAAGGGAGTGGGCTAAAGGACTGTGTAAGCATTAACCAGCTAGTCTCTTGGATGGCAGTGGTTCTTTGAGTACCTTTCTTTGAATAGCTTATTAAACATAACTAACAGCAACTATCACACAGTGCTCATCTGCTGACTACCAGCCTCTTTTCTTAGGGCCTTAAAAAAGTTCATTAGCCACACAAGCCTGGGTACATGCTCATTATAAATTCATTAAGTATGTGTCACCTCCAAATTCTTATAGTGACACTTTCATCAAATGTTTTGTCTCTCCTTACTGTGGATTGCCAAGCTCCAGTCTCTGATAAAAGTTTCCTTGATTAGGCCCTGAACAGTCCTTGCTCCTTGGCCTCTGAGCCAGTGTTTTGGAGTTCTTGCTCTAGTTTGTATACAAGTGAAGATAAACTAGATTATGCTGCGGTAACGACCCCTCAAATCTCAGTAGCTTAAGGCAATAAGGTTGATTTCCCCCTATGGCACATCGCTTGTTGCATGTCAGTGAGGGTTCTCTGTGTTGTGCTCATTCTGGGACTCATGCTGAGGAAGAGCCACCAATTGAGCATTTTTAATGACTGTGATAGAAGAAAATAAATCCTGCCCTATCACACATGAACTGTTAAACTGTTGCCTGAAAGAGACATGAACTTTTGTTTACATTTATTGGCCAGAATAAGTTACACAGTGGCCATATTTAACCCACTGGAGGTGGGAAGTGCCGGAAGTTAAGCATATTCCCATCTTCCACAGGAGAACTGGAACTGTTTACCCTGTACCAGTAAACTACTACACCAAGGTTCCAAGGTCACATTTCTCCCAAAGCATTCATCTCTTTCTTGATATTTAGATTTTGAATCATTAGTATTGTTTTCTATTCCAGTTTCTACCTACTGGAGGAAAAGAGTCACTGAGTTCCTTTTGTATCTTTTCTTTTACTCTGTTCTTGCAGGTCTTCTCATTCCCCACCCTTTCATATTCTTTGGGTAAATACCCAATAGTGCTTACTGGATCATAGGGTAGTTCTATTTTAAATTTTTTGATGAACTTCCATACTGTTTTCTATAGTGGCACACCAGTTTGCATTCCCACTAACAGTACATGAGGGTTCCTTTTTCTCCTCATCCTGCCCATAGTTGTTTTTTGCGCTTTTGATTTTAGCCATTCTGACAGGTGCAAGATTGTGGTGTTGATTTGCATTTGCCTGATGATGAGTAATGTTGAGCATATTTTCATGTGTCTGTTGGCCATCTGTATATCATCTTTGGAGAAATGTCTGTTCATGTCTTCTCATTTTTAAACTGCATTACTTGGGGGTGGTTTTGTTTGTTTGTTTGGTTTTTGGTGTGAGTTGTATAACGTCTTTATATATTTTGGATACTAACCCTTTCTCAGATATGTCATTTGCAAATCTTCTCCCATTCAGTAGATTGTCTTTTAGTTTTGTTAGTTGTTTCCTTTGGTGTGCAGAGCTTTTTATTTTGATATAGTTTAAATAGTATGACTTTAGCTTTTCAATAAAAATAAAAAGGTATTTAAGGAGTCACATGGTTTTGTATAAGACTTTGAACGTCCCCTTGGTGTTTTCCCTCTTCAATTTCTTATTCCTTAGAAGCTATTATTTCAATTGTTCCCCCTATTTCTTTTGGCA
Source organism: Crocuta crocuta (assembly GCF_008692635.1). Classification (NCBI taxonomy): domain Eukaryota; kingdom Metazoa; phylum Chordata; class Mammalia; order Carnivora; family Hyaenidae; genus Crocuta; species Crocuta crocuta. The sequence goes on along the minus strand of NW_027527551.1, from coordinate 95,247 downwards.
TTGATCTTCCTATTTCCAATAAACTTGGATTTTGGTTTTGTGAAAGTGAAGACTTAGCTCTCCTTTATTTCTTTTCCCATACCGTGTGTTCCCTTACTTTCTATCTTCCCATCCTCTGAACTGTGGTTGTCATAGATTTGATTAAATCACTACTCAGTGTTTATCTTATTAAGACCACATAAACTCTATTTCTGGTTGACCTGTGCAGTATTCTCTGCTTTAAGTTACTAAGTAATCAAATTTATGAAAGATGGAAAAATTGCAAAGGTCATAGTTACTAATGAATTCCTATCCCTGAAAATATGTATGTAAGGACAATCACCAACATTTCTAATTGACCAAATGTGTAGTATTTTCACATCAATAATTTCATTTTTCCAATGAGATAGATGTGGGAAAGTATTCTAGCATTGAATGTGCAGTTAGACCTTTTACTGCTACAAAGTTCATTCTAGGGGAAAAGAATAATGTTAACCCTACTGTCCAATTTAGTGTTAAAATAACTGAATTATAACCACAAGCCCAGGAAAAATTATATTTATTCTTGACTCGTTCAAATGTACTTTTATTTAAAAGGTTTATTTTAAATTGGGTTTTAGTTATTTCACATAGTAACATATATAGTTATTCCCTTAGCCTCAGGATACATGCATTTCCTTTCCACCGATGAAGAAAATATTGGATGACCTATTTAAACCATCCTCATTAATATAAAGTGGCTTTAAAATAAACTGACTTAAAATGGCTAAAATGTGTTATCAATGTTAATGTCAAGGATACCCCTTCTTTAAAATTACTTTTTTATGTAACTCTCACAGTCCTCATTCCTCATTCTACTTGAATTTTTGAACTCTTGGCTCATTATAAAATATTGATGGCCACTTTATTCACTGATAGAAATTAGCTCTAATGAAAAGAATGTTAAGAAGTAATTAGTAATTAGCTCCTTTTTTAGGAATACCTGCTTTTTTTCTGTTTTTAAAAAAAGCCCTCCTGTTTTCTTTTCTTAATGTTTTTAATTTATTTCTGAGAGAGAGAGAGAGAGTGAGCAGGGGAGGGTCAGAGAGAGAGAGGGAGACACAGAATCTGAAGCAGACTCCAGGCTCTGAGCTAGCTGTCAGCACAGAGCCTGATGCAGGGCTTGAACCCACGAACCGTGAGATCATGACCTGAGCTGAAGTTGGATGTTTAACCGACTGAACCACACAGGCACCCCTAAAAATATCTGCTTTTTAAGCAAAGGTGTTATATGGTTAGTGATCATACTGAGAGCAGAATAAGTATCTAATTTAGTACAATTTTCTCTAAATTTTCATTCTTTTCTTTTTTTCTGAGAGAGACACAGCATGAGAAGGGGAGGGTCAGAGAGAGAGGGGGAGTCACAGAATCGGAAACAGGCTCCAGGCTCTGAGCTAGCCATCAGCACAGAGGCTGACCTGGGGCTCGAACCCACGAACCGTGAGATCATGACCTGAGCTGAAGTTGGATGTTTAACCGACTGAACCACACAGGCACCCCTAAAAATATCTGCTTTTTAAGCAAAGGTGTTATATGGTTAGTGATCATACTGAGAGCAGAATAAGTATCTAATTTAGTACAATTTTCTCTAAATTTTCATTCTTTTCTTTTTTTCTGAGAGAGACACAGCATGAGAAGGGGAGGGTCAGAGAGAGAGGGGGAGTCACAGAATCGGAAACAGGCTCCAGGCTCTGAGCTAGCCATCAGCACAGAGGCTGACCTGGGGCTCGAACCCACGAACCGTGAGATCATGACTTGAGCCGAAGTCGGACGCTTAACCGACTGAGCCACCCAGGCACCCCTGTAAATTTTCATTCTTTTATTATTTTATTCTTTACTGAAAAAGTCTACCCCTCTCATTATGAATAATTTTTAGCTATTTTTTTCTGCCTCTTGTTTTGAGATAGTGATCTTTTGTTTGAAAGGTAGGTGTTTTATTTGAAATAAAAAGAAAATTAGAAATCTCACCTATACCTGTGGGTGTATCCCTGCCTTCTGGAAGTATGATATTTTTATATTAATTTTCCTAAACTGTCTTCTTTTAGAACTTAGATATTATAGATCGTCAGTAGAAAACTTCTAGAAAGAAGAAACTGTTTGAGAGAAATTTGAAAGTGATAAAATGGAAGACAAAGAATTGGCAACAGATGCAGAGGACAGCATGGAAGTAAGTGCAGCATGGAAGAAGAGAGGAGGGTTTTAAAATAAGTCTGAGTTCAGAAGGTAGAGTTGAATTAAAACATGGGTTGAAAAAGATACTTAAATGTCTAAGCTGTATAAGTAAGTCTAAGTCAATGTATTTAAAAAAGTGTATTTATGGGGTGCCTGGGTGGCTCAGTTGGTAAGCATCTGACTTTGGCTCAGGTCATGGTCTCACGGTTTGTGAGCTTAAGCCCTGCATTGGGCTCTGTGCTGATGGTTCAAGCCTGGAGCCTGTCAGATACTCCCTCTGTCAGATACAGTGTCTCCCTCGCTCTCTCTCTCTCTGCCTCCCTCCCTCTTATGCTCTTTCTCGAAAATAAATAAACATTATAAAATTATTTTAAAAAATAACTGTATTTAGAAGGAATGTTCTTAAATAGTTTTTTTTTAATGTTTGTTTATTTTTGAGAGAGAGCATGCACGCATGCTCATAAGTGGGGGGAGGGGAAGAGAGAGAGTGAGACAGGTTTTGAAGCAGGCTCCATACTGATAGCTGCTAGCCCGATGTGGCTCCAACTCACAAACCCCAAGATCATGAGCTGAGCTGAAGTCAGTCGCTCTACCAACTGAGCCACCCAGCTGCTCCTTAAATAGTTTTAAGAGCTATCTTCCAGGAAATTTAAAGCAAAAAGAATGTAAACATAGTAGATGTAGGTTTTGGATATCTCCCTTCCATGGTAATGGTATTAAATAACTATTTGAGTATTCATTGTAAATCTACTTTGGGTAGAGAAAAATGAAATGCCCAATTAAAACAAGGATTGGATAAGGTTTGAGAATTAGTTTTAGAACCCTTAAAAATGATAGCTTAACATACTCTAGTAAAGATCTATTAAACTTAAAATATTTCATATTACAGTTTCTTGATTTTTTTGTAAGTATCCAAAATCAATAGTATTATCAAATCAATATCATTATAGGTCATCCCTCTCAAATGTTTACTAGAAGGAAATAAGAAAGTACTTGCAAAATCAAATATAAGTAATGCCTTATATTATTCTTTTTGCAGATTTTACTTCATTCATTTGTGTAACAAATTTATTCAGCAAAACTTTGTTGAACACCTGCCCTTGCTAGGTATTGTCCTACGCAACAGAACACAGCAGTGAACAAAACAGACAAAAATCTCCTGCCCATGCACAACTATAGCTGATGATGTGTTCCAGTTACAATATATACAGAGTTGGCATCTCTTTTGTCATAATGTGCATTTTTTATAAGTCAGCAGTAGACTCTCTATCAGAACTGAGCCCTCAGAAATACTTCAGTACACTGCAGCCAGGAAAAGCCTCCTTAGCTTATTTTTGTCAAGCTGGTAAGTATTTTTTATATTCTAACATGATTTTTGTGATGTTTCTATTGCTGTTTAATCAGTAGTATTAGTGGGAATTTATTGTCAGGATAAGTATCATGTATAAAGCTGTTAGTAAAATATGTCTGCCTGAGTTTAAATCCTGATTGTGCCAGTTGACCTTCTGTGTGATTATGGTCGAATCACTTAGCCTCTCTCTGTTTTTGTTGTCATCCATAATGAGGAAATAATACTTTATAAATTTATTGTGAGGATTAAATGACTTCATTCATGTGACTAATCCATGGTAAATACTAGTTAAGAGTTAGCTATAGGTGGAGTAACACTTGAATTTCATGAGTCCTTTAAAAAAACTTTTTTTATAATGTTTATTTATTTTTGGGAGAGAGAGACAGAATATGAGTGGGGGAGAGGCATAGCAGAGAGAGAGGGAGACATGGAATCTGAAGCAGGCTCCAGGCTCTGAGCTGTCAGCAAGACCCCAATGTGGAGCTCAAGCCCACAAACTGCAAGATCATGACCTGAGCCGAAGTCAGATGAGCCACCCAGGCACCCCTCAGCTAGTCATTTCTGATAGTATACTTTTTGATATTTTTAGCAAGTGAATATTTTTAAAGTATCTTAAAATTTTAAGTGAAGCATTAATAATGCTTTTATTTAATACTCTGCTTTAGTGTACCATTAATTATACTGATTAACCATTGTAAGTACTGAACATACCTAAAAATAGTAATGGCCTCAAGTGTTTATGTCTTAAAATATACTATTCTTGAAATTAGTAAGTGAAATTAATCCACATTTCTGTTGGCTCTCTTAAATTGTGATTTGGAAATGGTATTTTAAAATCATTTTGAAAGTTTTGTGCAGGGGCTCCCGGGTGGCTCAGTTAGTTAAGCGTCTGACTTAGGTTCAGGTCATGATCTCTCAGTTTGTGAGTTCAAGCCCCACATTGGGCTCTGTGCTGACAGCTCAGAGCCTGGACCCTGCTTGAGATTCTGTGTCTCCCTCTCTCTCTGCTCCTCCCCTGCTTGTTTGCTTACTCCCCAGAAAAAAAAAAAAAAAAGTTTTATGCATGTGTACCTGTGTGTTGTATATATAGAAACTTGGAAAAATAATGCCAAATGTTAGTTTTGAATTAAACATTTATTTATTTTTATTTTAGAAAATTTTAAAATTCACTTACAAAATTAAAATCATCATAAAAACATTAGAAATAAGAATAATGAAGCGATAAGAAATAAGGGTATAAAATTATATAACCAGGTATGTTTACTTGATTATTGGTTGTATTGTATATATTTGTTGGGCAAACGAATCCATTTCTTCTTCAGTTTGCAGCTTTGGGCCTCAATTTTAAAAATTCATCTTTCCTAAGGAGCGAGCCATAAAACATTCATAGAACATTTCTTATTTTAGATTCTCCAAGAACTTCCATATTTCTTGAAGAACTGAATGAGGCTGTTAAACCTCTCCAGGATTTTGGAATTTCAGTTGCAAAGGTAGAAAGATATTTTTTGTTACTAAATTATTAGTACAAACATTTTATAATTGTGCGACTTAATGCTGAGTATCTAAAAATACTTATGTTTCACATCTTTTTCCAAACTGAAAAAATAATTTTTTTCTACCTTTTTTTCATAAGAAAAAACAGAAGCACAGAAAGATACTTCTAGACTATTGTGTAAATTAGCACATGTAGATGAAGAAAAAAAGCTGTTCAAAATTCTTTAGCTTAGAACTTCATTTGTTTTGTAAACTGTTTCATTGGGGGTATAGTTCAGTTTTCAGTGCTATAGTTAGGCTTTTTTGTTTTGTTTGCCTGACAAATACAGTAGATTTCCACATTCAACTATTTATTAAATTTCTGTTAGCACAAACTGAAGTACCAAAATTGAAGTATTTTTCTTTTCCTATTCTTCTAAGTCTTTATAATTGCCTTTGTTGCAGTTTTTCCTTTATTTTTAGAACAAAGTCAAAACAAGCTGACTTGAAATGACATGTTTAATTTTTTTCTCAAAAAATGTTCAAACTTGCCATGGAGTATTATGGAAAATTTCCAAATGCATCAGGGATTAGATAGCTATACGGGCTTTTCATTTACTTTAATCTTAGAATTTGTACCTCAGAAAGTTGAATGATTAATAACCCAGTGATTATTAAATTCTCTCAGATTAGTGTCTACCTGACTTTCTGTGTACATTTATTCTTTCTTAGTTCATTAGCCTTCTGCCTCTGAGAGACTGCTGCTGACCTATTTGGTCCCTGCAGCTTGAGTTCGCAGGGCAGGAAGCATAGAAAGGTTAACTAACCTTGCCTATTAAAGCGAAACTCTTCCCTCTATCCACGGAACACTTCTGACACCAAATGTGTGAGTTTTCTAACCAGTCACTTATGATGGTGACCACCCATGTAGCCCAGGTCTCACAGGTTAAGTAAGGGCTTGGTCCTGTAAGATTGTCCTCTGCTTCAGATGCCAGTCAGAGGTAGAGGCTTCCCAGGTTGTCTACAACTTCTGTCTGACTTGGCTATAAATTGTGGGCTCTCATAACCCCCTCCTTGCTTGTCCTATAATTTGCTATAATGGCTCTCAGGACTCAGGAAAGCGCTTTGTGTACTATTACTGGTTTATTATACATGACAGACTCTGGAGCAGCCAAATGTAAGAGATGCATGTGGCAGGGTCTGGAAGCCTTGAGCGCAGGAGCTTATGGCCTCTTGCAGTGTGGGGTGTTCCACCTTCCATTACTTAGATGTGTCCACCAGCCTGGAAGCTTTCAAGCCCTGCCGTTTCGGGTTTTTATGGAGGTTCCATTATGTGGGCATGATTGATTAAATCATTGGCTGCTGGTGATTGGCTTCATCTCTAGCCCAGGGGATGGGAGATGGGGCAGAAAGTTCAGTCTTCTAACCATGTCTTTGTCTTTTTGGTGAGCAGCCCCCATCTTGAAGCTATCTAGGGGCCCCCCAGTGATCAGTCTTTTAGCGTGCAAAAAGATACTCCAGGAGTTTCCAAGCCTCTTAGAAGCTCTTCTGTAAGGAACTGTTAAAGAGCACTTGTTAAAGAGCAAGTGTAAGAACAAAAGATACTCCTGTCCAAGGGTTTTAGGAATGTGTGAGGAACCAGAGGCAAAGACCAATTCTCTATTTCTATGTCACTGCTAACTACTTTCAAAAGATCTTTTCTTAATTCTATATGTAACTTTGTTAAACTTTCAACAGCTGATTATACTCTTGAATGATGATGGTGCTCACCTTTGAGGAGCTTTTAATACAATTCTAAAGTTTAGAAATGAAGTGCTAGGTTGGTATGACATTCAAAAGGGATAGTCATGCTATTTATCTAGTAGGTAGTAACTGTATATCTAGTAACTAAAATAGAATACTAAGGTTCATGCCTAGCGTATTGCCGTTATGAACTAACAAAAATGTAAAGTCTTGATTTTACAGTTGAGGATGCTAAGCTATGTGGAAAGAAGACTGGTGAATTAAGTAGCTCACTCTCTGGCAATAATAAATATTAGGTAAATGTTTATGACATTGGAATGAGCTTACTTTATTTAGTGTTTTAGGTAGATATGTGGTGAAGACCCAGTCTATTTCTTTGGAGAGTTTAGGTCCTAAATAGGGGAGATTGAACACAAATCACTTCAGTAACTAGCAGAACATGATCATTGTAATAAGAGATACAGATAAAATGCCACTGAGGTTTAAAGGAAGGGAAGCTCATATCTGATTGCCAGGGCAGAAGGCCATGTATGATATTGGGAAAGACTTTACAAAAAGTAGCATTTTGAGATTGTCTTGAAAAGTCAAGATTTCAGAAGGCAGAGGTAGATGAAGAAAACACTAAAATATAAATGAACTAAATATTCCAGGTAAGACAAAGATTGGCTCGCGGGGTACAATAACCAAACCCAACTATATGCTGTTTAGAAATGCATCTTAAAGTCTTCAGACATCTTCAAAGTATTGAAGGAAGGAAAAAGATGTATCATCAAGTGATGACCAGAAGGAGGCTGGTGTACTCTCTTACTATGTCAAAGTAGATTTTAAAACAAAACCTTTGAATCATCTCTGACTTTTTGTCATAACCAATCCATCATTAAATCTTTAGGTTCTACTATCAAAACTTCCCAAATCTTAGCACTTCCTACCTCCCCACTTTGACCCCCTGTTGCCCAAATCTTCATCACTTCTTATCTGTGAAACTACCATAGCCTTCTAATAATTGGCCTTTCTCTTTCACTCTTGTCCCACTAAATTCTTCTCTGTGCGTAAGTCAGATGTGTCAGGTCACATTGCTACCCCTCCGAAAGGCTTCCTGTTTTAGTTAGGATAAAATCGAAACTTTTCACTCTTGTGGACAGTGGCTTCCTCTCGTATTTCTTTCTCTGCCCCTCCAACCTGCTCAGTTTGTTCCTGACATCTACAGGTCATCTTTTTGTTACCTGAACCTGCTAGATGTGTTATTTCTATAAGACCTTTGCAAGTATTTTTCTCTTCTGCTCAGAACTCCTTTCTTCCATGTATTTATATAACGATATGCATCACTACATTCCTTCAATTCTTTGTGCAAAGGTCACCCCCTCCCCCACCAAGCCTTCCTTGATGACCTATCTAAAATGTCCTGTCACGTACTATCCCTTTACTGTTTTTTTCCTTTGTGGGGCTTAACGCTACATATTAATTAGTTTTTAAAATTGTCTGTCTCTACTTTTAGAATGTAAGTTCTAAAGATAAAGATCTTTATTTGGAACTTAACTGTACCCCCAGTGACTAGAAGAGTGACTAACATATGGTAGGTGTTCATATATATGTTGAACGGATGAATGGAAAAAAAATCTATTGTCCTAATGTCAACCATCCCCTATCTTCTGACTTTAAAAAATTCTTTTTTTAATGTTTATTTATTTTTGAGAGAGAGAAAATGCCAGCAGGAGAGGGGTAGAGGGAGGGGGCACAGAGGATCTGAAGTGGTCTGTATGTTGACAACAGAGAGCCCAGTGTGGGGCTCGAGCTCACAGACTACGAGATCATGACCTGAGCCGAAGTTAGCCGCCCATCTGATTGAGCCACCCAGACCCCCCTTGGTTATGGCAGTATTCTGACTTTTAATTCTAATTTTCTCTATTCCTGGTATTTTTCTGAGTATCAGTTCTCCTTTTGTAGCTTTTGAAAACAAACGTAGCTTGCCTAGTTTCCATTCTGCTTCCTCAAACTCCATTAAAATTAAATTGAATAACACACAAAACAGCCAACTCATTTAAAAAACAAAACAAAAACTTACAAAATTTAAAATGTAATTTTCTTCCAACCTTAGTTTAGTGTAAGTTTTGTTGGTGGCTACCCTTCACCCCATCTAGAAACCTCTTCATTCTCTTTATCTCCTCCCTTCTTCCTCTATCCCATACTGCATACACACGCTCTGTTTTCTCCCTAGTTTTACTTACAGTATTGGTGAGAAATCTCACAAATTTCTTCTATCCTTTTCTGCTTTATTTCAGATACTATTCATCTTTACCCTGTACTGAGGTGATATTCATTTAACTTTTAATTCATTTAATTCCCTTGCCTTCCATTATATCTTCATGTTGCCAACAGGGTTGTCAAGGGCTGTTCGGCTACTTGAGCAGCATCAGTTTGACCCAGGTTCATTCTTTCTGTTGCATCATCCTCAGCAAGGGTTTCTCCTTTAAAGATGCTTCATGGTCCATAATTACTGCTGCCACCTCAGTGTCTTGTCTGTTTGTTGCCAGGAAGAAGTGGGAAAAGTGTAAGTCAGCTCCCTTTAAGAATCTTCTTTATTCTTTAATGCAACCCCGGTGACTTCTCCTAACACTGTTTGGCCATCTCTAGTTGTTGGGGAACCTGGAAAAGTTTTTCATTGGGGTCATTTATATTTAGGGAAGTTATGTTAATAAAACAAAAGGGAAGGATGGAATTTGGGTAAGAAACCAGCAGTGGGGCGCCTGGGTGGCTCAGCTGGTTAAGCATCTGACTCTTGCTTTCGGCTCAGGTCATGATCTTGTGGTTTCTGAGACTGAGTCCCATGTTGGGCCCTGCTCTGGCAGTGAGGGGTCTGCTTGGGATTCTCTTTATCCCTGTCTCTCTCTCTCTCTCTCTCTCTCTGCCTGTCTCTCTAAATAAATAAATAAATAAATAAATAAATAAATAAATAAATAAATATTTTTTTTAAAAAAATAAACAGAAACCAGCAGTATCTGCCATACCTGTGTTCCATCTGCTGAGATGCTTTCATGCTCTCAACTTACCACTTACTTCTGCTTCTTAGCTTTTGCTCATGATTTTTTGTCTTGCCTAAATTGTTTCTTTCTTTTTCTACCTGGTTACCTTATACTTTTTCCATAAGATTGAATTAAATTTAAACTTTTAAGTATAATTAAATATAACTCTTAGGTGTAGAAACAGTTCCTTTCTCTGAGGTAACCCACTTGAATAAAATGTGCAATGATAGGATACAGATCAGAAAGAAAAGTAAAATAAAAAGTGTGAGGGGCTCCTGGGCAGCTCAGTTGGTTAAGCGTCTGACTTTGGCTCAGGTCATGATCTTGTGGTTCACAAGTTCAAGCCCTGTGTTGGGCTCTGTGCTGACTACTCAGAGCCTGGAGCCTCCTTCAGAATCTATCTCCCGCTCTCTCTGTGCCGTTCTCCCACTTGTGCTCGCTCGCTCTCTCTCTCTTTCTCTCTCTGTCTCTCTCAAAAATAAACCTTAAAAATTTTTTTTACAGACTGTAGTGTTTAATTTTCCTTCTTGTTTCCATAACCAAGACACTTGACCTTTTGATATATACTCTAAACCTTAAACATAATCTTTTAAAGGTTAATTGCGTCAAAGAAGAAACATCAAGATACTGTGGAAAAGAAGAGGATTTGATGAAAGTATATTTATTCAGGTAAACTATTTTTTTGAGTGTGATAGACAAATTAAAGCTATGCTTCTAGAATATTAAAATATATAAAATATCACTAAGCCAAGATAAAGTTTTATACATGGGGGGATATATGAAGTTTAGCAAACAGTCTTAAGTCCTATATTTGTTACCTGCACTTTAGCTTTCTTATCTATAAAATGAGATAAAATAGCTATAAAACCTACCTCACAGGCTTGTTTTGAATATTACATGAGAATTCTTATGTAAACTACTATAAGTGCCTGGAAAGTAAGCACTTAACAAATTTAGTGTTTTCAGTAGATCTGTCAGGTCCATATTTGGGTGTGAAAGAAATGTACTTTTGAGGGATCTGCCAATGTCCCAGTTACAGATTCGTCTCCGCTTTGGTCTGCTAGTCTCTCTGAGGTTTCTCAAAATCTTTTTCTCAAACCCTTGGGATGCGGCCTAAGAAGTGAGGACAGATCCTGTCTCCTCAGAGTCTAATTGCTGCGGATACTTGTTTGTCCTTCTTGTCTCCTTCCCAGCCTATTTAGGGAATCTGTGTGTATGTGACAAGGACGTTGGTAGGAAGCTGTGTTGAGGCTCATGTGTTTTCCTAGTTTTTTTTGCCAAGTCCTGGGCCCAAGCTCTTCTAAGTCAACATATTTATTGAGTGTATATTCAGTAAATATGTTTGCAAGTTTTATAGTCAGCATACTGATAGGTGAATGGGATAATGGATAACACTCAGCCTCTAACATCAAAGAACTTATAACCTACTGTATTGGAGAGACAAGAAAAATGAATCCCAGGGAAATATTTCTGTAATACTTTTTAAACTTTTTTTTTTTAATAGGGGCAACATCTTACTCAGAGAATTCCCTACTGATACCTTGTTTGATGTGAATGCCATCGTTGCTCATGTTCTCTTGTAAGTATAGGGGGTACTCATTCACTTATTGTTATCAATCTCTTGATTTCATTTTAGAAAACCACAATCCATTAAAATATTTTAGGGATTTAACATTATATTTGTAGGCATTAATTTCCCACAAATTACTGCTCTGTCTTCCTACATAGAGGATCTAAAATTTCTTGACTGGCAAAAGATACAGACACATCTTTGTATAAAAGAGAGAGGACACAGCATGACCACATGGTCATAGTATTGCTTTTGCTTTTGAAGGTACCTGCAAAGAAAGGATTTTACCAGGTAAGAAGTTTGTCTTTGCTGTTCTCACTAGGAATTTTAAAATGTCTGGCATGCTTCTGACCCCACTCTGAGTTTTCTGGAGTCTATAGCTCTGTGTCTTCTCAGTAGGTACAGAAACTGTGCAGGTAATCTCAGCACACATCATAGTGTTTACTGGGAGACAGAGAGTGAAATTTAATTTCCGTGGCATGGAATCTTTAGGCCTGGGATTTAGGCCTATGTGGAGTCCATTCTCCCGCTGAATGAAGTCTGGTGCTCTCTTTGGTGACACAGCTGGAAACTACAGCTTCATTAGGGACACACGTTTATGTGGACTTTTCCAGTTTAACGCTGTGCTTGGACTGTTGGCCACTAAGACCTTTGCTGACATTGAGGGTCTTTGTTTTCTGCTTGGCTCCCCTCTTTCTTCTCTCTGACTGGATTCCCATAAAAATGGGGTGAAAGTTAAATGACAGGACGCAAAACTTACAGGTGAAAGGTTGTGGTTATCGTTTTGCAAATAGACACTTTTAAATGTTCAAGTACTAATTACATATTAATGAAAAGTTTTCAGAAATCCCTGACAACCATGGAGTCTAAGGCCTGTAGACCAAGAAGCCAGTTGTAGAGGGTGAATGCTGGCCTTTTGAAAAGGAATTCCCAACAGCTGCTAGGCTGTATGGAGCCTTCTCCCCTGGAGAAGGGTGGTTGTCTTCAGGGCGGGGGTCAGAAAAAGCTTAGCAAAGTCCTAGTAATGGATATGATGTTTGTTCTCAAGACGATCCCTAGTTTCTGCTATTTTTACAGTGGGTACCTTATGACAGTCTTTGACCCAGATATGAGTGAGAGTGAAGAGACAGAAGATTCTTTGAGGGGTAGGGAGGTGGTACTAAGATTGCCTTTGACAAGTGTGATAGCAAATCCTGGAGCAGTGGGTCCATGTTGGACAACCCGCTGACAAAGTGATTTTGAAACAATTGGGCCTAAGTGTGGAGAGCTGTCATTGCTAGGAACTGGTTACCCCATGGGGTTTGTGTCATTCACTCCTGCTGTAGTAGTGTACTGTTCCTAGTGCTGTGCTAATGCTGATTCATAGAATACTAATTCCATAAATAGATGATTCCCCGTGTTCCTTCTATGTGCCTGCTACTCACTAGGCACTGGGGATACATAATAGAAATTATGTTCTCTAGGAATTTAGTGTTTTGTTAGATAGACAGGTACATAAACAGGAAATACTATGTAATTAGTAAAAAAGAAGTTTGATGCATAATGGCTTAAGGATCCACAGCATAGAGAATGGTTACTTGTGTCTAGAATGAGGGTGGATATTTTTTAAGAAGGCTTCCTGATAGAGGTAGCACTTGAGATGACTCTTAAATGATAAGTGGGAGTTTGCTTGGTGAAGGTGGGGAGAGCAGGGGAGACTGAGCAAATGCATAGAGGTTAGAATAGTTTGGCGGGGGCAGTTTTTACTGGAGTATGAAATGTGAAGCAGGACATGAGAGTAGGAAAGTAGGTATGGGGTCAGATGAAGAGATCTTTGTTTACCAGGTGGAGAAGTTGAGGCTTTTGGGGTAGCCACTGAAGGATAAGGAGTTCAGCTCCAGGCCAGAATCCTGTGTGATCTATCAGGCCTGATCACAGGCATTTACAGGCTTTGTCTGGTAGGCCTCATGGGGGAAGGGGTCCTGCCCACACCAGACTTGGTACATGCCCACTGCATTGCAGTTTTCTAGAGAAAGTTAAGGTCTAAGAAACAGGCACCTCACCACCCTCAGTCCCTTAGGCCAGACATGCTCATGTGTACACCTGTGTTTTTAGCCCAAGTATCTCTATTTGGAGGCCTCATTATCAGGGACCTTGGCTGAGGCACCTCCGAGGTGCTTCCACTAAGACCTCGTTATCAGGGGTCTTTGGTTGAGACACTTTTCTCCCCTTAGTACCTTTCCACTTCTGGCTCTTCCCCTTTTCTTTCCCCTCAGCCCCTGAGTCCATAAAGAGTCAGGAGCCAATTGTTTGGGGCCCCTGGGAATGAGATGCCTCCCTGTACCTGCACTACACCATCTGACCCTGGCCTAATGCTGACTCATGGCTGGTGGGGCAAGGAATGGAACATTGTGGAGCTGGTGCCTCTCTTCTGGCCTCTGGCTTATGCTATCACAGTAGGTGAATAAAGGCTTGATTGCTCCTTTAAGTTTGGCTACTGTCCTAACTGACTGTAAACACCTGATTGCTCAACAGAGGATTGTGGGCAGATGAGTGATGTGATCAGATTAGTACTTGAAAGCCTTTTCTGGTGGATGTGAGACAGGTTTGTGAAGTCCAAGCATATGAAGAAACCATTGTGTGTCCATTATATAATTTAGGGAGGTAAAATAAAGACAGCAAAGAGGGGATTTTCTTTTTAATGCTTAGGAGGTGAAATTAACTGGATTTAGTAAAAGTTAATTCGGTTATAATCCGCAAAACTACAAATTCGAGTTAATCCCTGATCTTTTCTGTCTTTCCAGTCTCACTCTATCTCAAATCCTTTCTGATCAACATCTGAAGTAGGCAAGGAAGAAGAACAGATTTACAGGGGAAGAGGAGTCTACTTTAAGAAGGGGAATGCCCATCAGACCTGAGTCTTGAGTAGGCAGCTGTGGGGAATTGAACACCTGGGGAGTACAGGTCTAGGTGTTGTGGACACACAGGTTACCCAGGGAGCATCCTATGCAAGACCAGCACTTATGGGAAGAAGAAACTGAAGGAGAAAAATAAATTTCAAGAAAGAAGAATTGCAAAGAGGCAGTGTCCTCATTTTAATTTAAAATGTAAGAAAAATGGCTTGTGGAATATAGTATTTTACAAAAATTTTCAGTAGTGATATTTAGAATGTTGAAGAATTGCACTAAATCGTATTGCCCTGTCATAACTGCACCTTCCAAATAACCGTGAGGAGAAAAAGGCCTTTCACTCTGTCATCCTACTTTTATGTTAAAACCATCAGTTTGAAGCACTCAGTGGCTGTCAAGAGTTTCTCCCTCCTGTACTCTTTTGCAGCTGCATACTGTTCATTGAAATGGAACTGAACTGCTGTTTGGTATCTTCTGCCCATTTTCTATCATTTTTGAACTTTATTTTTGTTAACTTTTAGATATGTTATATGAGGGAGACACAAACTATCTTCCCTCCACCCAAGTTTGTCATTTATCTTCTGAATTTATTTACTCTTTAAAGAATTATCTGCGCAAATTTAATTTTTCTCTTTTCACTTGTAGATGATAAGTTTTACTGTGGTTTCCTTTATGCCATCACTACAAAGGAATTTATCCATTTAAAAAGTGAATAGCTTTTGGTTTCTTACTTATTTTTAAAATATTTTTTCCAGTTTTATCTGTTACTTTTTTGGTTTCAAGGTTTTTAAAAAATACTTAACTGCTTTTATTTATTTACTTTCATGTTTTTATTTAAATTCTAGTTAGTTAATATATAGGGTATTTTGCTCCATCCACGTTGTTGGAAATGGCAGGATTTCATTGTTTTTGATGGCTGAGTAATATTCCATTGTGTTTATATACTACATCTTTATCCTTTCATCAGTTGATGGACATTTGGGCTCTTTCCATAATTTGGCTATTGTCGATAGTGCTGTCATAAACATTGGGGCATGTGCCACTTTAGATCTGTATTTTTGTATCCTTTGGGTAAATACCTAGTAGTGCAATTGTTGGATTGTGGAGTAGTTCTATTTTTAACTTTTTGAGGAACCTCCATACTGTTTTCGAGTGGCTGCCCCAGTTTGCATTCCCATCAACAATGTAAGAGGTTTCTCCACATCCTTGCCAATATTTGTTGTTTTGTATATTGTTAATTTTAGCCATTCTGAGAGGTATGAAGTGATATCTCATTGTAGTTTTTAAAAAATATTTATTTAGTTTTGAGAGAGAGAAGGACAGTGTGAGTGGGGGAGGGGCAGAGACAGAGGGAGACACATAGCAGACACAAAGCAGGCTCCAGGCTCTGAGCTTTCAGCATAGAGCCTGACACGGGGCTCAAAGTTGTGAACCACAAGATCATGATCTGAGTTGAAGTCAGGTGCTTAACTGACTGAGTCAGGCTCCCCACTCATTGTAGTTTTGATTTGCATTTCCCTGATGATGAGTGATATTGAATATCTTTTCATGTGTCTATTGGCCATCTGTGGAAAAAAGTCTATTCGTGTCCATTTAGGTCTTTCATCCATTTTGATTTAATTTTGTGTATGGTGTATAAAAGTGGTCCAGTTTCATTCTTCTGCATCTTGCATTTAGTTTTCTCAATACGATTTGTTGAAGACACTTTTTTCCTTTGGCTATTCATTTACTACTTTGTCAAAGATTAGTTGATCATATAGTTGTGAGTCCATTTCTGGACTATAGTCTTGTTCCTGACTATAGAGTAAAAGCTCTCAGTGTTTCCCCATTGAAGACGATATTAGCTGTGAGTCTTTCTTATATGACCTTTATGATGTTGAGGTATGTTCCCGCTATTCCACTTTGTTGAAGGTTTTTATCAAGAATGGATGCTGTTTGGGCTCACTGCTGTCAGCTCAGAGCCTGTTCAGATCCTCTGACCTCCCCCCCAGCCCCGCCCCTTCCTTGCTTATGCACTTTCTCTCTCTCTCTCTCAAAAATAAACATTAAAAAATATATACTGTATTTTGATGAATGCTTTTTCTGCATCTATTGAGAAAATCATATGGTTCTTATCCTTTCTTTTATTAATGTGGTGTTTCACACTGATTGATTTGCAAACTACTCTTGCAGCCCAGGAATAAATCCTACTTGATCATGGTGAATGATTCTTTTAATATACTCTTGGGTTCAATTTGCTAATATTTATTCAGAATTTTTGTATCCACATTCATCAGGGATATTGGCCTGTAGTTGTCATTTTTAGTAGGGTCTTTGTCTAGTTTTGCTATCAGTATTGATTACTGATTCAGTTTCATTCCTCGTTATCAGTCTGTTCAAGTTTTCTATTTCTTCCTGTTTCAATTGGTAGTTTATATGTTTTTTTGGAATTTATCCATGTTTTCCACATTGACCAATTTGTTGGCATATGATTTTTCATAATATTCTTTCATAATTGTTTTTTTTTAATTTTTTTTTTATTTATTTCTAGGAGAGAGAGAGACAGCGTGAGCAGGGGAGGGTCAGAGAGAGAGAGAGATACAGACTCTGAAATAGGCTCCAGGCTCTGAGCTGGCAGTCAGCACAGAGCCCGACGCGGGGCTCGAACCCACGAACCACGAGATCATGACCTAAGCGAAAGTCGGATGCTTAACCGACTAAGCCACCCAGGCGCCCCTTTCATAATTGTTTCTATATCTGTGGTGTTGGTTGTAATTTCAACTGTCTCATTCATGATTTTATTTATTTGGGTTCTTTTTCTTTTTGATATCAATTTTATTAATTTTTTAAAAAAAATCAACCTCTGGTTTCATTGATCTATTCTGCTGGAGTTTTTTTGTTTTTTTATGTATCATTTATTTCTGTTGTAACCTTTATTATTTCCCTTCTGCCACCTTTAGGTTTCATTTGTTGTCTTTTTCCAACTCCTTTAGGTGTAAGGTTAGGTTGTATATTTGAGATTTTTCTTTCTTCTTAAGATAGGCCTGTATTGCTATATATATACTTAGTTCTTATGACAGCTTTTGCTGTATCCCAAGAGTTTTGGACCATACTGTTGTCATTTTCATTTGTTTCCGTGTATTTTTAATTTCCTGGTTGACTTATTCATTCTTTAGCGTGGGATATTCTTTGGTCTCCATATATTGTGGTCTTTCCAAATTTTTCCTTGTGATTGACTTCATATTTCATAGCATTGTGATAGGAAAATATGCATGGTATGATCTCAGTCATTTTGTGCTTATTGAGGCCTGATTTGTGACCTAGTATGTGATCTATTCTGGAAAAAATCCCATGTGCCTTGGAAAAGAATGTGTATTCTGCTACTTTAGGAGGAAATGTTCAGAATATATCTGTTAAGTCCATCTGGTCCAGTGTGTCATTCAAAGCCATTGTTTCCTTGTTGATTTTCTACTTAGATGATATGTCCATTGATAGAAGTGCAGTGTTAAAGTCCCCTACTATTATTGTATTATTTTATTATTTTAATATAATTTATTGTCAAGTTGGTTTCCATATAACACCCAGTGCTCATCCCAACAAGTGCCCTCCTCCATGCCCATCACCCATTTTTCCTTCTCCTCCACCCCCTATCCACCCTCAGTTTGTTCTCAGTATTTAAGAGTCTTATGATTTTTGCCTCCTTCCCTCTCCGTAACTATTTTTTCCCCATCCCCTCCCCCATGGTCTTCTGTTAAGTTTCTCCTGATCCATATAGGAGTGAAAACATATGGTATCTGTCTTTCTCTGCCTGACTATTTTACTTAGCATAATATTCTTGAGCTCCATCCATGTTGCTACAAATGGCCAGATTTCATTCTTTCTCATTGCCATGTAATATTCCATTATATATATAAACTGCATCTCTCCTTGATCCACTCGTCAGTTGATGGATATTTAGGCTCTTTCCATGATTTAGCTGAAATCATGATTGTTGAGAGTGCTGCTGTGAACATTGGGGTACATGTGCCCCTATGGATCAGCACTCCTGTATCCCTTGGGTAAATTCCTAGCAGTGCTATTGCTGGGTCATAGGGGAGGTCTACTGTTAATTTTTTGTGGAACCCCCACACTGTTTTCCAGAGCAGCTGCACCAGTTTGCATTCCCACCAACAGTGTAAGAGGATGCCCATTTCTTTGCATCCATGCCAGCATCTGTAGTCTTCGGATTTGTTCACTTCAGCCACTTTGACTGGTATGAGGTAGTATCTCAGTGGGGTTTTGATTTATATTTCCCTGATGATGAGTGATGTTGAACATCATTTCATGTGCCTGTTAGCCATCTGGATGTCTTCTTTGGAGAAGTGTCTGTTCATGTCTTCTGCCCATTTCTTCACTGGATTATTTGTTTTTCAGGTGTGGTTTTGGTGAGTTCCTTATAGATTTTGGATACTAGCCCTTTATCTGATACGTCATTTGCAATATCTTTTCCTATTTGGTCAGTATTCTATTAGTTTTGTTTCCTTTGCAGTGCAGAAGCTTTTTCTCTTGATGAAGTCCCAATAGTTCATTTTTTTCTTGATTCCCTTGTCTTTGGAGATGTGTGGAGATGTGTCAAGTAAGAAATTGCTGCGGTTGAGGTCAAGGAGGTTGTTTCCTGCTTTCTCCTCTAGGATCTTGATGGTTTCCTATCTCACTTTCAGGTCCTTCATCCATTTTGAGTTTATTTTTGTGTATGGTTTATTTTTGTGTATTGTCTAGTTTCATTCTTCTTCATGTTGCTGTCCAGTTTTCCCAGGACCATTTACTAAAGAGACTGTGTTTTTTCCATGGGATACTCTTTCCTGCTTTGTCAAGGATTAGTTGGCAATATGTTTGTGGGTCCAATTTTGAGTTCTCTATTCTATTCTGTTGGTCTCTGTGTCTGTTTTTTGCCAATACCATACTGTCTTGATGATTACAGCTTTGTAGTAGAGGCTAAAGTCTGGGATTGTGATGCTTCCTGGTTTTGTTTTCTTCTTCAATATTACTTTGGCTTTTCAGGGTCTTTTGTGGTTCCATACATATTTTAGGACTTTTTCTTCTAGCTTTGAGAAGAATGCCAGTGCAATTTTGATTGGGATGGCATTGAATGTGTAGATTGCTTTGGGTAGTATTGACATTTTAACAATACTTATTCTTTCAATTCATGAACATGGAGTGTTTTTCCATTTCTTTGCATCTTCTTCAATTTCCTCCATAAGTTTTCTATACTTTTCAGCATACAGATCTTTTACGTCTTTGGTTATGTTTATTCCTAGGTATTTTATGGTTCTTGGGGCAGTTGTGAATGGGATCAGTTTCTTGATTTCTCCTTCTGTTGCTTCGTTATTGGTATATAGAAATGTAACCGATTTCTCTACATTGATTTGTACCCTGCAACTTTGCTGGATTCATGGATTAGTTCTAGCAGCTTTCTGGTGGAGTCTATCAGGTTTTCCATGTAGAGTATCATGTCATCTGTGAAAAGTGAAAGTTTGACTTCTTTGCCAATTTTGATGCCTTTTATTTCATTTTGTTGTCTGACTGCTGAGGCTAGGACTTCCAGCACTATGTTAAACAACTGTGGTGAGAATGGACATCCCTGTCGTGTTCTTGATCTCAGGGGGAAACTCAGTTTTTCTCCATTGAGGATGACATTAGCTTTGAGCTTTTCATAGATGGCTTTTATGAGGTTTAAGTAAGTTTCTTCTATTCCGAATTTCTCGAGGGTTTTTTTTTAAGAAAGGATGCTGTATTTTGTCAAATGCTTTTTCTGCATCTATTGACAGGATCATATGGTTCTTATCTTTTCTTTTGTTAATGTGATGTATCACAGTGATTGATTCGCAAATATTGAACTACCCCTGCTGCCCAGTAATGAATCCTACTTGATCATGGTAAATAATTGAATAATTCTTTTTATATGCTGTTGAATTTGATTTGCTAGTATCTTATTGAGGATTTTTGCATCCATATTCATTGGGGGTATTGGCTTGTGGTTCTTTTTTTTTGCTGGATCTCTGTCTGGTTGGGAATCAGCATGATGCTTGCTTCATAGAATGAGTCCAGAAGTTTTCTTTCCGTTTCTATGTTTTGGAACAGCTTGAGAAGAATGGGTATTAACTCTGTTTTAAATGTCTGGTAGAATTCCCCAGCTTAGGAATGGGGTGACACTAAAGTGATACTTTGGGGGCGCCTGGGTTTCTCAGTCGGTTAAGTGTCTGACTTCGGATTAGGTCAGGATCTCACAGTTCGTGGGTTCCAGCCCGCATCAGCCTCTGTGCTGACAGCCAGCTCAGAGCCTGGAGCCTGTTTCGGATTCTGTGTCTCCCTCTCTCTCTGACCCTCCCCTGCTCATGCTGTCTTCCTCTCTCTTAGAAATAAATTAAAAAAACATAAAGAAAAAAATAAATGTCTGGTAGAATTCCACAGGAGAGCCATCTGGTCCAAGGCACTTATTTGTTGGGAGATTTTTGATAACTGATTCAATTTCTTCACTAGTTATGGGTCTGTTCAGATTTTCTATCTCTTCCAATTTGAGTTTTGGTAGTGTGTTGGTGTTTAGGAATTTTTTCATTTCTTCTAGGTTGTCCAGTTTGTTGGCATATAATTTTTCATAGTATTCCCTGATAATTGCATGTATTTCCGAGGGATTGGTTGTAATAAATCCATTTTCATTTGTGATTTAATCTGTTTGGGTGCTCTCTCTTTTCTTTTTGAGAAGCCTGGCTAGAGGTTTATCAATTTTGTTTATTTTTTCAGAAAACCAACTCTTGGTTTCATTTATCTGTTTAATTGGTTTTTTTTTTAATTCTATATTGTTTATTTATACCCAGATCTTTATTATTTCTTTTCTTTTGTTGGGTTTGGGGTGTCTTTGCTTATCTGCTTGTAGTTCCTCTGGTGCACTGTTAGATTTTGTATATGGGCTTTTTCTGGTTTCTTGAGATAGGCCTGGATTGCAATGTATTTTCCTTTTAGGACTGCCTTTGCTTCATCCCAAAGAGTTTGGGTTGTTGTATTTTCATTTTCATTTGTCTCCATATATTTTTTAGTTTTTTCTCTAAATGCCTGGTTGACCCATTCAGTCTTTGATAGGGTATTCTTTAACTTCCATGCTTTTGAAGGTTTTCCCAACTTTTTCCTGTGGTTTATTTCAAATTTCATAGCATTGTGGTCTGAAGGTGTATATGGTATATACGAGCTCAATTCTTTTATATTTATTGAGGGCTGCTTTGTGACCCAGTATGTGATCTGCCTTGGAGAGTATACCACATGCACTTGAGAAGAAAGTGAATTCTATTGCTCCGGGATGTAGAGTTCTAAATATGTCTGTCAAGTCCATCTGGTCCAATGTGTCATTCAGAGTCATTGTTTCTTTAGTGATTTTTCTGTCTAGTTGATCTATCCATTGCTGTAAGTGGAGTATTAAAGTCTCCTGCCATTAGCACATTCATATCCATAAGATTGGTTATGTTTGTGATTAATTGTTTTACATATTTGGGTGTTTCCGAATTCGATGAATAGACCAAATGATAGACCGTATGATTATATAATGCCCGTCCTCATTCTTGTTACTGCCTTTACTTTAAAGTCCAGTTTGTCTGATATAAGAATGGCTACTACAGCTTTCTTTTGACTTCCAGTAGCATGGTAGAGATTTCTCCATCCCCTCACTTTCAATCTGAAGGTATCCTAGAACCTAAGTGTCCATCACCTGATGAATGGATCAAGAAGATGTGGCATATTTGTACAACGGAATACTACATGGCAATGAGAAAGAATGAAATCTGGCCATTTGTAGCAACATGGATGGAAGTAGAGGGTGTTATGCTGAGCGAAATAAGTCAGGCAGAGAAGGACAGTTCATATGTTTGCACATATGGGTGGATTAGGAGGAAGCTAACAGAGGACCATGAGGGAGAAGAAGGGGAAATACAGTTGGGGAGAGGGAGGGAGGCAAACCATGAGAGACTCTTGAATGCTGAGAACAAACTGAGGGCTGATGGGGGTGGGGGAAAAGGGAAGGGGGGTGATGGGCAAGGGGGAGGGCACCTGTTGGGATGAGCATTGGATGTTATATGTAAACCAACTTGACAATAAACTGTTTAAGAAAAAAAAAAAGAATGTGAATTTCAAAGGGAAAAAAAATGAGTCTCTTGTGGACAGCAAATAGATGGGTCTCTTTTTTTTTTTTTTAATCCATTCTGATACCCTATGTCTTTTGATTGGAGCATTTAGTCCATTTACATTCAGTGGTATTATTGAAAAATGCGGGTTTAGAGTCATTGTGTTCTATGTAGGATTCATGCTTGTAGTGGTGTCTCTGGTACTTTGTGTTCCTTGCAACATTTCCCTTATAGAGTCCCCCTTAGTATCTCTTGTAGGGCTGGTTTAGAGGTGATGAATTCCTTCAGTTTTTGTTTAGGAAAACCTTTATCTCTCCTTGTATTCTGAATGACAGACTTGCTGGATAAAGGATTATTGGCTGTATATTTTTCCTGTTCATCACATTAAAGATTTCCTGCCATTCATCTTTGGCCTGTCAAGTTTCAGTAGATATGTCTGCTACTACCCTTATGTGTCTACGTTTGTATGTTAAGGCCCGTTTATCCCTAGCTGTTTTCAGAATTCTCTCTTTATCCTTGTATTTTGCCAGTTTCACTATGATATGTCATCCAGAAGATCGATTCAAGTTACATCTGAGGGGAGTTCACTGTGCTTCTTGGATTTCAATGTCTGTTTCCCTCCCCAGGTTGAGGAAGTTCTCAGCTATGATTTGTTTAAGTACCCCTTCAGCCCCTTTCTCTCTCTTCTTCTTCTTATGGAATTCCTATGATATGGATATTCTTTTGTTTAATTGCATCACTCAGCTCTCGAATTCTCCTTTTGTGCTCCTGGATCAATTTATCTCTCTTTTTCTTGGCTTCTTCTTTTACTGTGCCTTTATCTTCTAATTCACCTATTCTCTTCTCTGTCTCTTCTATCTGTGCAGTGGCTGCCTCCATTTCATTTTGCATCTCATTTTTAACTTCATCATAACTATTTTTAAGATCTATGATCTTTGCAGCAATGGAGTCTTTGCTGTCTTCTATTCCCTTTCCAAGCCCAGTGATTAATTTTATGACTACTGTTCTAAATTCTTGTTCAGTTATGTTGCTTATATTTGTTTTGATCAATTCTTTAGCTGTCACTTCTTCCTGGAACTTCTTTTGAGGAGAATTCTTCTGTTTCATCATTGTGACTAGCTTTCTGTCTCTTGTAAGTTTTAAAAGCCTGTTATGTCCTCTACACCTGCGAGTACTACTATATGAAAGGAGGCTCATACACTTTCTAGGGCCTGGCCATTCAGGAAGTGTTTTTTGGAGGGTGTCACTTGGTCTCTCTTGTTGTGACTTTGGTTATTTTAGTTCCCTACTTGTAGTGATGTTTTGGACTCTCCACCATGTGTGCTTTGGTTTGTTCCTTGAAGTAGCCCTAAAGTTCATCACAGCAATGTAGCAGTTCTGGTCTAGGGGGAGGGAGCCGTCTGTTTCTGCACTCTCTATCCAGCTGCCATCGATAAGCAGCTACCCAGTCAGATGGGCATGGTTTGGTATAAGTGAGTCCTGCCTCCACTGTGGGCCCCATGGTCCCATCCCTGAGGCCCCGCCTTGGTGGTTGTGGGGAGAAAAATGGCGACCCCCCAAGTCCCTTCTCCTCAGACCAGGTGTCCCAAATCACTCGTTTGGATCCGTCCTCACTATGCTTTGGGCACATAGATGAGGTGGGCTGTCTCTTATGCCCCACGTCCAACCACGTTCCAAGCTCTCACTCTGCATGCTCCCCCAAAATGTAATCCTGCAAGCCACAGCACTTCAGGGCAGGTTACTGGTTCCTCCTGATGCTGACTGCACCCCGCAGGTACCACTGAACCCAGAGGGAACTCCCCTTGTTCCCAGGCACAGGAACAGGGCAACCAGCCCAGTTCAAAGAAAGCCCCACAGTTAGAGATGGGATCTCTCTCCAAAAAGTCTTGCAGTTAGAGATGGGATGATAGGATCCCTCTCCATCCCAGTCTTGACATTTTTCTCTTGTCCAGATACAGTCCTGTGTTTCCCCAGCCACTCTTTCTCTTCCCTTTGTTTCTCCACAGAAGAGGCTTCCTCCCCTCCTTGCCTCCATGTCCCAGCCCATTTTTATATCTCCCACTTCTCAGTCATGCACCTATGAGGCTGTCTTCCTAGTAGACTCCGTATCCTTTCATCCCAGACTCTTGGGGTTCAGAGTCCTTTGGCTTCAGCCCTTCTTTGTTTGAGAGATGTGGGAGGAAAGTACCGAGCCCCCTACCTCTCTGCCATGTTTCCCTATCTTACCGTATTATTTCCAGTGAGTCCCTTTATGTTTGTTATTAATCGATTCATATATTTGGGAACTTTCAAGTTGGGGTCATAAATATTTACACTTGTTAGCTCTTCTTGTATAGACCCATTATTATGATGTAGTGCCCTTCTGTATCTCCTTTTACAGTCTTTGGCTTAAAATCTAGTTTGTCTGATAAAGTATGGTGACTTTGGCTTTCTTTTGATGTCCATTAGCATGATAGATGGTTCTCCATCCCCTCATATTCAATCTGCAGGTGTGTTTAGGTCTAAAATGAGCCTCTTATAGGCAGCATATAGATGGGTCTTTTTTTTTCTTAATCCATTTACACACCTTGTGTCTTTTGATTGGAGCGTTTAGTACATTTACATTCAGAGTGATTATGGGTAGATATGAATGTAGTGCCATTTCATTACTTGTTTTGTCATTTCTGGATATTTTCTCTTTACCTTTCTAGTCTTTGTCAGCCTTGGTCTTCCTTTCTCCCTCAGAGTCTCCTTTAATATTTACTGAAGGGCTAGTTTAGTGGTCATGAACTCCTTTACTTTTCGTTTTCTGGAAAACCCTTTTATCTCTCCTTCTGTTCTGAACGACAGCCTTGCTGGATAGAGTATTCTTGGCTGCATGATTTTCCCATTTAGTATGTTGAATATATCATACTGCTTTTTTGCCTGCCAAGTTTCTGTGGAGAGATCTGTTGCTAACCTTGCTTGTCTTCCTTTGTAATTTAAGGACTTCTTTTGTCTTGCTATTAGGGGTTTTTCTTTATGTCTGTTTTGCAAATTTAACTATGATATGTCTTAGTGTTGGCCTGCTGTTTATTTTTTTTTGTTTATTTTGATGAGAGTTCTCTGTACCTCCTGGATTTGGATGTCTGTTTCCTTCCACAGATAGAGAAGTTTTCAGCTATCATTTCTTCAAATAAACCTTCTTCCCCTTTTTCCCTCTCTTCTTCTATGACCCCTATGATGTGAATGATATTACACTTTAAGAAGTCACTGAGTTCCCTAAGTCTACATTCATGATCTAACGTTTGTCTTTTCCTCTTCTTTTTACCTTATTTTCCATAATTTTATCGTCTGTATCATTTATTCATTCCTCTGCTTCCATCCTTGTGGTCACTACATCCAGTTGGTTTCAAATCTCAGTTATTTTTCAGTTTGGCTTGACTAGGTTTTAGGTCTTTTATCTCTGTGGTAAGATGCACTCTGGTGTCTTCTCTGCTTTTCTCAAGCCCAACTAGTATCCTTATGATTATTACTTTATGTTCTGGATTAGGTGTATTACTTGTGTCTGTTTTAATTAGATTGCTGGCCATGACCTTTCTTTTTGTTTCTTTTGTGATGAATTCTTGCATTTTGGCATTTTGTCTAGGTCTCTGTCTTATTCTCTGTGTTAGGAAAGCCTGTTATGTTTCTTGCTCCTGAGAGTAATGGCTTTATGAAGAAGAGGTCATGTACTGTCCAGAGCCTGACGCCTCAGGACTTGTGTCTGCAGTATGTGCTTGAGCACTCTGCTGCTGTGTTTTGCGGCTCTTTTCTCAGGTCAGTCGTCTCCAGAGTTTCTCCTTGCCTACAGTGGGGAGTGTTTAGACCTTAGCCAGTGTGTGGCGAGTTTTAACTAGGTGTGTTCTAGTCTCCTTGTTTAAAGAGACCTGATGCTAGCTTTCCACTAGAGCTGAACCTTTGCAAAGCTCTGTGGTTAGTAGACCTGATGCATGCAGGGGGTTTGTGCAGATCTTTGGGGGGTGAGCCTGCTGTTGTGGTTCTCAGACACACTTACCTAAGAAACAGCACCAGCAGAGCACAGTGTATGTGGGGAATAGGGCTTGGTGTAAGTGGTTTAGGCTGCCACTGTTCCTGCTGTGCCACTTAGTGAAGTTAGTTTGTGTTGAGGATTAGGGAGAGATATGGGGCCAGCCTCTTCTCTTATCTCTGGAGAGGGGAGTTTGAGCCCACCACTGTCTGGAAAGCCCTTCCAGAAGAGTGAACAATCTCCCCTCATGATCCCTCAGATCCCTGTTGGTCTAGGCTGTCTGCTCATCCAGCAGCCCCTTGGGGTCTATCCAAGCAGGCCACTGAGTTTTAAAACTCCAAACTGTAGGGATCTGGTATGGTGGGGACCTGCACTGGTCCTCTGGGGATCTAGCTGCTCTGGGACTGATGCAGCTCTGTCCCAGAAGGACAGTTGCACCAAAGCACAGGGGTGTGGAGTTTGAGGGAAGTACAGCAAAAAGCTGGTGTTTAGGTTAGCCACTCTCAGCAGGTGTCTCTGCACCTATGCTGAGAGGTGTGGAAGGGAAATGGTGCCTGCTGGCTCTTTCGTCCCCAGAGTGGCACTGCCAGGTCTCCCACGTACACTCTAAGAATGGGGAACTGTGTCTCCCAGTGAGTCCCAGGGGATCCTCAGATCCTGCCATCTGCCTCCAGGCTACCTGCCCTCCTCCTTCACAGGAATACTGTAGCGCCTGCTGGGCTTCATATCAGTCCTGCTTAGAACCTCCAAAACTACAGTCTTTGAGCCCCACTGGTCATACAGGCTCACAAAATCAGTCCCTCTCATTTCCCCAAAGCCTTTGGGGAAGTGTTTTCCTTATGTAAACCCCTGCACGTTCCTCTCTCTCTGTCTCTCTGGACTCTGTCTGTGACCAGGGCTCCTTCCCTCTGCAGCACCTGCCATCTGTTTCTCCCCCAGACTCTGTCTCCAAACCTCCTACTTTCCCTGATGTGGCCTCTTCTCCTCTCTAGTTTGGAGTTTATTCTGTCAGTCCTCAGGTCAGTTTCTTGGGCATTTACAGTGATTTGACATTTATGGAGCTGTTTCAGGGACAAGGCAAGCCTGGGGTCCTCCTGCTACTCCCATCATCTTAGGTCCTCCTCTGCTTTTCCTAGTTTTAGAGTTCTGTGCAAAACAAACAACTTGCATGAAGACAGGAATTAGTAAATCAAACCTAGATTTTGCAATTTGTAAACTTCTGCCTATAGTACTAGGAATTTTCTTTGTTTGAGATATGGTTGGTATTATAAAAGACTACCAGTCTCTTACCCTTCCAGGTTTAGAGATTTTGTTTTTCTTTAAAGCACTTTTAGGTTTAGGGAAAGTGAGCACATAGTGCAGAGAATTCTGGTATACCTCCTTTCTCCTCTGTATTCAGTTTCCTTTATTAACATTTTGCGTTAGTGTTTTACATTTGTTACAGTTAATGAACCAATAATGATACATTGTTAATAAGAGTACGTAGTTCATATTAGGATTCATACTTCCTGTTGTACAGTTCTATGAGTTGACAAATGTATAATGACATGAATTCACCTTTACAGTATCAAACAGAATAGCTTCACTAGCCTGTTTTAGGCTATTTATCCCTCTCTTCCACTCTCCAACCATAATCTTTTACTGTTTCTGTAGTTTTGCCTTTTCCAGAGTCATATAGTTGGAATCATACAGATGTAACCTTTCAGACTGANCGAGATCATGACCTAAGTGAAAGTCGGATGCCCAACCGACTAAGCCACCCAGGCGCCCCAGACCGACTTCTTTTACTTAGCAATATGTATTTAAGTTTCCTCCATGTCTTTTCATGGTCTGATGGCTCATTTCTTTTTTTAAATTATAATTACAGTGTAATTAACATACAGTGCTCTATTAGTTCAGATGTACAATATAGTGATTTAGCAATTTCATATATCACCTGGTGCTTATCACAAGTGTACTCCTTAATCCATCGCCTGTTTCACCCATCCACCCACCCACTTCCACTCTGGTAACCATCAGTTTGTTCTTTATAGTTTAGAGTCTGTTTCTTGATTTTTTTTCCTCTTTACTTACCTTTTTTCTTAAATTCCACCTATGAGTGAAATCTTTTGGAACTGTCTTTCGCTGACCTATTTCACCTAGCATAATACTCTCTAGCTCCATCCATGTTGTTGCAAATAAGAGGATTTCATTCTTTATACGGCTGAATAATATTCCATTGTTCATATCACATCTTCTTCCATTCAACTGTTGATGGACACTTGGGCTGCTTCCATAATTTGGCTGTTGTAAATAATGCCGCAATAAACATTGGGGTGCATGTATCCCTTTGAACTAGTGTTTTTGTATGCTTTGGCTAAATACCTGATAGTGTAATTATGGGATTGTAGGACAACTCTGTTCTAAATTTTTTGAGGAACCTCCATATTCTTTTCCACAGTGGCTGCACCAGTTTGCATTCCTGCCAGCAGTGCAGAAGGGTTCCTTTTTCTCCACATCCTTGCCATGCTTGTTGTTTCTTGTGTTTTTGATTTTAGCCATTCTGACAGGTGTGAAGTGATATCTCACTGTAGTTTTGATTTGCATTTCTCTGATGATGATGTTGAGCATCTTTTTATGTGTTTCTTGGGCATCAGCATGTCTTCTTTGGAGAAATGTCTGTTCATTTCTTCTGGATGGCTCACTTATTTTTATCCCTAAATAGTATCCCATTGTATAGTTATGCCACTGTTTGTTTATCCATTCACCTATTGAAGACATCTTGGTTGATTCTAAGTTTCAGCATTTATGAATAAAGTTTCTGTAAATGTTGGTGTATAGTTTTTTTAAAAAAATAGATGTAGTTTTCAGCTAATTTGGGTAAATACTTAGGGGTATGATTTCTGGATCATATGGGAAGATTATGGTTAGCTTTGTAAGAAACTGCCAGTCTGTCTTCCAAAGTGGCTGTACCATTTTGCATTGACACGTGCAATCAATGGGTTCTTCTTCCTCCATATCCTTATCAGCATTTGTTATTGTCAACGTTTTAGAAAATTGTAGCCATTCCAATTGTTGTGGTATCTCATTGTTTTAATCTGCAATTTCATAATTAACGTATCATGTTGAGCATGTTTTAATATGCTTATTTGCCATCTGTATATTTTCTTTGGTGGGGTATCTATTTAGATCTTTTGTCTATATTTTAACTCGGTTGTTTTCTTATTGAGGTTTGCAGGTTTTTTTGACAACCAAGAATCTCTACTTTTTAATTTTTAATTAAAAATTTTTTTACTAAAGTATAAGTGACATACAGTATCCTATTAGTTTTTGGTGTACATGATGGTGATTTGGTATTTTTATACATTGCAAAATTATTCCAACAATGAGTCTAATTGCCACCTGTCACCGTGTAAAGTTATTATAATACTGTTGACTACTGTCAGCAGTACATTACATCTCCATTACTTTATTTTTTTGCTGTAGCACTTTATTTTCCTGACATTGTGATGTGTTGCTGGGGCCTAATGTTCTCATATGACAGTAGAAAACTGAAATTTGTTGTCCTGTCTTAAAGAATTGAGAATTGTGTATAGAAACCTTACATAAATTAAAAAGATGAATAAATTTACAGTTGTAAATGCAAGCTGTTTTCCAGCTCAAGGCAGTTAACAACCCATAGTGTTTTGGCAGGAAAACTTTGGGTAAGAAAGGAAAGTGGGTCTTAAGGCTTAGACCTTCCCAACCCTGTCAGACCAGCAAGTTAGAAATAGCGACTGGTTCAGGACACTTGCCAGCCTCAAGAGAAATCCTGGAATAGGCAGCTTTTACACATTAATACTCTGCACAGATTAAGAACCTCATGATCTTGCAGATTCTCATCAAACCAGTATATTTCGCTTTCAATGACTTAACTTTATAACTGGAAATTTGTACTTTTTAATCCCCTTCACCTATTTTGCCCATCCTTTAACCCTTCCCGCTTTATGTCTGTTTTGTTCTTTTGTTTGTTTTTAGATTCCACATGTAAGTGAAATCTTACGGTATTTGTCTTTTTCTGATTTACTTCACTTAGCAAATACCCTCTAGGTCCATGCATGTTGTCTCAAATAGTAAGATTTCATTCTGTTTTATGGCTAACATTCCAGTGTGTGTGTGTGTGTGTGTGTGTGTGTATCACATTTTTTAAAATCCATTCATCTATCCATAGACTCTTAGATTACATCTATATCTTGGCTATTGTAAATAATGCTTCAATGAATATAGGAGTACATATTCTTTTGGATTGGTGTTTTTGTTTCCTTCAGATAAGTACCCAGAGGTGGAATTGCTGGATCATATGGTAGTACTGTTTTAATGTTTTTGTTTGTTTTTTTTTAACATTTATTTATTTGTTTATTGAGAGAGAGAAATAGAGAGCAAGTAAGGGAGGGACAGAGAGAGAGGGAGACAGAGAATCCCAAGCAGGCTTCCTGCAGTCAGCACAGAGACTGATACTGGGCTTGAACTCAACAACCACAAGATTATGACCTGAGCCAAAATTGAGAGTTGCATGCTTAATCCATTGAGCCACCCAGGCGCCCCTGGAAGTTCTGTTTTTAACTTTCTGACGAGTCTCCATTCTTCATAGTGGCTGCGCAATTTACAGTCCCACCAACAGTCTACAAGGATCCTTTTTCTCCACATCTCTACAAGCACTTTTTTTTGTCTTTTTGATAATAGCCAGTCTGACAGATGTGAGGTGATATTTTAGTTTTGATTTTCATTTCCCTGATCATTAGTGATGTTGAGCATCTTTTCATGCACCTGTTTGTAGGTCTTCTTTGGAAAGATGTCTACTCAAGTCCACTGCCCATTTTTAAATTGGCTTATTATTTTTTTAATGTTTATTTATTTTTGAGAGAGAGAGGTAGAGACAGAGACAGCGATAGAGGGGCAGAGAGAGAGGGAGACGCAGAATCCGAAGCAGGCTCTAGGTTGTGAGCTGTCAGTACAGAGCCAGACGTAGAGTTCAAACCCACAAACGATGAGATCATGACCTGAGCCAACGTCAGACACTTAACTGACTGAGCCACCCAGGCGCCCCAGTTGGGGTGGGGTTTGTTTTTTTGTTTTTTTTTTTGATGTTGAGTTGTATAAGTTCTTTTATATATATTTTAGATATAAGATCCTTATTGGATGTATGATTTGCAGATATTTTGTTCCATTCAGTAGGTTGTCTTTTCCTTTTGCTGATGATATTTGCCGTGTACAAGCTTTGTAGTTTGATGTAATCCCATTTGTTTGTTTTAGCTTTTTTGCTTTTGCCTGCGGAGACTGATCCAAAAGACAGATATCAAAGAGCTTACTTCCTTTGTTTTCTTCTAGGAGTTCTGTGATTATAGGTCTTACATTCAAGTCTAATCCATTTTGACTTTATTTGGTACATGGTATAAGATGATGGTCCAGTTTTATTCTTTTGCATGTAGCTGTCAGTTTTCCCAACACCATTTAAGAGTTCTTTTGTAGATGATAAATACAAATTCTTTATTAGACCTGTTGCAAATATTTTTTCCCAGGCTTGGCTTGTTTTTCATTCTCTTAGCAGTGTCTTTTGCAAAGCAGGAGTTTTGTTTGTTTGTTTGTTTTTGAGAGAGAGAAAGAGTAGGGGAGGGGCATAGAAAGAGGGAGAAGGAGAATCTTATCTAGGCTTCACACCCATTGTGGAGCCCCATTCAGGGTTTGGTCATGAGACTGAATCCCATGGCCTTGAGATTATGACCTGAACTGAAAGCAAGAGTTGGACACTTGATATTCAGGAGAGTCAAGATGGCTGAGAGAAGCAGGAAAACCAGAATTTCTCTTGTCCTTCAAACACATTATTGAGGTCAGAACACTTGGAATTCCAGGAGTCCAGGCTCCAGAGTGACAGAAACATCTCCATAGGTGTACAGAGACAGCTTGGTAGGACAGCGGTGTGTGTTTGCAAATTGGGAGAGACAAAATGGGCTGTGTAGGCATGGAGTACCACCCCTTTGGTGGAGAGACAAAAGGAAGAGAAAGAGAGGCTGTAGAAGCGTGGGATTGTATTTGGAGAAGAGAAAAACCTCTCTGGACGATGGACCAAGGAATCAAAAGTACAGAGAGAACCAGTTTCTACCTTGCAAACACCCTTAGGAATGATGATCCAAGTTTTCAGGGTTGCGGACTTTCTCTAGACCAGAGCCAGCCATGTACATGAGCCTGGCAGGGAGAGGAGCCAGCCTTGGCTGAAGTAGACCTCTTCTGGGGGGGGACACTGGGAGAGAGCAGTCCCCTCCCTCGGGTACAGTGGGAAGAGGCTGCTTTGCCTCTCCAAGGATAAAACACCCTGCAGGCGCTAGCCAGAGGCCCTTTGTCTGCTGGGCAGGGGGGCGGCTATCCCAGAACAGTGCAGGATCCTTTAAGACGTTGGGTTTTGAACCCCAACCCAGCGCCTCGGAGCTACGGGGGTATATGGAGTAGGACAAGCTGGCCCACTGGTGCTGCTCTGTGAGAACTGCCTGAACAGCATGGTTTGGGACACCCGGACTGGGGAGAAGAGATTGGGGTGTCGCCATTTTTCTCTCCATCACCAATATGGGGTGGCTTAAGGGAATAGGATATCTGCCCCCAGGGGAGGCAGGACCTACTTATATCAAACCCCACCCCTCTGTCCCTGGTAACTGCTTATCTACTGGAGTGAGATTAATGCTGACCAAACCAGAAGCACAGCCACCGTTTCCAAGGCACCAACAGACAACAGTCCTGTGATTTTGCATTTTCTGATTTGATTTTTGGTCATTTCTTATATATCTCTATCTCTATCATCTCTATCTCTGTCTCTATCTCAGTATCTTTTCTTCTTTCTTTCTTTCTTTTTTTCTTTCTTTCTTACATCTCTGTTCTGGTTATTTGCTCATTTAATCAGGCATTTTTACTCTATTTTTTTTTTAACACCTTTTCTGTATCTCCCTCCTCTTTATTTTCCTCTCTCTCTGGATTAAGCCTCATAGTTTCTTTGATTCTGTGCCTCGTTCTTTTTTTCCCCACCCCTGTCATTGATCTCTTTGTATGGGATAAAGCTTCTTCCACCCTTCCCCTTTTCCATTTTTTCCAGGCTTATTTCAATGAACAAATCAAAGCACACCTAGTGGAAGGTCCAAACCACCACTACGAGTAGGGAGATAAAGCAACCAGAGACATAACAACAGAGTGCATGTGACACACTCCAAAAACACATCCTGAAGTGCTAGGCTCTGGGCAGTGTATGACTCTTTTTTAATATAGTAGTACTCACAGGTCTAAGATATATATATAACAAGCTATTAAAACACGTAAAAATCAGAAGACTAGCCAAAATGACGAAACGGATTTCTCCTTAAAAGAAATTCCAGGAAGAAATGACAGCCAGAGAATTGCTCAAAACAGATATAAACAATATGAACATACCTTAGCATCATAAAAGCCATGTATGAAAAGTCCACAGCTAATATCATCCTCAAGGGGAATAACTGAGAGCTTTCCCCCTGAGATCAGGACCACAACAGGGATGTCTGCTTTATTTGGCCTGCTTTTTAAAAATGTTTAGCCCGTACTACTTTTTTTTCCCTCAAAGCATTTGAATTTGTTCTGTATGAGAATGTTTTGATTGAGACCAGTGATCTGCTATTATATTTGACTTCTTTGGCGGAAGGAGAGATCAAGGTTTTAGCTAACTTTTTATTCTCTGAATATAGGAAAATTACAATTGAGAAAAAGATTAACTTAATAAAAATCTAAGAATAGAATAACAGGGATAAAATTAGGGTAAGCTTGCACAAAATATTTAAAGAATTCCAAATTTTTTAGACCATTTATGGTCGGTTAAGTATGTCTTTGGTAAATATTTTGATATTTAAAATATTCCTAAAATATCATTGGTTAAAAATATACTGACATATTGATCTATTAAAATTTTCTTGCATTGACATTTTCAGGATGTATTAAGTCAAATAAACCAAGTGTTTAGAGTATAATACAGCTCCATGTGTGTAAGACAGCAGGTATTGAGTCCAGAACTCTGAAAGTTCTCAGATGTTACCCTACTTCCATATATAATTGCAGAAACACCAGGCCTCTGAATCAGATATCAGATCACTCAGCAGTGATAGCAGCTAGGGTAGCATGATAGTGCTAGGTCCCTCTACCCAGTTCTCCACAGAGCAATAAGGTAAGAACCATGTGCTTACACTTGTACTGATAGCAAGGTTTGGAGAAGGAGAACTCAGAAATTATGACTCTCTGAACTTCTGTAGGAGCTGGCACATCTAATATTTCCTTTTGGAGGTAAAGTGCTAGACTTATATTTTTCTCTCAGAGTTAATAGATCCTCTCTGGGGCAGGAGAAGGAGGTTTCTGCCCCTAAATTTAACTCTTTGGCTCCAGGGAAGATAGGAAAGGTTTTATTGCTCTTTGAATGGGAGCTGATGACTTCTGAGGCAAGGAGACTAGCTTAGAAGGTGCTGAGGAGACAGTCTCCAATGTCATATCATGCCACGTTTCATCTACAGGAGACTTGGACAGTATAGGAAGACTGAGAAATCCAGGGAGGATTGTCTTCTAACAGAAGCATATGTAAATACAGGTTTATAGCTCATATGTATATTGCATAAATATTCAAGGTTCACGGGAAATTGATAATACTGGTTTACAGGAATAGAATGGGGAAGCTGGGATTGAGGGAAGGTGTTATAGGTAGACTCTTAACTCTTCAACTTTTTTGTTCTTTGTGTTTTGAACCATATGGAAATGGATGCCAATTTGCAAAATAAATACAATTTATATTAAAAATGAGAATTGGGATTTATATTCTAGAAGTTCTTAGCCCTATTTTCTAAAATATGAGGAAAATTTTACTCCCAGCTTTTGGATCAAAAGGGGTGATGTTTAGAAAAACAGAGTTAAAATAGCAAGTAACCTTTATTTGTTGATTGAGAATATCGTATATGTAACCAGTATGAGGCAGGGCAAGTGAGGTATAGGGGATTAAGGCACTATAATCTCAAGTGTGGATTAGAAAGTTGTATAATTTGTTTTTCTCCCTGTGTTGTTTTTCCTCCATCCCCTCTTCCTCTCTTTTTTCTTTATTCTTTTTTTTTTTTTAATTCATTTATTTATTTTGAGAGAGAGCATGCCCTGAAGGGGCAGAGAGAGAGGGAGAGAGAATCACAAGCAGGCTCCCCACCATCAGCAGGGAGTCCAGTGTGGGGCTGGAACTCATGAACCGTGGAATCATGACCTGGGCCGAAATCAAGATTCAGGTGCCTAACTGACTGAGCCACCCAGGCGCCCCTCTTTTCTTTAAAAATAAATTTTTTAGGGATTTTGGTATGGCAAAATAGAAGAGAATATTCCCTTTTTTTACTGTCTTTTTAGACTCTGAGTAATGACAGAAACATAATGTAAAAATAGTCTTTTTTTTCAAAAAGGGCTGAATGGCCTGCTGCTCCAAAAGCAGGGTCAAGTAGACTCTTCAGTTTCTTTTTTTTTTTTTTCCAACATCCATTCAGTTCTGGGTCATATATCTTATGTACCTAATGGCTGTGATAGGAGGGTCTCAGAAAAAGAATACCAAGCAAATGGAACGCCTTTCTAGGGCAGGGAGAGGGCCCAGGTCAGAGCAACCCCAGGCTGTTTTACCCGATCATAAAACAAGAGAATGCCAACAGACTTTTCCTTTTACCCATTTCTGTCAGTTTTTCTCCCCTTTGTGACTTGAGTGAAGGAGCACAGGCTTGTGAATGGATTCTAGAGATCCCTTGATATCCCCATATTCTGGAAATTTACATTAAAAATGTATTAAAGTTAGGAAACCACTGGGAACAATCATGGAGATCATTAGATTATGAATGTCATTAGTTTTGGTTATTATTACCTCATGGATAATGACTACTTAATGAGCTTTGGGACATTAGGCAGGTTAACCTCTCTAAGCCCCATGACCTTATCTGCAAAATGGAGTTAATGATAGTACTGATCTCAGATGGTTGCTATGAAAATTAAGCAAGACTGAGTGCATTTCTGAGTGTTTTTAACTATAAGCCTCTGAATCTGGGTCTGACTGGCTTAAGCAGAAAAGGATTTGGAGTGGATATAGGAAATCTCAGGCTCACTAGAAGGGCTGGAGAACTGGACTCAGTTAATACAGCTCTAAATTATAGTCAACAACATGACACACAACCAATGTGTGGGTGATCTGCATTACTGCTGAGTGTCAGATGCTACAGCAAGCATCACCTGTGCTGGGGCTGTCATTGACATTGTTGTCATTCCTGCTTTTAACATTTTTAAAAAGGTTTGTATATTTATTTTGAGAGGGAAATAGAAAGTCAGCAGGGAGGGGCAGAGAGAGAGGGAGAAGGAGAATCCTAAGCAGGCTCTGCACTGTCAGTGCAGTGCCTGACATGCGGCTTGATCCCATGAACTGGGAGATCATGACCTGACCCAAAAATCAAGAGTCAGATGTTTAACTGACTGAGCCACCGAGGTACCCTGTCATTTAAAGCTGACTGTTGCTTTGCTGCCACTTGAAATAATTCTGTACTGTCCCTTATTCTTTACACCACTGGTTTCTGGTCAGAATGTCAGGTAAGTGATTCTGAGTCTTATGGCCGTGCCTTGCAGTAGGAAGCCTAGAGGAGCAAGTTTATGATATTTTTAGCTTTTAGTGGTGTGTGTGTGTGTGTGTGTGTGTGGTAGGGCTTGAATATATAGAAAAATGGAAATCCCCAAAGAAAAAGAGAAGGGTTCAGAGCTGAACAGTTCCCAAACTGATAAAATTACCATTACCATGGAGTGCTTAGTAAGTACTGTGCCTGACATGTAGTAGGTGCCCCCAAAATGTTGGCTTTTGTTAATTTATATTTGCCGGTTTTGTTGAGAAACAAGGTTAGGGGGATTTCTACTCCCAGATATGGTTTTTGAAGCAAATGGATTATTAGAGTTGCTAGAGCAATAAACGTGAATGGGCAGATGTAATTTCTAAGCTTAGAATTTACATGGTAGCTCAGTTAAGTTCACTAGATGGCACTTCCCTGGAGACTGAAATGTCTCCAGGGTAATTCTGTACAGGCTAGCCAAAATGTATAAGCAGCAAACAACCCAAATTGCCACACAGACTCTCTTGCTATTCATTAGATACCTCCCTTTTCATCTGGTTTCCCATTTATGAGTGGTCAGTAATAACACAGTTTAGAAAGTTTTGGCCTTAGTGCCAGAAGACCTGGATTTGAATCTCAGCTCTACCAGTGACTATCACTATGACCTGGGCGGGTTACTTAATCCCTTAAACTGTTTGTGTGTGTGTGCATGTAATAAAGAATATTTAAATAATGCGATCGAGGATTTAAATTTATATGAAAACGTGAAAATATCTAGCATATGGTGAGTAATGCTTAGAAAATACTGCTTTTAAAAGCGAAACAAGAACAGTGCCTGGGTGGCTTATGGTTTCGTGAGTTTGAGCCCTACATTGGGCTCTGCACTGACTGCGTGGAGCCTGCTTGAGATTCTCCCTCTCTCTCTCTCTGCCCCTTCCCCCACTTGTACTCTCTCTGTCTCTCTCAAAACAAGTAAATAAACTTTGAAAAAATGTAAAAATTTTAAAAAATAATACAAAAAAAGAGCCCTGGCAATTACAGAATATCAAGTTTTACATTTCTTTTAAAAAATTGAAGAAATATATAATGTAGAAGCAAGCTAGTGTAATTTAGGGTACTTATTTCAGGGTACCCATAAAGTCACAGTAGTTTTGTAAAAATACTAAGACATTGTTTGCCTTTTTCATTTTTGTTCTCTTATGAATTCAGTTTCCAGAGGCTATATGATTAGCCGTGTGCTGTCACAACAGATTGAGTGAAAAAGCAGATAGAAGAATACAGCTGTCTTCTGTTAGTCCAGATATTAAAGAGATTTGCAAAAATGTAAAACAAGGCTACTCTTACCACCAAATTTTTCTTTGATTTGGAAAATTTATTTTAAAATAAAGTGTTACTGTGCAGTGGTGTTTATTATTTTTAAAAGAATTAACAAATTTTTTAAATAGCTGTTTTAATTTCTATTTTGGTAACTATAAATAGGTGTAACCTACATAAATGAAAGCTCTTTGAGGAGCTCAGTGACTTTTAAAGGTACAAAAGTATCCTGAGACCAAAAAGTTTGATAACTGTTGTATAAGCAGAAAGTACCATGTTTTCCTTAAGAGGAAACAATGGTTGACTAATCTTTTAGGTAGTTTGCTTATTTAAGTATGTGAACTTGGGACAATTTAAGAAAGTTCTTTAAGTTTAGCCTAACACACACACACACACACACACACACACACACACACACGCATGGGGATTAAGTGGAATGAGTTGTTATGGATAGATAATTTACATAGAAGTAAAAAATTTAAAAAGGTGATTCTTTTGAGTGAAGAAATATGACTAATTAGTCTGATCTACATATTGAAAAGATGGTTTGGAAGAATCATGGTCAAGTGGAAAGATCATTGAATTAGGAATTAAGAGACCTGTTTCATGTTCTGTTCCTGGCTCTTTAATTCCATAAATGTATTTTTGAGTAAGTAAGCTCTTTTCTGTTTTGGATTTGCACTTCTTCAAATGAATGGGAATAAATAATTCCCATCTTGCTTTTTCTTTCATTCACACAACAAATGTTTATTGTTTACTTACAGGGTACTAGGTTCTATTCTAAGTTATTGTGGATATAGTGATAAAATACGCAAGGTCCTGATAAAGGAAGGAAACAGTTCAATAAGAAAGGCAGGGATAAACAAGTAAGTAAATATATAAGTAATTATAAATTGTGATAAGAACTATGAAGGATCAGATCATGTAAAATTAAAGAGAAAAATGCTACAGACTTAGTTACATAGAGCCAACAGGGATGGTTTCTTTGAGGCAGTGATGTTTAAGCTGAGACCAAATATGTAAGAAGGAGCAGAGAGAATAGTTTTCAGCAAAAAGAATGGTGTGTGCAAAGGCCCTCAGGTGTGCTGAAAGTATTTAGACATGAGGGATGCTGAAACAGTACAGAGTTGGAGAAGTAGGTCATGCAGAGCCTTATACGCTGTGAAAAGAACCCTTCAGTTTAGATATGTAAAAGACTCAAATGTGTTCAAGGCTTAGAGATTTGTAAGGTATTATTTGGCCAGAGTAGGATGTTAGTGAATACAACTTAAATATATTAAGGTGGTTGTGCTGGAGAATGAGCACCATTTCTCACAACTGTTCCCAGTTGATGTTTATAGGGACAGACACAAGATTAAGAGAGTGATTTTAATTCAATATTAAAATGCTTAGGTTCATGTTTCAGTCTGTGACTCCCTCTCTCTCTGACCCTCCCCTGTTCACGCTGTCTCTCTCTCTCCTAGAAATAAATAAAAATATTAAAAAAATAAATAAATAAAATGCTTAGGTTCTTACTATTGTTAATTTGTTCAAGAGACTTAAGTTTCTTTTTTTAATTAGGTTCCTTAACTTACTCAAAATATGTATTAAATAACTAAGGATGTATCAGATTTTTCTACCAATTACATCTGTTTATTTCAGTGCTCTTCTTTTTAATGAAGTAAAATATATTACCACTGCGGAAGACCTGCAGAGCATAGAAAATTCTCTGAAAGGAAAAGCAAACATTGCATTCTCGTATGTAAGAGCCATTGGAACACCAGGTATTGAACTTTTCTTTTAATGTCTGTTGTGCCTCTGCACTTGTCTGAGAATGTTGAAGGACTTAAAATAGCATACTTACCAGTATGTTTTCTTTCTTTAAACCAGAAAGTAAAGTGGTTGAAAAAAAAAAAAACCCTGGCTCCTGATTGTCTAGGTTAGATACCCTGCCCCAAATACTTACAGTATGACTTTGAACAACTTAAAGTAACTTTAATTTCCTAATCAGTAAAATGGTGAAAATAACTTGTGCCTGCCTTTTAGTGTTATTGTGAGGACCAAATGAATTCAAATAGTTCCTGGCATATAGTAGTGCATGTATTAGTTACCATTTTTATTTCCTTATAGTCCTCAGGGTACCTGGTATAGTAGTTTATAGTATTTGATAAATGTTGACTAAATGCCTTTCTTTTTTATTTTAACATATGCCATTTATGACTTTTTCCTGATTTAAAAAAAGTATAGTTCTGACAACATCATCTTGAGCATTAATATGTAATTTTGTACTAATGAAGTTTATAAACATGAACAAAGTAATAGCTATGCTTTCAGGACTTTTATTTGTTAATGGTTGTAACTTGATCATGTTAATATAAAATGTTAAAGACATTTTAAAAATTGCATATGCTCTAGGAAATAAAATCATTTATTGTAAGTAAGTTTTTTAAAAAAATGTTTATTTTTGAGAGAGAGAGGGAGGGGCAGAGAGAGGGGAATATAGACTCCAACGTGGGTTCTGCGCTGACAGGAGAGAGCCCGATGTGGTGCTCCAGCTCACAAACTGTGAGATCCTGACCTGAGCCAAAGTCAGTCACTCAACTGACTGAGCCACCCAGGTGCCCTAGAAATCACAATTTTTACAACATAAAGCTTGATGGCTACATAGCATGCCACTGAATTTAATATACTTATAAAACAATACTCTATGTTTTTTGTTTTTGTTACATTTCAAGGTTTTCAGGTTGTTTATGGTTTGTATTTGTCATCAATGACAGGGATGAGCTAGAGAGGGTTTACATTGCTACAGTGGAACCAGAACACCCTGATTTGTATTTTAACAGGATCAATCTGACTTCTGTGTTTGGAATAGACTGGAAGTAGCAACAGTAGAATAAGGAAGGGAAATTAGGTAGTTATTCCAATAAGACAGGCGAGAGATGTTGGTGGGTGGCTTGGACCAGGGTGTGAGCAGTGGAGATGGCAATAAATTTGAATTCTAGCAGTATTTTGGATGTAGGACTAGCTGAATTTGCTGACATATTGGATAGGGAGTGAGGGAGAAATAGCAGAGACAAGGGTGGTTCTGGGGTTTTGGCCTGAGTAACTTGAAAGGTGAAATTGCTGATAACTGAGGTGGGGAAGATTGGAAATAGATAGTTTGGAGAGGAACCTCTGGAATTTTTGGACGTCATACTTGTGAAATACCCTTTATACATTCAAGAAGAGATATAAGCAAGGTATTTGGATATTACTACTTAGTGTGGTGGAGATACACACTAAGGTTATAAATTTGGGAGATAAAGCTGTGAGACCAGAAGAGATCTCACAAATCTAAGCAAATGATGCTAGATGAAAAAGAGAAGACCGAATGAACTGTTTAGATCCATCAACATTTACAGGTCGCTGAAGTGACAAGGAACCAGTAAAGAGACAGAAGAAATGGACTGTGTAGTAGGGACACCCTGTAAGCAAAACAAAGACAAGGTCTTGAGGAAGAGATAGGAACAGTTGTGTCAATGATGCTGAAGGGTTACTTCAGATAAGATCTGCCTATTGGCCATTATGCTTAGCACTATGGAATTTGTTGGTGACCTTGACATGTTTCAGTAGAGTGCTAAAGGTAAATGCCTGATGGGGATATAAGAGAATAGGTAGAAAGCAAGTGAAGACTAAGAGTATGGGGACTCATTAGAGAAATTTCTAGCCAAATGGAGCCATAGCTGGAAGAGTATGTGGGTCAAGTAAAGAATTTCTTAAGAAGCATATTTGTATGTTGACAAGAAAGATCCAGTAGGAAGGGGGAAATACAGCATGGGGAAAAAGTGGGGAGAATTACTGAAACAACATCTCTGAGTAGACAAGACGGGATGGAATCTAGTGAATTAGGGGATGGGTGTTCTTGGCCGGGAGCACAGAAAATTCATCTATAGTAAAAGGAGGGAAGACAAAGAATATGGGATCAGTTTTGTGAAGTGGGTATATAAATATAATGCATATGGAAGTTTCTTTGGTTTTGCTTTTTTAATTGGCTGTGTTTTCTCAGTGAACTAGAAATAAAATCATCAGATAGTTTGAGGAGAGAAGAGATTAAATAGTTGTTTTAGAAGGCCTGAAAATAAAGAATGGTTGCTAGGCAGCAATAAGAGTTGATATCAGTAATCTAAAATGAGATTGGTAGTATGGTGATGCTAACAGGCTTTCTTTTTTTTTTCCCCCTCCAGCCATGTAACTTTTATAGGTGTAAGTACAGAACAGGCAGAGTATCTGATTTAACAGAGTATCTGATTTAATCCAGAGTATCTGGATTGTTTTAGCCAGACAGGCAGGAGAGTGATTATATAAAGACTGACCATGGAATGTAAGCTGGGTTAAGAGAGAAGAGAAGACTTGAAAGAGTGAAGGACAGTGGAAATGGTTAGGACTGTAGTTCCTGGAGAATGTCCTAGACAGAGTAACCTTGAGATGAAGGGGTGTGTATATTTATGGGGGGAAGAGGTAGTGGTGGGGATTCTAGACATGAAGATTTCGGAGGGTTTTACAGTGATTGAGTTATTACAAGGCCTGGAGTGAGAGCAGAGCAGTGAGTGGTTAAGGTAGGTTTGAAGAGAGATCACTGAAATCTCTAGAGAATATCAAAGACTGAGAGGCTAGGATTTTGCAAGGACCATCTGTGGGGATAATAAAATTACAAAGGATTATGATGAGAGTAGTACTGGAGAGAGTGACAGTGTGATGGAAGCCAATTTTGTGTGAGTGTGTGTGTGTGTGTGTGTGTGTAAATGAGGGGAGTTATCTCTGGCTGGGGTGGTAGATGAGTGCAAGGCAGAATGGTGAGGGGAATACTCTGATGATAATCGACTCAAATGGTAGAAGATCTATGGGGAAGGGGAAGATGACTGCCTGGAAATGGCAGTGAGGAGAAAAGGGAAAATAAAATAAAATGAAAAAGAAGAAATGCTTCATATAAATACTTTGAAAACATTTCCCATAACTGAAGGATTTGAGCTTCCAAATTGAAAGGGCTCACTGAATCCCAGCATAATGGATGAATGTAGAGCCACACCAAAACACCTTATTTTGCGGTTTCAGAATATTGAAAACCAACACTGTTCTAAGATGTTCCAGAAAGAATGAAAGAGTATACATTTAAAGGATCAAGAGTCAGAATGGCATTTGACCTCTTAGTTGCAGCCCTAGAAACTGAAGAAAATGGAGCAATGCTTTCAAACTTCTCAGGGGAAATGACTTGAACCTAGAATTCAATATGAAGACAACTATAGTTAGTTACAGTAGACACTTTCAGTAATATAAGTTCACAAAATGTGTGTTTTCTGTATCCTCTCACAGGAAGGTGCTAGAGAATGGGAGCAAGGGAGCAAATCAGTCAAGAAGATGGGGTAACAGACCCATAACTAGTGAAGAAATTGAATCAGTTATCAAAAATGTCCCCAAAAATAAGAGTCCTGGGCCAGATGGTTTCCCAAGGGGAATTCTACCAGACGTTTAAAGCAGAGTTAATACCTATCCTTCTCAAGCTGTTCCAAAAAATAGAAATGGAAGGAAAGCTTCCGGATTCATTCTATGAAGCCAGCATTACCTTGATTCCGAAGCCAGAAAGAGACCCCACTAAAAAGAATTACAGGCCAATATCCCTGATGAACATGGATGTACAAATTCTCAACAAGATACTAGAAAATTGAATTCAACAGCATATAAAAAGAATTATCCACCATGATCAAGTGGGATTCATTACTGGGCTGCAGGTTAGTTCAATATTCGCAAATCAATCAGTGTGATGCATCACATTAATGAAAGAAAAGATAACCATATGATCCTGTTAATGCAGAAAAAGCAT
The DNA here is from genome assembly GCF_008692635.1 of Crocuta crocuta. NCBI lineage: Eukaryota > Metazoa > Chordata > Mammalia > Carnivora > Hyaenidae > Crocuta > Crocuta crocuta. Next base: position 51,132 of record NW_027527551.1, on the reverse strand, counting down.
TTGACAAATACAGCATCCTTTCTTAATAAAAACCCCCGAGAAAGTCGGGATTGAAGGAACATACCTAAACATCAGAAAAGCCATGTATGAAAAGCTCACAGCTAATATCATCCTCAAGGAGAAAAACTGAGAGCTTTCCCCCTGAGATCAGGAACACGACAGGATGTCCACTCTCACCACTTTTGTTTAACATAGTGCTGGAAGTCCTAGCCTCAGCAGTCAGACAACAAAATGAAATAAAAGGCATCAAAATTGGCAAAGAAGAAGTCAAACTTTCACTTTTCACAGATGACATGATACTCTACATGGAAAACCCGACAGACTCCACCAGAAAGCTGCTAGAACTGATCCATGAATCCAGCAAAGTCACAGGGTTCAAATCAATGTAGAGAAATTGGTTACATTTCTATACACCAATAATGAAGCAACAGAAAGAGAAATCAAGAAACTGATCCCATTCACAACTGCCCCAAGAACCATAAAATACTTAGGAATAAACATAACCAAAGATGTAAAAGATCTGTATGCTGAAAAGTATAGAAAACTTATGGAGGAAATTGAAGAAGATGCAAAGAAATGGAAAAACACTCCATGTTCATGAATTGGAAGAATAAGTATTGTTAAAATGTCAATACTACCCAAAGCAATCTACACATTCAATGCCATCCCAATCAAAATTGCACTGGCATTCTTCTCAAAGCTAGAAGAAAAAGTCCTAAAATATGTATGGAACCACAAAAGACCCTGAATAGCCAAAGTAATATTGAGGAAGAAAACAAAACCAGGAGGCCAGCTGCAGCAATTTCTTGCTCAATGCATCTCCAAAGGCAAGGGAATTAAAAGCAAAAATGAACTCTTGGGACCTGATATAAGCTTCTGCATAGCGAAGGAAACAAAACTAAAGGGCAACTGACAGAATGGGAGAAGATATTTGCAATGACATATCAAATAAAGGGCTAGTATTCAAAATCTATAAGGAACTTACCAAACTCAACACCTGAAAAACAGAATCTAGTGAAGATATGGTTAGAAGATATAAAGACACTTCTCCAAAGAAGACATCCAGATGGCCAATAGACCTGTGAAAAAATGGTCAACATCACTCATCATCAAGGAAATACAAATCAAACCCCCACTGAGACACCACCTCACACTGGTCAGAGTGGCTAAAATGAACAACTCAGGAAACAACAGATGCTGGTGAGGATGTGGAGAAATAGAAACCCTCCTGCAATGTTAGTGGGAAGGCAAACTGGTCCAGCTGCTGTGGAAAACAGTGTGCAGGTTCCTCAAAAAATTAAAAATAGAAGTACCTTATGACCCAGCAATAGCACTACTAGGAATTTATTCAAAGGATACAAGAGTGCTGATTCATAGGGGCACATGTACCCCAATGTTTATACTAGAGCTTTCAACAATAGCCAAATTATGGAAAAAGCCTAAATGTCCATGAATCAATGAATGGATAAAGAAAATGTGATTTAAATATACAATGGAATACTACTTGGCAGTGAGAAAGAATGAAATCCTGCCGTTTGCAGCAATGTGGATGGAGCTGGAAAGTATTATGCTGAGTAAAATAAGTCAGTCAGAGAAAGACAGATATCAGATGTTTTCACTTGTATGTGGAACTTGAGAAACTTAACAGAAGACCATGGGGGAAAGGTAGGGGAAAAAATAGAGGCAGGCAAACCACAAGAGACTCTTAAATATAGTGAACAAACTGAGGGTTGATGGCGGGGGGTGAGGGGGAGGAGAAAATGGGTGATGGGCATGAGGGAGGGCACTTGTTGGGATGAGCACTGAGTGTTGTATGGAATTGNATGTGGGTAACAGACCAAAGGACCTAACACAAGAGAAAGAGTAAGAGAATTCCCAGGATGATGACAAAGTGCGTTCCAAGGATGAAAGCCGTGCAGCACATCAGGTTGCAGCAAACCAGAAGGCTGCAAGAAGAGGGGACCAGTAGTGTGCCTTATCTGTTTGGAGTATTGAGAGCGTTAGCCAGTTGCGGAAGAATTTAGAAAGAAATTAGGAAGAAATTTAAATAGAAATTAAAAAGTTATAAGTAGTGGAAAGGGCTCAAGAAGGGAGAAATGTTCATTTGATACTCTCTGTATCACTTGTAAGTGATATTTGCTGAATTTACCACCATGTACATACAGATAATTGAGGTAATAAAAATTAGAACTATATTGGGATTATGGAGGGGACAGAAGTGTGTGTGAAGTGAGGTTTTGGGAAAGAGCTAATTTGTTGTCTCCATAATGGGAAGTCAATAGGTAATTATCAATAACACTTAAAAAAATCAGGAAATGAAAGTATGAGATGTCTGTTAAAGACTTGGAGGCAATTACCAAAAGAAACAGAAAGAGAATTGAAAGCAAGTGTCTCTTGGGACTTGGAAATGGGGAGAAATTGTTGTTTTTCTTAATATGCTTTGTGGAATTGTTTCTTTTTGAGCTATATATAAGAATAAGTTTGATTAGAAGATAACCAAGTCAGAAACAATAAGCAGGCATATACACATATAAAATATATGAAAGTTGGATGGTTGATACATAGTCTCTCCCCCACTACCAGGAAGAAACTGTCACACATTTGTCATATGTTATATTCTCAAGTATAGGAACTCATTTTTATTCCCTCTTAACTATTCTCTTTCCTTGAATAGAATAGGCTTTTAGTGACTGCCTGCATTTTCCTAACTGGGATCCCTACAAGGGATTTTTCTTTATAATTGAGGCTAAAAGGCTGTAGGGCAATTTTTAGAAGAGAGTCACACAAACTGGCTCCTCATGTCTCCCAACTCCCTTATGTCTTCCTCAGAGCACAGAGCGGTCATGGAAGCTGCTTTTGTGTATGGGACCATGTACCAGTTTGTCCTAACCACGGAAATTGCCCTTTTGGAAAGTATTGGGTACGTACAAGGAGGCATATGTCAACAAATTTCAAATTTGCTTCTTTCACATTACTTATTCAACATCTCCATCAGACTCACATTGTGGACTTACCCGAAAAGAATTGTAAGCAGATGTGAATATATAAATGAAACCAGAAATCCCCTTCATTACTATTGTCTGCCGTTCTACAGTCTGAAAATGATTTTAAATATACAGAGGTAAATGTTAGGCTAAAGTGAACAAAGAAAATGGATAAGCCACAAGATGTGATCCCATGAATGCCCAAGTGTATTTTAGGATTAGATCTCCCAGAGTGATCAGGTAGGTGATAAAATAACAGCTTTCATAACTAAGCTCCAGAAGTTCTTTCGGAGAGTTCTGTAAGTTATTTTGTCAGAATAGTCTTAAATACATTTAAGTACAGTTTTTGAGCAGAATGTTTTAAATGTTTATTTTTCTTGTCTAGTTTCTGGCTTATAGTTTTAGGTGGAGACCTTCTTTTGACTCTGCCTGAGCAACCTAGGGTTGAAGTTTTTCTTTCCTTTAGTACTTACAGACACAGGGAATAGCCATGTATTTTAAAGATGTGGCTTTAAAATTTTCTTCAGGAAAATTAACCCAAAGCAAAGTAAAATGGTGATTGTGTGACTTACTCCATGCAAGAGTTTTTAATGAGCCCTCTTGCTAACCTCTCAGAAAACAGTGACTATTTGATATACTATACACAATTAATTAAATCCCAGACATTTTGCAACTCTGTAAATTTAGAGGTTAGAGTATAGAGAGCCGATTAAGTGAAATAATTTTTTGAGAGGGGTGGGTAGGCAGAGAATAAAGTTCCTGCAAAGAGAAGTTCTGTTTTTACTGCTTTGTACAAAGTTAGCTAGTATTCCCTTTTACATTAGTCTCTTTGTGAACTGTCATTCTGCTGGTTCCCTCATTAACAAATTAAATAAAACTCTGATGCATGTTTACTGTTGGTATAAAAATTAATATTTTTAACAATTTGAGACGTGTCGACAGTACCGAAAAGCTTTGTCGTAAGTCACTGAGTCTTGAGATAATGAGGAACAGCTGCTTTGCTACTCCCTGTGTAGACCGTCAGTTTCCGATCCCAGAATGGGGGAAAGCCTTCCTTTTCTCCTCTCATAGCAGTTCTATGCTAGTTCCACAGTTTCTCTGAGGGTTAATTGTTTGTACTTTTTTGTGTGTGTCACTAGCTTCTTTATTAGTTGTAACTTTATAGTTGTAAGTTGTAAGGTGGCCTGCTTAAAATATAGAGGGGTGTTTATTAGCAATTTAAATTAAATTATTTATTTATTTATATAGGTTTTGTCATTTATCTTACAAATCCTGCTCAGCAAGATATATACATAGCATATATTCTGATCTATGGCTAAACATGATAATGTTCTGGAAGGGCTTTTACTTTCTCCTGTTTTTAAAATGAGAATTTTAAGAGATCCAGTTAATTTTTTTTGTATACTCATGTGTATATGATATATTGGAGATGTTTGAATGCTCATTTATTCATGGATAGGAAGATGGTGAGGAGTCATACCTAGACCTGATATGATAGGGAGGTATGTGGATTCAGAGTACAGTAGTCATATGGCATGACTTCTAGATGAAATAATTGGCTATGACTTTGGGTTGTCTCTTAGTGGAGGAGAGGTGAATGTATTTTTTCCTTCATTTGTTCATTCTTTTATTCAACAAATATTTATTGAATGCTTCCTCTGTGGTAAGCACTATTCCAGTTGCGGGACTGTAACACTGGATAAGTCTAGTATATTAGTTGTTACATCATATTGGACCTGAATTTGTTTGAAATTATATGTTGGTTAAGGAAGATGTATATGATAGGTATATACACGTAGCATGCCATAGGGACACCAGTAGTTTCTGCTACCTCCCCATACTCCTTTCTTTTAGAATCTGTGTACAGACCAAGGAACATGTTACCCCCTCACCCCATTTATCACTGTCAGGTGAATCAGAGGTGGCCATCTGATCTAGGGTCAGCCAGCCCACTGGCCTACATGAACAAATGAGGTCTCCTCTGAGGAACTTGGAATTGAGCGTGGAGAAACTAGATTAAACAGTGTTTTGGCTCTCTTGCTCATGGGAATGTTTTGCCCATCTAGAAGTAAAGCAGAGAGAATTGTCTTTTTTTTTTTTTTAATTTTTAAAATGTTTATTGTATTTTTGAAGGGGAGAGAGAGAGAGAGGAAGAGCATGAGCAGGGGAGGAACAGAGAGAGAGAGGGAGACACAGAATCTGAAATAGGCTTTAGGCTGCAAGCTGTCAGCACAGAGCCCGACGCGGGGCTCGAACCCACGAACCACGAGATCATGACCTGAGCTGAAGTCGGTGCTTAACCAATTGAGCCCCGAAAGAGTTGTCTTTATAGAGAGAGTTGGGAGCTGAAAGTATTAATGGCAAAATGAAGGTCCCTTGAACTCTTGCTGTTCAAATCTATACGTTTATTCTCTTATCCATTTACTTGAATTTTCCTTCTATCTTGTAATATATACTTCTATACTTCTAATAAGTAACCCCCCCCAAACTTTTTGGTTTCTGTTACCTACAACCCATGATCTCTGATGAAGTAACTTTCCAGTATTATTTTATTCTTTCAGAGGTTATGATAATGAGGTCCTGCCTCAGCTGGGCCCTCCTGCATTCAGCACTTTACTTTCAGTATATTTAGGGTTCTCCTTAAAAAATTACATACTTTGATTGGTTCTTGGCTATGTAGTTCCTTTGTCTAAAGTACCCATTTGTCTTATCTTTTTGGAGAAGCCATTCTTTCCTTTACTGTTTTTAATCTCTGTGATCTTATACTCCCTTTCTTTCTTCTCCCTGACTTGAGGCAGAATGAAAGATTTCTGTTTCTCATAGCACTTTGCATGTTATAGCACTTATAAACTACATTAAAAAAAAAACTACATTAAAAAAAACTAAACATATCTACTTCAATCGAAGCCTCTCAAGTATTTGAATCATCTTATTTCATCTTAGTTTTTTGTATTTAGTACATATTAAATAATCTTTGAGTGATTATTTCTTTAATCCATAAATCTATTAGAAATTGGTTTGTCATTAAATTTGAAATCAGTGAAACTCAGATCTAAGTGTAAGCATGTATCAAGAATTAAAATAACATTTTAAAAATAAAAATTTGCAGTTTTTGCCAAGCCCTACTAATGCCATATGGAGATTTTTAAAATGCTATTTTAATTTTGGCAAACCTTACTTACCCACTATAAGTTTACCTTTGAATTGTCATATTGACAGGATGCCAGAACTCAAATTATAAGCCATATTTGCTGAGTTTTGTAATATTTCGGATACAAACTCACAAACTCCCACAAACTGTCACATGGTTTCTATCTTAAGGCATGTTTTGGCTGAAGTTTATTCAAAACAGATTTGAGTTTAAATTGAGAAAATTTGTGTTACAAGGCTTTATTTAGCATAGCTCTAGAAAAGCAACTACATTTGAAGATAATTTCCTTGTCCTCAAGGTGACAGTCTTTTGTTAAAAAAAAATTGTGTAGACCTGCCTTATTATAATCTAATTTAGAAGCTACCATATCAAAGAATTCAGGGGAAAAGTTGCTTATACAACTCAGAAACTATTTGTTATCTTCTTTTATGCGTGGGTCCGTTTTGTTTTGCTGTTTTAGATTTTTAATAAAAAGGTAATTCAAAAGCATGAAACTTAAAGGCAAAGATACTTAGAACTGTGTCTTTCTGGATGGTAGAAAGATCACACATGAACTTCTTCAAGTGAGTCTGACCCTAATTTTTAATTTGCAGCACTGAGGCTATAGAAAATGCACATTTCTACTTTTTTCATTGTAAACAAGTCTTGGATTTGACCCAGCAATGTAGAAGGACACTGATGGAACAGCCACTGGCTACACTAAACATTCATCGATTTATTAAGACAATGGAAGCACCTCTACTGGTATGTTTCTTGCTTTTATATATTTGATAATTCATACATAAAATTTATTGTTTTCATCCATAAATGTGCTAGATTTTAGTTAGATGAGCTCTATCTTTTCCCCTTTCCTTGGATATACTTTTTTCATTGAGGGTAATTTAGGAGTAGCTACCTATTAAAGGTAGAATAGAATATACACTATTCATGAAATGATACTTTAATGCTTAGAAGTATTGTTGCATTGAAATCCAAATATAGCCTCATGTAAGTGGTAATATTCTGTGGTAGTTTTTTAAAAAATAAATATTTCTTTTTTTTTTTTTAAGTTTATTTCTTAGAAAGAGGGAGGGACAAAGAGAGAGAACATGAGCTGTGGAGGGGCAGGCAGAAGAGGGGAGAGAGAATCTCAAGCAAATGGTGTGGAGCCAGATGCAGGTTTCGAACTCAAGAACCTAGATCAGGGTCTGAGCCAAAATCAAGAGTGAGCGGCTTAACTGATTGAGCCATCCAGGCACCTCTCTGTGGTAGTTGTAATGAACTGCAACCACTCCAAGATCACAAAGATCATATCATGGTTAGGAAAGACTTCTTTTGTGATTGATGACTACTTTAAAAGTTGGTAAATATTGAACTATAGCCTTTCTAGTGCCCCACTTTCCTTAGGGCTACCGGGAAAGAATTTTATAGAGACTTATTAATAAGTGATGGTGATCATCAGACCTTTCTCTCTGAACGTTTGAAGGATTGTCCTGAACATGTACATAACCTTCAGTAGGCCTTCTCACTCAGTATGTCCTTTGTAAATAAAAATGATGCATGTGTATTATAAATAATCCAAACAGTGCCACAAAATATAAAGAAAAAAATTGTTAAGCCATCTAATTCTGGCACTCAGAAATGAACTGTTAGATGACCATCATACCAGTCTGTACCCATATAGATACATACAGTGTCTGTGGGTATGTGGATTAATGGACATATCATATTGCATGCACTACTTCATAGTAAGAAATTTATATCTATATTCTTATTTGAATTTAGCAGAGGAAAAAGAAGCTGATGTGAAATGAGGGGTTATGGAAGTTTTGATATATCATTTGTTCATTTGAGGGCTCTTTAGGAAATGTTTAAAATTTTGAAAATGATTATGAAAGCATTAAGAAACTAAATTATTTTTTTTAAAAAACTACACATTTTCATTTTAGATAGAATTGATTTACCTTTTGCTGTGAAAAATGAGAAAATTAAGTTAATATATTTATTTCTATCTTAGCTCCTCTTACCTTATTTTTTAATGTTTATTTTTAAGAGAGAGAGAGAGAGACAAACTGCTAGTGGTGGGAGTGGCAGAAAGAGAGAGAGACACAGAATCCAAAGCAGGCTCTGGGCTCTGAGCTGTCAGCACAGAGCCAGACGTGGGGCTCGAACTCACGAACTGTGAGATCATGACCTGAGCCAAAGTTGGACACTTAACTAACTGAGCCACCCAAGTGCCCCTCCTTTTACCTTTCTGATTTTTGTTAGTTTTATGTTATTTTTGAATTATTAAGGCTTATAATATTTATATTTTATTTTATAACCATAATTCCCACCTCTTATAAAAGCTTTGCTTCTGCATTTGTGTAGATTCAGAGTTAATCAGCCCCAATTTTACTGGCTTTATTCCTGAGTTTTTTTATTTTGAGTCAGTTTTGTTTGGTTGGATTTTGCCTTCAAATAATTTTTTTAAAGAGCAATATATAAATCTTTTTCTTTTCCTTTCACGTGGCAGAGGGGGCATATTTCTCACTTCCTTGGAGAAAATATCTGCTGAATTTGTTTGATCTTCTGTTTCACCATAGAGCCCTGAGAAAGAGAGACCAGCTCACGTTTAATTCTTCACAAGCGTCAGTTCTCCCCAGATTCCTTCCCTTTTTTCCCAGTGCCAAAATGTTAAGAATTCTCAGGATTTTGTCTACTCACCAATACTGCTTTTGCTCTTTGGGGCAGGATTAGAACTCATCCCAAGCTTTATGAAAAATCTGCATTTCCTTTTTGACTACCACATTCTGGCTTAAAGTCATGTCTTGTTCCTAAAGTTTCTGCTCATTAATTTTGTTTGGCTGTGTTTTAAAACTATTTTTTTAAAGATAGATAATGAGTAGGGTGATTCTCTGATGTTATTTCACTTTACTGTATGTACTTTTCAGAAATTATGTAATGTTTTTAAAAAAAACTTTAATGTTTATTTAAACATTAAAGAGACACATACACACAGGCACAGCATGAATGGGGGATAGGCAAAGAGATGGAGATACAGAATCTGAAGCAGGCTCCAGGCTCTGACTTGCCAGCACAGAGCCTGATGTGGGGCTCGAACTCACAGACCATGAGATCATGACCTGAGCTGAAGTCGGACGCTTAACCAACTGAGCCACCCAGGTACCCCTGTAATGCTAGTTTTGACATTAAAAAATAAAAACTTTGAAGACTTCACAATGATTTGGTATTCAATGAAATGTTACTTCCCTTGAAAGCACAATGCCATAAACACCATTTATACTGTATTGTATTTGAATGGCAGCTCCTGAAACATACGTTCTAGAAACAAGTGAATGAATGGTACTTCTGGAACTGTGCAGTGTAGGTGCACCTGCTTCAAACCACTGTTCACCCAAAAGTAATACTAATTTGGCAGTCCAGGTCCCTTCTAAATTGGAGTTTGTTTCCTGGTGCAGCCACTCTGGAAAACAGTGTGGGAGTTCCTCCAAAAATTAAAAATAGAATTACCCGTAGGGCTGCCTGGGTGGCTCAGTCAGTTAAACATCCATCTCTTGACTTTGGCTCAGGTCATGATCTCACAATTCATAAGTTTGAGCCCTGCATCGGGGTCTGCACACTGATTGTGTGAAGCCTGCTTGGGATTCTCTCTCTCCCTTTTTCTGTGCCCTTCCCCCAGTAGCTCTCTTTCAAAATAAATAAACTTAAAAAAATAGAATTACTCTACAACCCAGCAATAGCACTACTAGTGCTATTGTAGCCAAAGGATACAAAAATGCTGATTCATAGGGGCACATGTGTCTCAGTGTTTATAGAAGCACTATCTACAATAGCCAAATTATGGAAAGAGCCCAAATATTCATCACCTGATGAATGGATAAAGATGATGTGGTATATATACATTGGAATACTACTCAGCAATGAAAAAGAATGAAATTTTGCCATTCACAACAACATGGATGAAACTGGAAGGTATTATGCTAAGTGAAATGAGTCAATCAGAGAAAGACAGATTTCATATGTTTTCACTCATATGTGGAATTTGAGAAACAACAGAAGACCATGAGGGAAGGGAAGGAAAGAAATAGTTACAGAGGAAGAGGCAAACTATAAGAGACTCTTAAATACAGAGAACAACCTGAGGGTTGATGGGGGTGAGGGATGGGGTCTGAGTGGGGAAAATGGGTGATGGACATCGAGGAGGGGACTTGAGATGAACACTGTGTGTTGTATGTAAGTGATGAATCACGGGAATATACCCCCAAAGCCAAGAGTAATTGTATGTTAGCTAACTTGACAATAAATTATATATATTAAAAAAGCCCCAGGGGTGCCCGGGTGGCTCACCTGAGTGAGCCTGGCTTAACCTGAGTCGGTTAAGCTCAGGTCATGATCTCACAGTTCGTGGTTTGAGCCCTGCATCGGGCTTTGTGCTGACAGCTAGCTCAGAGCCTGGAGCCTGCTTCAGATTCTGTGTCTCCCTCTCTCTCTGACCCTTCCCTGCTCATGCTGTCTCTATCTCTCTCTCAAAAATAAAAAAAAAAATAAAAAATATAAAAGCCCCAGAAAACAAAAAAAACAAGTGGGCAACTGTTGGAATTGTGTGATGGGTGTCATGTGGAGGGTGTTATAATCCTCATTAGTTAGTATTCATTCTACTTGGGTGTACATACACCGTTTTCTGTGGTAAATAAAAAATAGGTACTAGTTAAAAAAAAAATGCAATTAAACTGGAGTTTGTTTCCACACTCTCACAAAATGATGCCTCAGCGTCTTATTGCCTCAGCATCTTACTTCCCTTAGACAACTAGGGAACTGAGATGTAGGATTCAGGCAGAGGTTCTAGAAGCCCAGCTAGACACTGGGATAGGTAGGAATGGCCAGTAGCATGGAGCCAAGAAAGATCTGAAAGACAAAACTGAAAATCAGTGCTAGGTTGGAGAGCCAGGCTGAGAATTTAAATTTTGGTGTCAGCCTAGAAAGACTTGGCTGTCCAAAAACACTGATTAGTGGATTTGTCCACATCAGGACAGAGCAAATGAATGCAAAGTACAGAAAAGGGAGACAAGCCTTGATGAAAGGTTCCCTGAGACTCTTGGTGGGATAGCTAATGCTTACCCTTGCAGGAATGGGAAGATTAAAGGGTTCTGAGTTAACTTGGTCACTTTTACATTTTGGTATTTCAAACATTTGGCTGCATCAGTATTTGAGGTTGTTTTTATTTTTGGAGAAAACATTGGAGGTTAAAAAACAAAGAGAGGCCAGACACTGTGATAGAAAACACCTCTTAGAACAAGATTTGATGTACTTGGTTTATGCTTTTTGATGATATAGTAAGCTAGAAGGGGGTGGGGGTATAGAGAGGTCCTGAAAATTAGTACCTGAATTTAATTACTTCTTAAAAGTTATTAACTATAAGACTTAGTAGTAGTTTACTTTGGGTTAGTGTTTCTTATTTTGTTCTTATTTGCTCACAGCCCCACTGATGCTCATCCTCCCCTCTCATATTGCTCTTAACGATTCCTTCTTTATTGTCTTCCACATTAATCTATATATAGGCTTCTAGGGTTCAATCATGGTTAGGTTTTGTATAGTTAGTAAGGTGCCTTGTAAACTAGCCTAGCCTCATGGGTCCAGAAACTGAAATAATTCGTGTGTTTACATTATCTGTAAACATTAATAAAAAATATAAACTAGGATTTAAACTTTTTTGCAGACTTTTTGTGTGCTTGATCATTGCAATGATTGACATTGTTTCACTTTTAAGCATATGAAAATAAGTGCAGATTGGGATTGTGTGTGTGTGTGTGTGTGTGTGTGTGTGTGTGTGTGTGTGTGTGAAGTAGATAGGGTGCTTGGAACCTTAATTATTGTAGATATATAACACAGCTATGTCTTATAATCAGGTTGTGGGCATGTCATTTTAATCCTGAAAATTTTAATCCTGAAAATAAATCTTGAGCATTTGTAGGTGGGTTTCAATCTTAAATTGATTAAGAGACATTCTGGCAGGTCCGGAGTTACCTGAGATGCCTTCTTTAGGTTCCCAATGATGAAAACAGACAGGAAGATGATTTGGTTATTGTCCTGTTGGCTAATACCAAGGACATTTTAGATGCTGATGGTTTTCTCTATACTGGATTCAGTTTATCCTGCTAGATAGAAATAAAGCTTTTATCTGGATAGTAAGGAGACTCTTCAAGTCCAAATATCTGACAAAATGTTTTTAAAAAGATAAAAATGTAATATAAGTTATCTGAAAATGTTAATTTTTTGCTTGTACATCAGAGCTAGTTCTCTGTCTCAGATTCAAGGCACTAGAATTAAATTAAACCTACTGTTTTCTGTAGGTAATTAGAAGGATGCTGTTATGGTTTAGCTTCTACTCCTTGAAGACTCATGTGACAGTGTACAGTATTATATATAGCAGGGTGTTGGCTCCTTTCATTATTGCCTATTTCCTTTTTTTTTATTGTGGCAAAAAACACATAACATAAATTTACCCTCTTATTTTAGAAGTGTATAAAACAGTATTGTTGACTGTATGCACATTGTTATACAACAGATCTCTAGAACCCTTTCATCTTGAATGACTGAAACTCTATACCTATTAAGAAACAGCTCCCCATTTCCCCATCTTTCCAGCCTTGGCAATCATTCTGCTTTCTGTTTCTATGAATTTGATTACTTAAGAGACCTCTTATAAGTGGAATCATGCAGTATTTGTCTTTTTGTAATTGCTCTATTTCACTTAGCATAATGTCCTCAAGGTTCATCCATGTTGTAGTATTTGTCAGGATTACCTTCTTTTTTTTTATGTTGTGAGTATTGGTATTTTTTAAAAAAGGTTTTTATGTAAATTCTAGTTAATGTACAATGTAATATTAGTTTCATGTTTACAGTGTAGTGATTCAGTACTTCCATGCATCACTTGGTGTTCATCACAAGTATACTCCTTAATCCCCATCACCTATTTAACCCATTGTCCCACCCACCTCCCTTCGTAGTTGCTTTACATATATATAACATTTTATTTATCATTTTATCATAGATGAGTAGGTTGCTTCCACATCTTGGCCATTGTGAATAATGCTGCAGTGAACATGGGTTTGCAAATCTCTCTTTGAGATCTTGTTTTTAATTCTTTTGGGTATATACCAGAAATGAACTTGCTGGATCATATGGTAGTTCTGTTTTTAATTTTTTGAGGAAACTTCATACTTTATATGGTGGCGGCATCATTTTACATGCCCACCAACTGTGTACAAGAGTTTTTAATCTCTCCACATCCTTGCCAATACTTGTTATTTTGTGTTATTGTTGTTTTAATATTAGCCATCCTACTGGTTTTGATAATCTCCTTGTGATTTTGCTTTGTAATTTGCTTTGTATATCCCTGATCATCAGTTAAGTTTTTCACATGTTTGTTGGTCATTTATATCTTTTTTGGAGAAATATCTACTCCAGTCCTTTGTACTTTTTTAAGTTGTTATTTTGTTGTTGTTGTTAAGTTGTAGGAGTCCTTTTTCTGGATATTAACCCCTTATCTGATAATGGCTTGCAGTATTTTCTCCCGTTCTGATTATTTCTTCCCACATTGCAGACATAGTTAAGTTTGATGTAGTTCTAATTGTCTGTTTTTGCTTTTGTTACCTGTGCCTGTGATGTCATTTCCAGGAAATAATTTGCATTCCAGTGTCATGAAACTTTCCCCTACATTTTCTTCTAGGAGTTTTATAGTTTCATTTAGGTCGCTAGTCCATCTTGAGTTATTTTGTATGTGGTGTAATATGAAATTTTATCTTCATTCTTTTGCATGTGGGTATCTAGTTTTCCCAGCATCATTTGTTGAAGAGGCTCTCCTTTATCAATTGGATAGCCTCAGTCCCCTTGTAAAAGATCATTTAACCATGTATGTAAGAGCTTATTTCTGGCCTCTCTATTCTGTTCTATTGGTCCATGTTTTGATTGTTGTATGTTTTGAAATCAGGAATTGTGAGGCCTCCAGATTTATTCTTTCTTAAGATTGTTTTGGTTATTTGGTGTCCCTTGAGATTCCACATGAATTTTAGTAGTTTTTTCTATTTCTGTAAAAAATGCCATTGGGATTTTGATAGGGAGTGCATTGAATATGTAGATGACTTTGAGTAGTATGGATATTTTAACAATATTAAATCTAATCCAAGAACACGAATGAGATGTCTTTATGTTTATTTGCATCTTCTTTAATTTCTTTCAGTATTGTTTTTACGGTTTTTAGTATATAAGTCTTTTGCTTTCTTGGTTAAGCTTACTCCTAAACATTTTATTCTTTTTGATGCTATTATAAATGGGATTGTTTTCTTAGTTTGCTTTTTGGATGGTTTTTTTTAGTGCATAGAAACACAACTGATTTCTTTGTGTTGATTTTTGTATCCTGCAACTTTGTTGAATTCATTCATTAGTTTGGGCAGTATTTTTTGTGGAATCTTTAGAGTTTTTACATCAAAGATCATGTCTTCTGTGAACAGAGATAATTTTGCTTTTTCTTTTCTTATTTGCTTTTCATTTATTTATTTATTTTTTTGCCTAGTTGCTCTGGCTACAACTTCCATTACTATGTTAAATAGAAATGGCAAGAGTAGGCATCCTTGCTTTGTTCCTGGTCTTAGAGGAAAAGCTCTCAATTTGTCACTGTTGAGTATGATTCTCGCTGTAGGTTTTTCATATATGACATTTATTATGTTGAGGTAATTCTCTTCTTAGTTTGTTGAATGTTTTTATCATGAAAGAGTGTTAAATTTTATCAAATAGTTTTTCTTCATCAATTGAGACGACCTTGTGTTTTTTGTCCTTTGTCCTACTAATGTAGTATATTACATGGATTGATTTTGAACCACTCTTCTTCCCAGGGATAATTTGTCCTGGGTCGTGGGTTTAATGTTTTTTTAATGTGCTGTTGAATTCAGTTTACAAGTACTTTGTTGAGGATGTTTGCGTCTGTATGCACCCGGGGTATTTTCTTGTAGTTTTCTTGTAGTATCTTGTCTGGCTTTGGTATCAGAGTAATGTTGGCCTCCTACAGTGAATTTGCAAGTGTTCCCTACTCTTCGGTTTTTGGGAAGAGTTTCTGAAGGATTGGCATTAATTCTTCCTTAAGTGTTTGATAGAATTCTTCAGTGAAGCCATCTGAGCCTAGGCTTTTCTTTGTTGGGAGGTTTTTCTTTTTTTTTTTTTTTTAAAAGGTTTATTGTTAAGTTGGTTTCCATATAACACCCAGTGCTCATCCCCACAAGTGCCCTCCTCCATGCCCATCATCCCCCTTCCCCCAATACCCATCAGTCCTCAGTTCTCAGCATTCAAGAGTCTCTCATGGTTTGCCTCCCTCCCTCTCCCCCGCCCCATGTACCTCCTTCTTCTCCCCCACGGTCCTCCGTTAAGTTCCTCCTAATCCTCTTATATGTGCAAACATATGGTGTCTGTCCTTCTCTGCCTGACTTATTTCGCTCAGCATAACACTCTCAGGTTCCATCCATGTTGCTACACGTGGCCGGATTTCGTTGTTTCTCATTGCCATGTAGGATTCCATTGTATAGATAAGCCACATCTTCTTGGTCCATTCGTCCGTTGATGGACACTTAGGCTCTTTCCATGTTTTGGCTATTGTTGAGAGTGCTGCTGTTGGGAGGATTTTGATTACTGATCCAATTTCTTTGCTAAATGTTTGTTCAGATTTTCTGTTTCTCCGTGATTCAGTCTTAGTAGGTTGCATGTGTCTGGGAATTTATCCACATCTTCTAGTTTATCCAAGGTATAGGTGTATAGTAGTTCATAGCATCTCTTACAATCCTTTTTGCCTCTATATCCTTTTCTTGAAAATTAACTTCTAAGTAATTCAATAATAATTTATGAATTTTAGAAAAATATCAGTTTTCCCCCCAATACAGGAGTGCTTTTGTCACTTTTGTATATTCTCTTTGACCAATGAATATATATTTTTATATAAATTATGTACTGTAATATTTTATTAAAAATAGAAAATATTTTATAAAAATATAAAATATAAAAATATTTACATTTTATATAAATATATACTATAATATTTTATAAGATATAATACCATAATATTTTATATAAGTTATATGGTATTTTTATGGATATATAAAATTACTAATTGCAATTTTTATGGTACTACTCTGTTACTTTTTCTACCTATTAAGGGCTTTTTTGATTTTGTCTTTTGTCTAATGGAATGGATTATAACTATGATTAAGACACTACAAGTTTTTAAAAGAATTATACTAGTTTATATGGAGAGGGACAGACATGTCAAAATGAAGAGTTCTTTGGATCCCCAAATTTCTATCGACAGGAACAGGCTGAGAAATCTACGCAGCTGCAAACATAGCATCTTTTTTTGTAAACTAGAAAGGATGAGCTGGGGTACAGAGGGCTCAGAGTTTATTTATAATTAAAAGCCTCAGAGAACAACCCTTAGAGAGTAGGACTGAGCCGTAACCAATTAGCTGGCAACAGGTACCTGGATGGACTACAGAACCCTGTGCCCTAATGACTACTGTGTGCTTCTTCTTTCTCTCTTTTCAAACAGGAATATGTACAGTCCTTATCCCATGTCTGTTCAGACATTGTGTGTTGAGTATGTATTAGGGACAAATAATTTATCTCTTTAGTTCATAGGTCTTTAGGTTGAGAACAGTTCTGAAGGTGCTCTACCCATGGGACCACACTAGAGGAACCTCATCTATACCTGGACCTGAATGTAGAGGATGAGCTCTTAGACTTTGCATTGATCTCAAAATCTGATGAGATGAAGCCTGAGAATCTTAGAGATGAGTGTGTTTTGCATATGGGAGGGATGTGAATTGTTACGGTCAGAGGGTAGAGTACTGGCTATAAGAATTCACATCTCTCTCACTTGCAAAACACACTGATTCCTCTCTCCAAGAACTCCAAAGCCTCATCCCATCAGACTTTGATTGTATATTCCAAAGATGGTAATAACTATATCTCCCATTCCATAAGCTCTCCTTGTCATGTGACCTTATCACTGTGCCTATCCAGTGGAGTCTGTGCCCTTCTCCTTGATGCTGGTTGGGCCTCTGTGACTGCCTTCACCAGTGGAATGGGGCTGAAGTGATGACGTGCAACTTCTGAGGCTGTATGCCACAAAATGCCTTGTGCTTCTCCTTTTCTCTTTTTGCTTGCACATTCTTGAAACCCACGTACCATGCTGTGAGATTAAATCTGACGAGAAACCCTGGTGAAGAGGAATTGAGGCCCTTAGTGCACAGCCCTGGCTGAGCTCCTATAGTCAGCATCAGCTTGCTAGCTGATGAATGAGCCATCTTTAAAGCCCACCTTTGCATCTAATCCAGGTGCCCTGCTAATGCTATGTGGAGCAGAGATGAGCTTGCAGATATATGAACAAAATAAGTGATTCCTGTTATTTTAAGTCATCAGGTTTTGGAGTACTTTGCTATATACACAGTGATAGATGCTCAGAATATAGCCTCCAAGTGATCTCCTCTGTTTCTAATGGCGTTAGCTATACTGATTCTCAAATCTGAACTTTCAGGTCAAATTTTTCTTTGCACTTCCTAGTCCATATATCTAACTGCTAATTAGATTGTATCTCTTATATATTTAATACTAATTAGATGTATTTCTCCTTAAGCTCAATATGCACAGCATCAATGTGTTGTCCTTCTCCACCATCTGTTCTTTCTCCATTATCTTGGTTAATTTACTATCTAGTCATTCATAGCAGAAACCTGGGAAATCATTCTTATTTCCTGTATCTCCCCACCTTGAATTTTACATCCTAAATATCTTTTGAATTCTTCATTCTAACAGACAATGTCTTAATTGAAGCTTTCACCAACTCCCATGTTCTATTTTAGTAATAGTAACTGATCTGGGCTCTAGTCACGTTAAGTTCATACTCATCATTGCTGTCAGAGTAATATTTTTAAACATATATGTTACAATATTCCTTACAAATTTCTTTTTCTGTAATATTTTTTTTGAGAGAGAGAGTGTGTGTGAACATGCATGTGTGAGCAGGGGAGGGGCAGAGGGAGAGAGAAACTCTTAAGCAGGCTCTATACTCAGCACAGAGCCTGATGCAGGACTCGATCTCATGACTGCGAGATCATGACCTGAACCCAAATCATGAGTTGGATGCTTAACTGACTGACCTACACAGGTGCCCCTTTACAGTTTCTAAATGGTTTCAATTTACTTACAGAAGAAAGCCTTACTTTCTTCGGAGGATATAATGGTTTTTAATAATTTGGGCCCTTGCTAGATCTCCATCCTTATTGCTTATTCCTCCTTTTCACTTTTTAATGGTGAATTACTTATTGTTCTCCAAATACACAGAGAAGAAAGCAGGTCTTTTCTTTTCCTTCATACTGTTCTACCCATTTAAGCTTTGGTATAATTCAGTTCCATGTGGTTGTAGGACATCTCCACTTTCTTCCTGTTTGTTGCTCTCAATTCCTATGGGCTATTCTCAGGTCCTTGCCACATGGCCATCTCAAAAAATTATGGCTTCCTCCTTCAGAACCAGCAGGACAGTCTCACTGCATTGTGCTATGACAGTCTTCTATATGTAACCTAATCAAGGGAATGGCTATCCTAGGAATTGGGATTATGCAAGATTTGTATGCTAGGAATCTTGGGGGCCATTTTAGGATTCTGCCTACCATAGGTAAATACTGATTTTTCTTTAGAAACTTTTAGGATTAAAAAAATCCATGGGGCGCCTGGGTGGCTTAGTCGGTTAAGCGTCCGACTTTCGCTTAGGTCATGATCTCGCCGTTCGTGGGTTCGAGCCCTGCGTCGGGCTCTGTGCTGGCTGCCAGCTCAGAGCCTGGAGCCTGTTTCAGTCTGTGACTCCCTCTCTCTCTGACCCTCCCCTGCTCACACTGTCTCTCTCTCTCTCTCTCCTAGAAATAAATTAAAAAAAAAAAAAAACATTAAAAAAAAATCCTCAGTAATTGCAAAGTTTGCAAGATTACATCTTCCTGTGTATGTGCTTTTATCCACTCTGGTTACTCAGTGACTCTTTCTGTCTGGCAGTTCATGTTCCTTCAATCATAGGAAACTTTTGTGTTTATTTCAGTGATGATTTCTCTCCTTCTATTTTCTCCCTTTTCTCTTTCTGGGACTCTTAGTTAGACACTGGACTTCTTGAACCAGTCTTTCATCCTTATTACATTTTCTCTCCTATTTTCATCTTTTGTTGTACTTTCTGGCAGATTTATTAAACTTTATTTTTTATTTCTTTATGGATGCAACATCTTCCCATCACCTTGAGCTTATCAGAGACAGTTTTCTGAACCTTCCTCTTCCTGAATAGTCTATATTGTCTCCATGTTCTCTGTTTTTCTTTTGTTCTGGTCTCTTTCCTCAAATGTTTGTTACTCTTTGAATATCTGTTTGTGAGTTAGAATATGAAACTAAAAAGCTGATTGGAAATTCTGAGAATGTAGATGAGACTCAGTAACTCTGGAGCACCATAGAGTGTTTAGACCTGTGTTTCTTTTTAATGAACACTAATGTCAGTATCTTCAGGCTTTTTCTTGGGGTTATTCACAATTCTTGGAAAAGGATCTTCCAGTCTTCTGCTGGAAGGACAGAAATCTGGCCACTATATTCTGGGAACTGAGTGGGAAGGGAGCTGGGAGTGTCTTAGTATTTGCTTACTTACTCCCCCCACTTTTGACGTGGTGTTCACACTTTCAGCTTTCTCGAAGTGCCCCCAGACTTCTTCTGGTGGGAGGGAGGGACAGTTGCCTAAACTCTTAGAGTCAGGGAGGGGAATTTCTGGATCTAACTCCCTCTCCAAAGCTTTTACCTATTCCTCCTTATTTTAGAGCCTTTTTGCCACTTCCTCCTCCAGTATTTCTCTCCCAGTGCCAGACATACCAGACGCTGACCAATCCTGGGCAATTGTAGGATTCTGCAGTTAAAATTTAATTGTTTCTTAGCTTTCTCTCTCATGGCTTATGATTTTGCTTTCTCCTAAGTCCATTATTATTCTGTTCTTTAGCTTCCAAAAATTGTTTGCCTTTTCTCTTTTCCTTTCTTCACATATGTATGGTTATCTCTTTTAAAAAATTTTGCTGCTGTAGTTTTCCTGGGATTTCTGAAGGAAATAAAATTAGATGTATATATTCAAGCTGCTGTCCAATCTCAGATGTTCCTCTCTATCATTTATTATATGTTTAATTCTTATGTGAAAGGACTTATTCCTTCCTTAGTTATTCTATTTCATTTTAAATATATCTTTAATTATCAGTACCACAGTTTTATTTATTGTGTTTTGTTTATTTCTTTGTAATATGCTTATTCCTTGTCATTGTAATTTCATATTTAACTCTTTGTAAATGTCTTAGTTTTATTTTTTTATTTTTTTCTTAATAGCAATGATTTTATTTTATTTTATTTTATTTTTTAATAGTTTATTGTCAAATTAGTTTCCACATAACACTCAGTGCTCATCCCCACAAGTGTCCTCCTCCATGCCCATCCCCCCCTCCCCCCACATCCATCAGTCCTCAGTTTTTGTCAGCATTCAAGAGTCTCTCATGGTTTGCTTCTCTCCCTTTCCAAAATGTCTTAGTTTTATAATGCTTAATCTATGTAGGTACATTGGGAGGATTAACCTCAGGAAATACTGAGATTATTTCTGTTAATATTGGGTTTATTTCACAGACTTGTTTTTTTACTCATTACTTTATTAATAAGAATTAGAGTTTACATCTAGTTGTTGGAATGTATTTCCTCACAATGAAGATATTTTGTTCTCTTTTTAAATGAAGACTGAAGTTGCTGAAGACCCTCAACAAGTTTCAACCGTTCATCTGCAACTAGGATTACCGCTGGTTTTTATTGTTAGTCAGCAAGCGACACGTGAAGCTGACAGAAGAACTGCAGAATGGGTTGCTTGGCGTCTTCTGGGGAAAGCGGGAGTTCTACTCTTGTTAAGGTATCTTAAACATTAAAGATTCAGTGTATTTAGCAAAACAGTATATTTTTCAGTTTTTTAAATACGGTAATATATTCACATGTCAATAAACTGAAATCTCTAGTAAATTCTAATATAGTTAGAACCAGTTGCTGAGCTAAAGTCTGTACCTTAATTAGTAGCTTGATTAAAATTTAGACTTATCTATACCATGGAATACTACATGGCAATGAGAAACAATGAAATCTGGCCATGTGTAGCAACATGGATGGACCTTGAGGGGGTTATGCTGAGCGAACTAAGTCAGGCAGAGAAGGACAAATATCATATGTTTGCACGTATAGGCGGATTAGGAGGAACTTGATGGAGGAACAAGGGGGAGAAGAAGGACGGAAATGGTGGGGGAAAGGGAGAGAAGCAAACCATGATAGAAATAAATTAAAAAAAAAAAAAAAAAAAACAAAATTTAGACTTTGCTAAATGATCTACATCAAGATGGAGACTAGCAAATCTGGTCTGTCTTTATGTCTGAAGTTTCTCAGACTCACTAAATTGTAATTTTTTTTCATGAATTGTGTTTAGTATAAGAACAGATAGTTCTCTTTTATATTGACAGCCTGATGACTGTTATTCTTCAGATTAGCAATATAAAACATTTACTTTCATTTTGAAAAGGGACTCCTTGGAAGTGGACATTCCTCAACACACTAATGTGGTCTTCAGAAGAGCAGAAGAGGTTAGTCATTTTATGTATTTGTCTACAATGTCTGTTTATTTAAAGAAAGTTAATACATGTCAGAAATATATGCTTATTATAGAAAAGAAATTCTGTAAGTTGCCACTATTCAAAGATTATTGCTGTTAACATTTTGGTATTTTTTCCCCCTTTTGTTAGTCTGTCTCTTTCCTCATATATAAATATATATATTTTAAAGAGAATTAGGATAATGCTCTATATCCTAATTTTCACATAAGATTATATTTCATTACTTGCTACTGTGCTCTGATGCCTGCCTTTGTACACTGTTTTGAACATCACTGATTGTTTCCTTTGCCTAAATTTTTGGAGGTGAAATTTATCAAAGGAAATGGGAATTTTTATGGATGTTTATAGAGTACATAATCAGATTCCCCTCTGGAAACCAGCAGGGTTTGAAATTCCTTGTTCTTCATAAATCTTTGCCACTGCTGAGCATTACCATCTTAAAAAAAAACAAAAGCAAAAAACTTCTCTATAGACAAAGCTCTTGTTCTAATTTGCATGTCTTTGATTACTAGTGAAGTTGAACATTTTTAAAGGCTTATTTCCCATTTATATTTCCTTTGTAAATTTCTGTGATTGTCCCTTTTTTCTTATATTTTTCTTAATAAGAACTCTTTAATTCTGAACATTTCAAAATATTATATAAATATGCTAAAAATTGATTGATATGTTTATGAACTGCCAGACAGTTTAAACTTAAATTCTCTTGCCTAAGTCTGTGGCATGAATATTGGGGTAAGAGTCAGAATACTTGGATTGTGTTCCTTCTAGTTCTGGGAATAGATTAATGAATTAACATCTCCAAGCTCAGTTTTCTCACTTGTGAAATATTCATAAAACCTTCCCATCTAACTTATAAGACATTTTATAAGACAAAATATGAAAATACTTTGAAAACTGTAGTATTGTTCAAATGTGTGTAGTATGTGGCCAGAATGCTTTGCTTTTCGGTCAGGTCATGGAAAGAATACTTTCTGAAGCTATTTTTCTGCTAGTCTATCAAAATCCTTAAATAAGAAGTTACAATATTTATTACTGAGAAATAGGTTTCATGGAAAAGTTAACGCTCCTGCTGGTTTCCCAGTATTGATGTCTTAAATTGTCAAAATAAAATAATTTTGTATAGTATAAGGTTCAATAGGTTATAAAATAGCTGTCTCCGCAAAGATGTTTTCTGTAAAGGATATAAGAGTCTTTTCTATGAATCTTTTTATTGAGTCCACTGCAAATCTTTTTTTTTTTTTTACCTTCTCATCAGAGCAATAATGTTCATCCTGGGATTATGTAATCATTCTTTCTAGGCAAAGGTTTTGAGGGTCCTTTAAAGTATAGAACTGGTTGCAGAGGTAGTATTGTATACTCATATTACTACATTACAAGCCTTGTAATATATAGTAAGGTATAAAACATATCTGTTATATTGCATTAGTTCTTCTGATTTTTTTTCCTATGGCAGTGATTAGCAATATAGTATTAAGTGTTTATGCTCTAGAATCTTACTGCCTAATTCAGATACTGCTTTGTAACTCTGGGCAAATTACTTGATTTCTATGTGTCTCTCTCTTTTTTTTCATTGTAAAGTAGGGTTAATAATATCTAAAGAGTAGTTGGGTCAGTACATTAAAAAATATATAAAGTGCTAAATTAGCACAGGGCCCAGTACATTCATAAGCGCTCAATAAATACTACTATTCATCCATTCAGTCATTCCATAAGTATTTATGGTGTACCTGCTTTGTTTCAGTCACAGTCCTAGGCTCTGAGGATATAACAGTGAACAAAAGCAAGTTTTTGCCCTCATGGAGCTAACATACTAGTGGCAGGAAACAGATACAAAACCAGTATAGTGGTATTAAGGACAATGGGAAAAAAAGTCAAGGTAAGGTGAGAGAGTAGACTTGAAAGGCCTCACCGATTAGTAACCATAAAGCAAAGGAATATGCCTGTGGATATGTGGGGAAAGAATGTTCTAGGCTGAGAGGACCCATGTGCAGAAGCTCTGAGGAAAAGAGTTCTTTGTGTATTTCATAGTTTTATGAGGATAGTATTAATGCCTAGAATCTTTCTTAGTATCTAAGTTTTTAAAATTTAAAATCTTAAAATCTAAGGTTTTTAATTCCTTTCTTTGGCATTTTTTATAAAATCAAACTGAAAGGTAGGAAAATAGAGTGAACAACCATATACCTACTACCTAGATTCAACAACTAACATTTCATCATATTTGCTTCACCTATAATTTTTTTCTGAAACATTCTGAAGAATGTTAGATATCATGACATTTACCCATAAATATCTAGCATGAATTTCTAAAAAGTGCCTTTCCTCTTCTATGTATAATCACAATCTTATCACACTTGACAAAATTAAGAGTAATTTGTTAATACCATAGCCTAATCTCATAGCCAGTCCATATTCACATTTTCTTATCCTAAAATTATTTCCTATAGGCAGTTTTTGGGGAACCAAAATTTAGGTAAGGAATTGCATTTCGTATGTTTCTTAAATCTCTCAGTGTCTTAACACTCCCTTTCCTTTCCCTCCATGGCCATGTATTTTAAATAAATGGGCCAGTTTTTCCTCATTCTGGATTTGTCTGTTACCTTTTGCTGTTGTCTGCTTTGTTCCTCTGTTCCCTTATGTTTTTTAAAAACAAGAAGTTAGGGGCGCCTGGGTGGCTCAGTCAATTAAGCATCCAACTTTGGCTCAGGTCATGATCTCACAGTTCGTGGGTTTGAGCCCCGTGTCGGGCTCTGTGCTGACGGCCAACTCAGAGCCTGGAGCCTGTTTCAGATTCTGTGTCTCCCTCTCTCTGACCCTCCCCTGCTCACGCTGTCTCTCTCTCTCTCTCTCAGAAATAAATAAAACATTAAAAAAAAATTAAAAACAGGAAGTTAGATTGCCTAGCTCCATTAAACATTTTGGATAAAATGTTGGTTTATTTGTATTTTCACAATGCTGGTTTATTTGTATTTTATCTTACTCTAAAATGTATGATGTCTGTTTTTCTCACCAAACGATGCCACATTTGAATACTAAATTAAGGTGGAGACAATTCATTCTCTCCATCATATGATATATTTCCCCTATCCAATTAGCAAATAAAATGCAAATAAAACCACAAGAGATATCAATACCCACCCACCAGAATGGGCTAAAAATTTAAAAAGTAACAATACCAAGTGAGTTTTAGGAAGGTAGAGTTACAAGAAGTTTTGTATACTGCTGTTAGGAGTGAAAATTGGTGCAATGAAAATTGGAAAAGTATTTGGCAATGCTTCCTAGAGCTGCAGCTACGTATAGCATGTGAACCAGCAATTCCATTCCTAAGTAGAAATACGTATACACGTGTGCCAATAGACAGCTACAGTAATGTTCATAGCAGTTAGTACTTATAATAATTCCAAGCTGGAAATAACACAAGTTTGTGAACAATAGAACGGATAAACATATACATACGTATGTATATACATACTATTATATTCATATGATGATTACATCATTGAAAAAGAATTAACTGTTATTAAATGTAAACTTCACAAATAGTGTTGAGCAAAACAGTCACAAAAAAGAACAAACTATATACTTCCATTAAGTAAATAAAAAGACTGGCAAAATTTTCCAATGGTTATGAAAGTCAGAATAGTGATTACTTTGGGGGAGGGTAGTAACAGGGAGAGGCAAGAAGGTGGCCTCTGGGTGTGCTGGTAATGTTCTGTGTCTTAACCTGCATAGTGGTTACAGAAGTGTATCAACTTTGTAAAAAGTCATCAAACCATATACTTAAAATTTGTGTTCTTTCCTGTGTGAATGTTGTATTTGAATATAAAAATTTACTACAACAATATCTGTGTGTATTTCAAACAAGTTTAGCTTGTCATTGATTGCTCAACCTTTTAACTCCATTATATTTCTCTAGAAGTGAAAAATTGCATGCTTTGAATGTAATATTAAAAAGATGAAGATATGTGATATCAGAGAACAAATACATGTAGAGTTATTTCATAGCTTTATTCAAATGTATAGTTATAGTCGGGGATAATTTACTGAAGTAATCTAGTGGCCTAAAATTTCATGTTTTTAAAATGTGATAGTTGGGTATTAGTGAAAGAAATTGTAATGGACTAATCCCAATGAACTAGATTTGGTATTCTTAAAATATCTGGGGGCAGATACTAGTTTTATGTTTTTAGCTAAACAGGCAATTGAATATTTTAGTGGAATTGTTTTTGGATGAGATATTATTTTGAATATTTCTGTGGAATATCAGAATAATTTTGATTGGTCCTGCTTGCAATAAAATTACATATATCCCTTTTATAGTGAAGTGGGACATGCCATTACATGTGAAATGTTTCAGAATGCAGTTGAATAATGCAGTTGTGACAAGAAGCAAGTGAGACTTTCAGCTCTGTTTTGCCATTTTTTTCAGTAGTGCACACTATCTTTATATAAAGTATGCTTTGGATACTTTTTATAGTGATTGTGGAATTAATTTCCTTTTTTTGATGTATTTAATTTTATTAAAATTTTTAACATTTATTCATTTTTGAGAGAGACAGACGGACAGACAGAGAGACAGAGTGCATCAGAAGAGGGGCAGAGAGAGAGGGAGGCACAGAATCTGAAGCAGGCTCCAGGCTCTGAGCTGTCAGCACAGAGCCCAACACAAAGCCCTAGCCTATGGACCGCAAGATCATGACCTGAGCTGAATGAAGTTGGATGCTTAACTGACTGAACCACCCAGGCGCCCCTTGTATTTAATTTTAAAATGGAAGTTCAAAGATTTAGTTTCATTTTAATATCAAAAAAATAAAACATTTTTATTAAAACGCTTTGTTATATTTTAGTCATGTTTTAAAAAGTCCATGTATTTCTAGGGAGCGTCAGTGGAATTTTTGGTGTTACATGATATTGATTTAATAATATCCCGTGTGGAAAGTAATACACACATTGAAGAAATACAAGAAGATGAAGATGAGGACATGGAAAGTCCAGATATGGGTAATATGTTTTGTGATGCTCCTTTCCCCACTTACCCACAGTCCTGCTTGCACTCATAAGGTCAGTGTCATTCAATGAATTAACTTTCTTAAAGAATATTTTGACATTCAAGACTATGAAAAAAACCTGAAGAAACCCATTTCCCAAATTACATTTTATCAAGTTGATTTGGTCAAAAAGGTAAAGATGCTATATTTTGTTTAGTGTGATACATTTCATTGTTGCATGCCAGGCTTCTAGCTTTCCACATCTGTACCTTTATCTTCCACATCAGTTCTTCCAGCCCTGCTGGTCTACTCCATGCTTAAAAATGACTCAGGAAGGGTGCCTGGGTGGCTCAGTAGGTTAAGCGTCTGACTTCGGTTCAGGTCATGATCTCATGGTTCATGGGTTTGAGCCCCGCTTCAGGCTCTGTGCTGACAGCTAGCCCAGAGCCTGGAGCCTGTTTCTGATTTTATGTCTCCCTCTCTCTCTGACCCTCCTTCCCCATTCACGCTGTTTCTTTCTCTCAGAAATAAACATTTAAAAAAATTTTTTTAAATGACCCAGGAGTACCAAATGGTATTTTATTTTTATTTTTCCTATTAGGAAATGAAATTCAAATAAATATTGTAGTTGTAAAATAAATCTGATTGTTGACAATTTGGAAGTAAATTTCAACAACATTCTAAAACTTCTTTTAACATATTATATTTCTTTTTATTCTTATTGCTTATATTTTTGAAGTATTCTGTAGTTTCAAGGTTATTCCCCTAAACATTACTTACTTTGATTGTCATCTACTCAGCTGATGTCACCTTCATTTTATAATTGAATCTGTGTTATAGCAAAGGTAAGCAATCTACCCAAGGTCACACAAATGGCACATGATGGAGCCTGGACTAGAACTTAAGTGTTCTGACTTGAAATCTTGCTTATGATCATTATTGTTACTGATACTTCTTTCATAAGATTAATTCTATTCTGTAATTGCTCACTTTCTCTCTCATCTAGTAGTCTGTAGTATCTCTGAAGTAGGGTTTATGTGTTGTTCATTTTTGTATTTCATTTAGTATATACTTGAATGTTTTACATAGTATGATTACTCTAAGAAGGGAGTAATTTATGTATTCTTTTCATGAAGTCCATTTATTATTTTGATCAAAATCTATATTATAAATTTAATAAGAGCTCTAAGCTTTAACAGTTACCAGTGACCAGTTTCTTGGATTGAGCTATGTTCTAATTTTTTTTCTAATATGCGGAGGTTGGAACTGCTCATGGTTTAAGCCAGAGCTGTCCATAGCATTGTCATTACATGGGACCTGTGTCCTGGTCTCTTGCTCTCAGCTTATCATGGTTCATATATTCCACCCTCCAGTCAAGGGAATCGCCCCTGTGTCATCTTAATGAGATTCCTGTCCTCAGTGGAAGTTGCTTATTTCAAGATTTCCTCATTGCTTCCTGGCTGTGTGGCCTTAGTTTGCCCTGTGGTGCAACCTTCTCTTTCTTCTGACTCTCTACCTGCTTTCTTTCCCCAGCCTAGTTCCTTTGACATCTTTGCATTTTGAGTCTTGTTTTGTTGTAGGTTTTTTTTTTTTTTCCCTTAACTTTCTACATCTATAATCTATATTGGCCCATAACAGTGTATGTAGTCATGTCCATATACATAATCCCCCCAACCTTGTTTCATTCCCATTTGTATGTGAGGATTAGGAAAGAGCTTGTTGCTGTGTAACAGCACAACACAAAGAAAAATGTCCTTCAAAAGGTCACAGAACAAATCAGAATGAAATGGACTGAATTCTATAAAAAGACGATATGGAAAAAGAATTAAACCTTTGTGGCTTAAAATAAAGTGTGTATGTATTGATGAATTGGTTCAAGGTAGAGCTAAAGAGTAGGTCAGTTTACAAGTGAGGGTAGCTTATTGTGAGAGAGAATAGGAAAGAGAGAAAGAAAGTGTTGGAAGAAGAGAAGAACAAGAATGGATTGGGAGATAAGAAAGGACTGGAAGGAAAATGAAAATATGTGAATAAGAAGGAAAAATTACAGTAAAAAAGAAAAGAGGCCTTTGTTAATTTTGGTATTAGAGTCATAACTTGTTAGTGTCATGAAATGTGGTATTTTAAAATTCCTTTAAGTTAGTATAGTACAACTGTTATATTTCAGATTTGAACACTGAGGCCTGGAGAGTAACATGACTGATTAGAGTCACACTGCTAAAACTTGCTGAGATGTACTGTAATTCAAATCTAATAATACTTTCATTTTTTGTTATATTATCTTCCTCCCTTCCTTTCTTTGTAATGTGTTATTGTAGAGAATTATGAACTTAGTATAAAGTAGACAGAATAGAACAAATCTCCTGGTATCCATTACCTGGATCCACCCAACTACCATCAACCCATGGCCATCCTGTTCCAGTCACTTATGACCCACCCCTTATTATTTTGTTGCAAACCCCAAATATATAGTTTCACCCCAAAATATTTCCCTGTGTATTTCAGAAGTATCAAGATTCTCCTTTGAAAATGAACATAATGCTGTTAGTACATCTAAAAAATTAAGTTAGCTTTAATATCATAGAGCTAGTCAGTGTTTGCATTTCTAGTTGCATGCCCTTTCATGCCACTGTACCTTTAAACATGCTGTTCTTTTTTGTCTGTATCCATCCACTACCTTCCTTCACTACCTACCTAAGTTTCATTTTCTCTTAATATTCAGCTAGTATCAACACTTTTTCTCTCTAATCAATTTAGGTGTCTCTTCAGTGTTACCATATAATCTGGACAAACCTCTAACAGAATATTTACAAATGCAAAATGTGTTTTTTTACTCCATACATGGATGTTGGATGAGTCCACTGGTTAGTTGGTCTAAGTTAATTAAAGGGTTTTTTTTTTAATGTTTTATTTATTTATTATTTATTTTTATTTCTGAGAGAGAGAGACAGCATGAACAGTGGAGGATCTGAGAGAGAGGGAGACCGAGAATCTGAAGCAGGCTCCAACCTTTTAGATAGCTGTCAGTACAGAGCCCGAGATGGGGCTCGAACTCACGAACCGTGACATCATGACCCGAGCTGAAGTTGGTCGCCCAACTGACTGAGCCATCCAGGTGCCCCACAAAAGGTTTTTACGTATGCAAAATCCACATAACATGATGCACTTAGAATAAAATCTAAAATTCTTGGCTCTTATGTCTTCTTATGATGTAGATACTGTCTACTCTAGAGTTTTCTCATGCCATTTATTCCTTCATCCCATCTTGCTTTAGCCAAATTTGCCCTCCTTCAGTACTTAGTATATGCTAAGCTCTTTTATGTCCTAGAGCCTTTGTATTATTCTTTTTGCCTAAGACATTTTTAAAAATTTTCTAGCTGGTAGGCTTTGGATCTCCCAATCTAAATCTCCCTATTATAATCTCTCCTTGTACTATTTTCCTTCTTTAAAATGACACAATTTATAACTATATGTTAAGTTAGTGATCAGCTTATTGTCTGACTTTCTGGTAAATAGAAGCTCCATGTTGTCAGGGATTCTATCTGTTTTGTTTGCTCTTTTCCCCAGTGTCCATCACAGTGCTTGTCCTGTAGTGGAATTTATATTTATGTAATTTATGCATGTATATATACATTGATTTATTTTTGACCATTTTAGATATTCAAGATGATGAAGTGGCAGAAACAGTTTACAGATATAGGAAGACACAGTTACCTTTGGAACTCACAGTGGAGCTAACAGAAGAGACATTTAACGCTACAGTAGTGGCTTCTGATAGCATAGTGCTTTTCTATGCTGGTTGTGAGTATGAACCTTTAGAGGAGGCAGTATTAGATATTAGAACATTTAAAGTTTGTGGATTTTATTTTTATGTTCTGTATATCGCATGTTGTAAAATGACATAGCTGTCATAGGTCCCAGGCAGACTGCACATATTGAACGATTTACTAATTTAGATAAATTATTGTGATTCAAGATAATGATTTTAACAGTTTTTATAGATCTATAGGAAATACATTGCTTTTATCTTCAAATAATAGCCCTTTAACTATATTCCTTGAGGTATGAGTGCAGAAAATTAGTTGCATTTGGAATCTTCCTGAATGTTTGCACAGTACTGAGTACTATTAGAATTTCTTATTAAGAAATAACAATTTTGGGAAACCCCATCAATCTATATATTTGTTAATATTTAGATATGGATGCTTTGGAGACATGCATGTTGCAATATCTGTTGAATTTTTTATTTCAATGTAGGGCAAGCAGTATCCATGGCATTTCTGCAATCCTATATTGATTTGGCAATTAAATTGAAAGGTAATGTAATATATGCATGCTTATTTTCTTGATTCTGAGCTATAGCTGTTTGTAAAACCATATCATGCTGAAGATGAATAAAACCACATAAAATTTTAGGTTATTATATTTGTGTCTTTAACATTTCATTAATGAACCATGAGTTTCAAAAATGGTCAGAGCATTCATCTTGGCTCTCTTCATAGAAATGTCTTTGGTAGGAAGTAGAGAACCCATGTATTAAGTACTGGAGGTCACAGTTAATCCAGTAATCTTTTTGGCTGAATTCATTCATGTATTGAGTGCCTGCTCTGAGCCAGTTACTATTAAATGTTATTAAGTAAATACTAAATACACTTAAACAAAAATTTGACACATGAGATTCAGTCTCACAGTCTAATCAGAGATCCACTATCTCCATGTTCTTGAAGCTATACAGTTAGCTACTCATGGACTAGCACATTTTTTATTTCCAATTTTTTAAAAATTCTAGCTGATTGACATATATGGCAAAATTGGTTTCACATGTAGAATTTAGTGACCCATCACCCATATGCAACACTTAGTGCTTACCACAAGTGCTCTCCTAAACACCCATCACCCATCCAGTCCATCCCCTGCCTGCCTCCCTCCATCAACCCCTAGTCTGCTCTCAGAGTCAGGAGTCTTGCATGGTTTGCATCCCTCTCTTTTCCTTTACCCTTCCCCTGTATTCATCTGTTTTCTTTCTTAAACTCCACAGATGAATGAAATCATGGTATTTTTCTTTTCTCTGACTGACTTACCTCATTTAACATTATATACTCTAGCTCTATAGGATATTTCTTTTTTTTTTAATGTTTATTTATTTATTTTGAGAGTGTGTATGTGTGTGTGTGAGAGAGAGGGAGAGAGGGAGAGAGAGAGATGGTCTTTCTAAAATAAGTGATTTGGATAGTAGAATCACTGCTATGACTGACTAATAAAAACAATCCATGGAGTTAATATTTAATTTCTCATGGGTCAGGCTCACTATTTTGACTTGTTTCTTGAGGTAGACCTGAAAAAGAAGACAGACAACCACACAGGGAACAAAGGTACACAAAGGCACAGACTAATCCAACAAACACAGAAACAGAAAGGGAAAAAGAAAAAAAAAGGAAGGAACAGAAAACAAAACAAAAAAGAGGAAGGAGGGAAGACAAATAATAAAAATTAAAATTAACAAAAAAATTAAAAACAAGAAAAAAGAAAAAGCCCAAAAGACAAAGGACAGTCTAAAGGCATAACACCAGAATTCCCAGCTACAAATAAAGAGCCAGGTGTATGCAGTGCTGATGGAAGAGCATAAAGAGAGAGAAATGACGAGGGGGTGGGTAGAGGAAGTGAAATTGGAAATGAAATGTCCAGAGATACTAAGAGGCTTGATTCAGAGGAAGAAATCGTAGAATATGTTTAAAGGCGAGGAGAAAGAAATGATGTTACTCAGAGAAACTATATAGTCTGATTACTCCAGAGAGAGAGAGATAAAAAGGTAACGGTTGTTGTGCCCGAATCGCGAGTCCCAGAGACCTCCAAGGAGCTGGCACCAATGTAAATACAAAAGGGTCTTTATTACAAGCACGAGCAGGGGCTCACCAGCCTACTGGTGTCATGGCAGCAAGGTGAAGCCAAGAACAATAGCGAACAGAGTTTTTAAGAAGTAAGGGATGGGGGTGTTACAGTACATGTAGCATCATCACATAAGCACCAATTACAATTACAGCATTGACCATTCAGTATCTGTGAGGTGTTCATTACTTTTGGTGGGACCCAATCATGACTCTTGAGAATCCTTTGAAAATGACCAATTATGAGGTGACTTCAAAGGGCCCATGTGGGGTTCAGGCAAGCGGTGAGAAATTGGCTAGTTTGTATCTGCAGTTCCCAGCCTTGACTCAGACCATAGGAGTGTTTCTTTTTACTTTTTGATTAGCTGAACTGAGGGCGGTCCGAGGATGGCTTTAGCCTTGAACAGTCTGAGGCTTCTCCTGGGACTGGAACTGGGGCTATGTGCAGCCTAAGGTTTCTCTTAATGGAGGACTTAATTTTTGGCTCTTCACGGTGGAGATGTAGAATGTACATCTAGAGAATGGGTTAAATGTGACTGTTTAAGCAAACCAGTGACCAGAGTGCCCTGGCTAACAAAGTGGAGGGTTACGAATGAGAAAAGGGAGGGAGAATATTTCTGAATAGAAAGAATTACCTAGAATTAATCATGGCAGTGCATCCATGTTGGTCTTGCTCCAGGCTTAGGTTTGAAAAAAAAAAGCAGCTCTCTAGCGGGAATAGGCGTGATTTGGTGTAGGCAGGTCTTAGCCTCCACTGTTCCAGCCACTCCCTGAGGCCTCGCCTTGGTGTTGTGGGGAGAAACATGCCGTTGACAGAGTCCGTTCTCAAACCAAGCGTTGCAAATCACTCCCTTGGGTCCGATCTCCCTGTGCTGCGGGCGTAGCCAAGGTGGGCCGTGTTTTATGCCCCATGCCCTGCCTCGTTTCCAGGTCCCAGTCTGCGCGCTTTATTGATACCGCTGGCCCCGCAGGTTGCTGCTGCCTTGCTGCCAGGGGTTGAGGGGGGGTGGCGGGGGTGGGAGGAGTGGGGAGGGTGTGGAAGTGGTGCAGCCTCAGATCCAGATCCGCTGGGGTCAAAGCGGTGTCACAGCCTGCGATCCGCCGCCTCAGAGCTGCCAGGGGTCAAGTCCCAGGAACTTGGCCTCCGCCAGCTGCCTCCATGCTGCCTGGGGTCAGGCCCGCAGAATAGGTGCTGCTTCTGGGGATGGTGCCAGGAGCACAGCAGAGCAGTTTTTCCTGGTGCCTCTGGGTCTGGGGGCACCTAGTTCAAAGTCAGCACCCCAGCTAGAACTAAAACACTCTCTTTCCAAGCCGAGGTTTTTCTCTTCTCCAGGGACAGTTCTGTGAGCAGTTTCAGCTTCTCTTTCTTTTCCCCTCAACTCGCCTCGGCTGCCCGGAGTCTGCTCCCTTCCCTCCCTCCATGTCTCCGTTCCCGGCCGCTTTTATCTTTCCCAGTTCGCACTCACGCACTTATGAGGTTGTCTTCCCAGTATACTGTCTCTTTCTCTTTCCAAACTTCCTGTGGCTCAGTGTCCTATGACTTCAGGCCTTCTCTGTTTGAGAGGTGGGTGCAAGGGAAATGCACAGAGCTCCCTACTTCTCCGCCATCTTGCCTCTCCCTCTTTTACTTCTTTTCAGGAGAATATTTTAATACTTTGGGCATTTAGTCCCATAACCTTTCACGTTGACTTTGTCAGAAAAAGCCACTTTTCATCTTAGTCCAAGATGATGAAGAATATTTTGTCCTCAGTCACAAGGTGGCAGCAAATATCAAGTTTTTATACTTAACCTAGTATCTGTAGCTTAGAGAACCTATTTGGTTTTTTTCATTTAAATTAGGAACACTGAAATTCATGCATTGATAAAGTATAGAGTATGTAATACTGCAGGCATCTTAGAATATTAGACTCTTCCAGTTGAAACATGATTAAATATTGAAACCATTTTAATTTTTAAAGTTTATTTATTTTGAGAGAGAGCAAGAATTTGCCAGAATGGGAGGAGCAGAGAAGGAGAGAGAGAGAATCCCAAGCAGGCTTTGCATGAAGCCCAATCCGGAGCTTGTACTCACGAACCACCTGAGCCGAAACCAAGAGTCAGATGCTTTACCAACTGAGCCACCCAGGTGCCCCTAAATATTGAAACCATTTTATAAAAAAAAAATTAAAAATTTATTAGAAAACTTTAATATAAGTTAGTTATATCACTTTTACTGATACATATCAACATTCTTTTTTCAGTTTTATTTATTTTTCAGGGTTTTTAAAAATTTTTTAATGTTTTATTTATTTCTGAGAGAGAGAGAACATGAGCAGCAGAGGGTCAGAGAAAGGGAGACACAGAATCTGAACAGGCTCCAGGCTCTGAGCTGTCAGCACAGAGCCCGACGCGGGGCTCGAACCCATGAACCACGAGATCATGACCTGAGCCGAAGCAGGACACTTAACTGACTGAGCCACCCATGCGCCCCTTTATTTTTCAGTTTAAAGATAACATCAAAATTTTCAACTTGGACTGCAGGGACAATGGAATAATAACATTTTTAGCAGTGATAGACCTGTTGAGAATGCCTATTAAAGGGGAAAAGCTGCATTTGTAATAGTACTATATTCCATCCTTGAGTGGTATTATATAATACGGTACTCCGTATGAATAAGCATTACTAGACATTTACTGAATAAATGAGTAAAATAACAGATAAAAGAACTTTGTAGAGAAGTCATCTAGGAGATTTAGTTTTAGAAGTAATAAGGATTTATTATTGTATATATGTTCATACAGTATTCAGGTTTAATATACTTCAGTGTTAAAAATAATAATTTGTTCATGAAGAAATGTCAGGGTACATTCCACAAATTTTCACATACTAAGTAACAGACATTGTGCTATGCAGCAGGTATACAGTGGTGAATAAGACAGACTGAACCCTGTATGAGTTATCAAACAGATTGCTAACACTAAATCCAGAGTGATAAGTTTTTGCATCTGAGTAGTATAATCTAGAATTATTTAAGATATAAAATTTTAGTGACGAAATAATGAAATATTTTACAACATTAATCATATGATTAGGTTAGATCCTATATTAGGAAATATCCCAAGTTGATATACAGTTTCCTTCTTTGATATAATATTAAGGTTTCCTTTTATTAGAATGTATTTTTTTCCTCTTAGTAGTTGAGTTGTGTGGTTCTTGTTTTATTTGGGTTTTAATCTCATTTTACCTAATAATTTACATATTTTGGAGAACTTTACATGTATTATTTACAGAACAAGTAAAAATCTGTATTTGTGATTTTACTGTATGTATTTTAGGTTGAAAATAAACTATTTAGATAAGATGGGGTACCTTAAGCCTTAGATGAGTCTCATGTATGTCATTTATTCACACACTAGTTAGGTGTTTCATGTAGGCCTCCTCTAGATGTGGAAAGTCAGTGTTGAGTAAAACAAACACCATCCCTACATCCCTACACATCCCAAGGAGCTCTCTTGGTAGAGACAGACATTAGTCATATAACAACACAAATGGGTATGTAATTAGCTAATGAGACAAGGACAGGAGATGGTTCCAAAAGAGCATAGGAAACTGATGTAGATCAGCATGTCTGAGATGGCTTTCTTGTAGTGATCACACATGCAGAGATCTGAAGGGAAGAGAGAGACCTAATGGCAAAGGTTGGTAGGCTGGCCACCAAATAGATTTGAGTTTTGAAAAGATATCTCTGGCTTCAGGGTAGAGACATAATCAGATTCAGGGAGATGAGGTAAGAGCCTATTGTATTATGCAGGAGAAATGATGACTGGAGTACAGTCAGTAATGAAAAATGGACAGATATGAGATACACTTGACCCTTGAAGAAGATGGGGGTTAGGGATACCAACTCCCCTGTCAAAAATCTTTATGTAACTTTTGACTCCCCCCAAACTTTATTAATAGCCTGCTGTTGGCTGGAAGCCTTGCTGATAACATAGAGTCAATTAACGTATATTTTGTGTGTTACGTGTATTATATATTGTATTCTTTCAACCTACAGAAAAAAATGTTAAAATTGTAAGAGAAAATACACTTATTGTACTGGTACTGTATAAAAAATATCCAGATGTAAGTGAACTTGTGCATTTCAAACCCATGTTCAAAGGTCATTGTATTTAAAGTTTAGGTGGTCTGGTTTCTTCTTAAATTCCACATATGAGTGAAATCATATGGTATTTGTCTTTCTCTGACTGACTTATTTTGCTTAGTATAATACTCTCTAGCTCCAACCACATCATTGCAAATGGCAAGATTTCATTCTTTTTAATGGCTGAGTAATATCCATTATGTATGTGTATTTAAATATATATATCACTTCTTCTTTGTCCATTTATCAGTCGATGGACACTTGGGCTCTTTCTATAATTTGGCTATTGTTGATAATGCTGCTATAAACATCAGGGAGCATGTGTCCCTTCGAATTAGTATTTTTTTATCCTTTGGGTAAATATCTAGTAGTGCAGTTGCTGGATGGTAGGGTGTTGTATGTCAGTGATGAATCACTAAATTCTACACCTGAAACTAATATATGTTTACTAGCTGGAATTTAAATAAAAACTTGAAACTATAAAATAAAGTTTAGGTGATAAAATGGAAAGGACATGTTGACAATTTGACTAGACATGGCAGGTTAGGAATGAGGTGACACTAAAGGTGATATTTTGGGGGCACCTGAGTGGCTCAGTTGGTTAAGCGTCCAACTTCGGTTCAGGTCATGATCTCACGGTTCGTGGGTTCGAGCCCCATGTTGGGCTCTGTGCTGACAGCCAACTCAGAGCCTGGAGCTTGTTTCAGATTCTGTATCTCCCTCTCTCTCTGACCCTCCCCTGCTCATGCTGTCTCTCTCTCTCTCTCTCTCTCTCAGAAATGAATAAAACATTTAAAAAATAAAAAAAAAAATAAAGGTGGTACTTTGTTTTCTGATTTGTGTAAGAATGGCAACCTATAGGAAGGAAGCTATATTTGGGTTTAGATGTGTTGAATTTGAGGATGTTTCCATTCAAAGATAAATAGAGAAGGCCATAAGGATACATGGGTCTAGAACTGTAAGGAGGAGGCTGAGTCAAAGATATAAATATAGGATTCATTCTGTTGTTAATAATTACTGAGGTTGTCTGGGAAGAGAGTGTACAACAAGAAGAGAAGGCAACTTAAACTGAGCCCTGAGGCTCTCCCAGCTTTGCTGTCAGAAGAACATGCAAAAGGGACCAAAACAGAGCAGCAGAGGAGGTGGGGAAATAAGCCAGTAGGGGAAGGTGTTGCAAAAATCAGGGGAAGAGAGAGTCCAGCAGAAACCGTTCATGCCGATGAGAGGTTAAAATAAGAATGGACTATAAAAATATTGTCAAATCTACCCAACTGAGTTTTCTACATTAATATTTATAAAATGCATTTTCCTTTTGTTTAGGCACATCCACTATGCTGCTTACTAGAGTGAACTGTGCAGATTGGTCTGATTTATGTACTAAGCAAAATGTTACTGAATTTCCGGTTGTAAAGATGTACAAGGAAGGCAAGCACCCGGTATCTTATACTGGGATGTTGGGAACTGAAAATCTCCTAAAATTTATTCTGCTGTAAGTATTCATATTCTCCCTATGACTTTTAAATTTTTAGGTCTATATACCTTCTGATTCCCATGCTTTGTTGACATACTTTGAATAGGTTAAGGAGTAATGAATTGACATCACAGGATAAACATGGGTGAGGAGAGCCTATCCAAGTCACTTTTGGGGAGACAGAAATTTTATTTTATGAGGGTGATTTTTTTAATTACAAGAGTATTTAATTGACTTTGTTTTGTCAGATATTTATCCTGTGGAATATAGTGTTTGCAAAGTTCAATATGGGTTTGTTTGTTTTTTTTTGCAAGCTGAAAAGTATCTTTAAAAATTAATTTTGAATGTAGTTATATATTCATCCAGCAACAGGATTTCATGCCCAGTGAACATAACATCTGTCCAAGAAGCAGAAGAATATTTAAGTGGGGAATTATATAAAGACCTGATACCCTACTCTAGTGTGTCTGTGCTGGGACTATTTAGCCCAAACATGACAAGAGGTAAGTAAAAATGAACTTTCAAATTATGTAACAGATAATTAAAAAATATGCTTACTAGTTTTACTTCCTTTAAAAAGAAATTATAAATTATTTTTAAATTATAGAGAACTCAAATTATAGAATTTTGAAAATGCAAAGAAATTTGAAGAAAAAATTAAAAGCCAAAATTATTTAGAGCTGTTAAATTTTGATGTAATTCTTTCCCTCATTTTTCTGTGTACCTATATATTGCATATTAATACATGTTTTAATATAATTAGACTAGTATTGTGTATCTAGATTGGTGTCTTGCTGGGTTTTTTAGTTTTTGTCTTTTTAAAATTTTTTTAATGTTTTATTTTTGAGAGAGAGATAGAGACAGCGTGAGCAGGGGAGGGGCAGAGAGAGAGGGAGTCACAGAATCTGAAGACAGGCTCCAGGCTCTGAGCTATCTGTCAGCACAGAGCCCAACATGGAGCTCGAACCCACGAACCGTGAGATCCTGACCTGAGCCAAAGTCGGACGCTTAACCGACTGAGCCACCCAGGTGCCCCAGTGTCTTGCCATTTTTTAAAAAATAGTTTTTATTTATTTTTGAGACAG
Organism: Crocuta crocuta; assembly: GCF_008692635.1. NCBI lineage: Eukaryota > Metazoa > Chordata > Mammalia > Carnivora > Hyaenidae > Crocuta > Crocuta crocuta. Next base: position 11,728 of record NW_027527551.1, on the reverse strand, counting down.
AGAGAGACAGAGCATGAGCGGGGGGGGGGCAGAGAGAGAGGATAGACACAGAATCTGAAGCAGGCTCCAGGCTCTGAGCAGGCTGTCAGCACGGAGCCCAACGCAGGGCTGGAACCCACGAACTGCAAGATCATGACCTGAGCCGAAGTCGGTCGCTTAACCGACTGAGCCACCCAGGCGCCTCTGTCTTGCCGTTTTTATTTAATATTACATGGGTGCAGTTTTTCCATGTGTTTAGTAGTCTCCAAAAGCATTATGGCTGTATATTTAGATGAAAATACTGTAATTTATTTAACTATTTACCAAGAAATGACATCTGTTGTTTTCCTTTTTTATTTTTGCTGTGAAGAGTATTTTTATTTATGCATCTTTGTATGGAATTTAGTCTATTTAATGGATATATGTTCCCAATAGGAGAATAACCATGTTTTCTATAAGCTGTGTGTTATATGTGTTATTCATTTTTAAAAATGGGTTTTTAGTGCTTGTCTGATGAATTACTATGAGATTTTTATGTATTAAGGATATTAAGTTCTTGTCATTTGTTTCAGTTATTTTCCCCAGTTTGTGTCGTTTTTAGCTTTGTTTAATATTTTTATATTTAGGAGTTTAAAATTTGTTTTCTAATCTGTTGATTTTGACATTTCTTCCATTGATTTTAATTATAGAAAATCTCTATCTTTATCAGTTAATATTCACCTGCATATTTTCTTCTTGCTTTAATTTATATTTTTTACTCTTATTTATATTATCTTCTTGCTTTGAATATTTTTTCTTTTTTTAAATTGTGATAAAATACACATAACAAAATTTACCATCTTAACTATTTTTCACCATGTAGTTCACTAGCATCAAGTATATTTATATTGTTATACAGCTAAGCTCCAGAACTTTTTCATTTTGCAAAACTGTAGCTCTGTACTTGTTAAACAACTCTCCATTTCCCTGTTCCCTAGCCCCTGGCAGCCTCCATTCCACTTTGTATCTCTATGAATTTGACTATTCTGGGTACTTCCTATAAGTGGAATCATACAGTATTTGTCTTTATTGGCTTGCTTACTTAGCATGATGTTCTCAAGGTTCATCCGTGTTGTATCATGTATCAAAATTCCTTCCCTTTTAAAGGCTAAATAATATTTCATTGTATGTACATAGCACATTTTATTTATCCATTCATCTGTTGTTGGGTTGTTTTTATCTCTTGGCTATTGTGCATAATGCTTCTGTGAACATGGGTCTTCAAATATCTCTTCAGGACTCTGGGGCGCCTGGGTGGCTGAGTCGGTTAAGCGTCCGACTTTCGCTTAGGTCATGATCTCACGGTTCGTGGGTTCGAGCCCCACGTCGGGCTCTGTGCTGACTCCCAGCTCAGAGCCTGGAGCCTGTTTCCATCTGTGACTCCCTCTCTCTCTGACCCTCCCCTGCTCACACTGTCTCTCTCTCTCTCTCTCTCCTAGAAATAAAACATTTTAAAAAATTCAAAAAAAAAAAAATCTCTTCAGGACTCTGCTTTCAATTCTTTTAGATATATACCCAGAAGTGGAATTCTGGGTCATATGATAGTCCTATTTTTAAATTTTTGAAGAACCACTATACTGTTTTCCCTAGTGGTTGTACCATTTTATATTCCCACCAATAGTATACAAGGGTTCTAACTTCCCCACATCCTTAGCAATACTTGTTATTTTCTGGGTGATTTTTTTGATAGTAGTCATCCTAATGGTTTTGATTTGATCATTGTTTTGATTTTCACTTCCCTAATAAGTAGTGGTATTGAGCATCTTTTTATGTCTTTTTGGCCATTCTTCTTTGTAGAAGAAGAATGTATATCTTCTTTGGAGAAATGCTTAGTCAAGTCCTATGCCCATTTTTCAATTGAGTTGTTGTTGTTGAGTTGCAGGAATTCTTTATATATATGAATTGCATATATTTCTATTACCTGGAATACCTTTCCACCCTGTTGATTGTGTTCTTTGACTTTTTTTTCTTTTTAAGTCCTTAACCGTTTAGATATTTTTGTGCATGGTAGGAAGTTGGGGGCCAACTTTATTTTTGTCTAAATAGTTAATTATCCTTTTTTGCCCTCTTGTTTTAATTCCATCATCACCATATTAAATCCATGTCTGTATGTGTGTATATATATCTGTTTATTATTATTATTTTAATATAATTTATTGTAAAATTGGCTAACATATGGTGTGTAAAGTGTGCTCTTGGTTTTTGGGGTAGATTCCTGTGGTTCATCACTTACGTACCACACGCGGTGCTCAGCCCAACGTATATATATCTGTTTAAATGTTTTCTGTTTTATTCACTTTTGGTCTCCCTATCGATACCTAATTTATTAGTTTTATAATACATGTTGAATATATAATTGGGTCAACTCTCTTGTTTATCTTTTTTTGCCTATTGGCTCTTCCAGGTGAACTTCGGTCATTTACACATATTGTCTAAACTTCTTTTATATCTGTTGCTTGTTTTATGCTTCACTATTATTTCTTTAGTTAGTCTACATGTAGTATACTTCTTTTGGCTTTATATTCTCCATGGCTAAAGAAGATGTTATTTAAAAAAAAAACAAACAAAAATATTGGAATCTTAAAGGCTATTTCAATGATTTTGAATCCTTTTTTGGAAGATGAGGATGCTTTTAATTTTTTCTGTCATCTTTTTCTCTATACGGGCCTCTATAGTCTTGTATTGCAACTCATATTATCATTATTCTTGAACTTTTTTGCATTATATATTTCTCTTTGAAAATTTTTTGCATTTTTCTAGCATTTTATTATGAAAAATTTCAAACATACAGCAAAGTTGATTTTATAGTGAACAGCCATATACCTATCATCTAGTTTCTACTATTAGCATTTAACTTGTACTTCATTTAGCACATGCCTTTGCATCTATCCATCCTTCTTTCATCCATCAATTAATTCATCTTATTTTTGATGCATTTCAAATTAATGTTTCTTCCTTTCAGCTTTGATACATTACTGATAGCAATTAATTTTACCTTGTTCGTTTTACATAGCATCATAGACTATAGTGTTCTTTTAATATCACAATTTCTCTATTTTTAGACTATTTTTTTCTAGCTCATAGGAATGTTTTACAGTAAGCTTTAAAGGAAGGGTACATAGGGCATTTTTCCTAACCAGTAATATTGCTTAGAATGTTATTCTTTTGCCCTTGCATATGAATGGCTTCTTGGGTAAGGGTAATAAAACCCTTAGTGTTTGTTTTTTTTCATCACATTAGCTATTGGCATTTATTTAGCAAACCTACTCCCCTATTTTTCTTTCATTGAAGATGAATTTCAAATTCTGAATAAAATCTTTTAAGGATATTTTTATGGGAAGAATATCCCCATATCTAGCATCCAACTTAAAGATAGTGGATACCGTTAATTACTTATTAAATTTTGCTTTCTACAAATTTCTGTCTAGTAATTTTCCCCCTCTACTTGGTCTTCACAATCTTTTAAAATAAAAGCCAACATAACTTACTAGAAAGAAAGAATGAGAATATGAATATGTGTTCTGTGACTTCCTATCTTAGAAGGCAAAATCCAAGAGGGGATAGCTTTTTCATTTGTATTCTCTATGAAAAATTGTGAAGTGAGGAGTCTGTGTTTTACTCCTGTACCTTTGCCTTTCCAGTGTTTTTGCTTCCACTGTTGACTTTGTCTTCTATCTACCCCTGGTGCCTGGTGAGCTGCAGGTGCCATCTATTATTTACTCTGGGCCTCCTTCCAAAAACAATTAAGGGCTTTGGATAATAAAAAGCACAAATAAAGTCATTAAAACAAGAAAAAGAGTTAAGCCATAAAAGAGTAGGGAATAATTATGTAGCATATTTAAAAAAACAGTGCACTTGATCATAGAACTTAACCGTAAGCAATCTGGCAGCAACCGGAAACAGAAAGTTGAAGTTTTTGTCAGCTTATCATCATTGTATAGTAAATGGCAAGCTAAAAGTTAAGATGCTGACTCATCCACAGAGAAAACTTATCCCTGATTGTAAATGCTGAGAGGGATTTTTCATATATTTTTTATATATCAGCACAGGGAACAGTATACTTTATGATAATCCTGTACAAATCATAAGATTTACATGTAATTATCTCTCAACACAAGTCAAAAGTATGGTGTTAAACTATATAGAGACTGTTCTGGTGTGCCAGAATGATGTGATCTGGAGGTGATGCTTTTTTATTATTTCACTACATTGATTGTTCTCAGACTTTTCAGTCAGGTATTCATTTCTCTTTTGTTGTAGTTGCTTTTTGCAGATGTCCAGGTGATAGCTACTGGACTTTCAATATCTATTGAATGAGAAAATATGTAACAATAAAAAGGCTACTATGGATTCATTAACATTTTATGTACATTTACATTTTGTTCATAAAGCTAACTACTGACATTTACTGAGCACTTATTTTATATCAGATATTGATTTATTGTTCATGTAGATTCTAATGATTTAAAAATTAATATAATGTGAATTCCAAGAGGGCTAAAAGGTCTCTTTTGTCCATTGTTGTATCTACCAGGTCTCTCTACTTTTTTTCCCTCTGTAATTAATAGTATGTTGGGGGGATAGAATTTAAGATGTCTTAAATGTCCTGTTTTTCATTGTACTTTTGCACTCCAGTTCTAGAATCCATTGCCTGAAAGAGCTATGACTATGATAGGTGTCCAGTAGAAAATTTCTAACTCCCTATGTGTACTAAAAATAGTTCTACTTCTGTAAGAGCTTTTCCTTCTCATTTGTTTGTTTTTCAGTATGGACACCTGAGTTCTTATCCAGTGGGTTATAATCAGTTACAATCATTCATTTGCTAAAGTCTCAGATTCTGTCAGTGGGAGCCCCTTCAATCTGCCTCCTGTGTCCTTTGGACATGTCTCCATCATTCTTTGAATATGTCCTTTTGGCATAAGATGTTCCAAGTTTTGTTTGTGGAATCAGCCATTTCTCCAAGGTCCTTTTAGTGGGACACTGAATTCAGAAACCAAGATCTAGGGATTAGGAGTGCTTTTAGTTACTGGAGTGTTCATGTTTCTCAACTCTTATTGATAGAGCTAAAAAATAAGTGTGTATGTAGTAGTATGTGTATATATGTGCTTGTATAAGTGCAACTATTCAATAAAATGTAGTGGGAAAACAGTATCACTAAACTACTGTATTTATTTTATGCAGTTAAAACATGTTTATAGTTACACAACTAAATATTGTAACTAGTATTACATCCCAAATATATTTATTGTGATTTAAAAACCTTTTATTTAGATTAACAGATTATGTTTTTATACTTGGAACTTGCAATATATTCTGACATACATGCAGTTTTCACCAAGGAGGAGAATATGCTTGGTTTTAAATGTTCAGAGGAAAACTGACAGTCTGGTTTAGTAGAAACCAGTTTAGTTTCTACAGTCTTAAATGATTCCATTATGAGCAAGTAGATTTGCGAAGAGCCTTTTAAGAAACATATTCATGAGTAGAGAGGCTTCTGTGTGAGGAAAGTACATGGAAATATTAGTGTAGTTTTCCACTGTTATTTACCAAAAAAGAAAAGAAGCTGAAACAGGTTCCATTATGTCATTGCTTTAGATGATGGTCATCAATTATTGATGAGAAATAAGCTCTGTTTTCTCAGAAATGAAAGTATAGGCACTCAGTCTTTTCCAGTTTTTTCATATGAAAAAATATTTTCTGTGATAGTAATAGTTTCTCATTAAATTCATGGTTATAAATAGCTCTGAATGCTGCCTACTGGCTGATTGTGCCACTTAAGTAAATTGGCTTTCCTGCAATGTTTCTCAGTCTTGTGGAAAGCATGCATCCTTTTTAGACAACATAACCTTGTGGTTACTTGATGGTAAGAGTGCTGATTCTCACACCAGGTTACAGTTGTGACTGCTAAGGTACAGATCTTTTGGGTTCAGCATGTCCAGAGTAAGAGGTGCTTTATGACTCAATTCTTCCATCATTAATCTTCTGTTTGGACTGCCATGAACCTTCCTTCTAGTGAGCTAAGTTATCATTTGGTCTTCAGCTGGCAAGAATACATCATTTATATAAGTTTATTTCTGCTCTTTTCTCATTAGTCTATGAGTATTTAATTTAGAGTTGCTTTTTTGTTATAAGATAATCATTAACATAATCCAGAATATACTATTACTCATGACTCTGTATTCAGAAAGCTACAGAAACAATTTTTAAATATCTAACAAATGAGAAAAGATTGATACATAAATTAATCAAGGTTCAAAAGTAACAAAAACAGATTACAGAAAATACAGGAAGTGAAAAGACACAAATCCCTCGTAATTGCAGAATCCTAACACAGACCCTGTTGAAGTACTAGAATTTCTAATCTTCTATTTTTTGTGTGCATATAGGCACTTTTAGATTTTGTAATGATAATGTGCACATTATTTCACATATCTGCTTCTCTTTCCAAACTATATATAAGGCAACTATTTCTACCCACCTTAGGGTATAAATTAGAAAGCAACAAATATTTATTCAGTAACTCTATATGATTAGAGTGCTATAAATCTACACTTGATCTTAGCCAAAAGGCCAAGAAGCGATAGAGTGCAATAAATAGGATAAATCACATTTAGAGTACATTTGTTTAGGGAACCATAATTGCATTATATCAATTTGCATTTCTGTAGTAATCATATGTCATAAAAAGAACACAGATTTTAGAGCCACTAAGTTATATAAGATCTGCCTGTAAATATTTATCTTTATGGTTAATTGATAATAAATCACAATCATTTATAAATCTGTTCATCAGTTGAATAGCACACATAATTTTAAAGGTTTCAGATTTTTGTCTTGGCTATATATTTATAGCAAAAGAAGATTTCACTGAAGCAGGAAACTACCTAAGAGGATGTGTTATCACTGGAATTTATTCTGAAGAAGATGCTTTGACACTGTAAGTTTACTGGTCTTCTAATTTTAGAGAGGAAGAAGTTTGCAAAATAATATATTGCTAGTTTTTACACAGTTGAAGGAAAGTAGGGCAGTGACATAACTATTTTTATTTTTTATTATATTATTATTTCCTTCTAAGAAGATCTGGGCAGTAGCATCTGGCTCTTTAGAATTCTTAGATATCATTTTGCTTTAGGCTAGAGCCCCTACAGGGGCAACCTTGGACTCATAATACTTTACCTTCCTATAAAAATTTTTCCTCTTCGGGTTCTGTTATTTGCAACTTTGGTTCTTTGGAATTGTCATAGTTTTGGGGGGAATTTTACTTCTTGAGTGTCTGGGTTTTGATTTGCCACCAAGGTATATATAAAAATGAGAATTTCCCGATATTTCTCTCAGAGTTTTAGGTGATGTGACTGTACCTGACCATTCTAGTTAATTCTAAGTTATTGCTCTTTTAGCCACATAAGTTGCTTTATTTGTAGAATGTGGAACTTTTGTGAACTACCAAATATTTCACTTGCTTCAAAATGAAGGACTGAACTGAACATTTGGAGATTATTACATATACAATACATATAGTAATACATATNCAGTTTATCTTGCTTTTCATAGTATTCCTAATTGTGATTTCTGAGCTTAAATCTTTAATCATGAGCACTGGTGACATATACTTTTGAAGATCAAGCTCCATTTCCGTCCATGAAATTCATGACTTTTGAAAAGGAAACACTGATTTCCAGATCTTTAAGAAATAAGAGACCTATTCACCTGACACATGGACAGTCACCCACTACCTTCTGTTCTGCTGTCATTGTGCATTTAGCTATGATCCAAAGAGCTAGACCAGCTGTTTTCAGAGTATGTTTTTATTTATAACCAACTGATCAACCTAAGAGGTAATCTGAAGGCTGGATCGTCCACTAATGCTTATAATATTATAATGTCTATACTTTGTTCTAACATCAGTTAAGATTTTATATCATATAAATGTGACTACTTCATTGTAGTTTCACACAAATCATTTTTTTCTGTTTAGTGATTTCCCTTTAAGTTTAGTTAGCAAAAGTTGTGGTAAGAAGGAGCAGATTTGGGCTGTGTTATAGTGGACGGAGCACAGACTTTATATCTGGGGCACCTCAGTTTGAATCCTATCTCTGCCACTTATCACTTTGAGTCCTGGTTTTCTCATCTGTAAAATGGGGGTGATAGTGGCATACATTATAGGGCTGTTCTGGGGGTAAAATGAAAGCTAAAGGCATCTACAAGAGTGCCTGGCAAATAGTAGGTTTATAATAAATGCTTGTCTCCTTGCTCAGCATTATGGTGAGCAGTCCAAAAAGGTTGAGAACCATTCAGTATGTTCCTAATACTATTTAGACATTTTCTTGATGAATAAGTTGTCTAGAAAAAAAAGAATCTGTCTAGATTATTAGCTGTTGCTTTCTTTTAATCTAGGTTGTCAAGCTCCTGAATTTCCTCAAACAGCCTCACATAGAAGATAAATTTGCCTGTAAATTGAGTTCATTTCTTCCTTAGTAGTAGGGCTTCTCATTTGCTGCCTCCCCATCTGACCTCTTGGCATAATTGTTTGTTTTTGATGACTGGCTATATTTTATTGGAAATTTTAATACTGCATTTCTCCACAGGTCAAATAAATATGCAGCAACACTTCCAGCTCTGCTGCTGGCCAGACACAAAGAGGGCGAAGTAGAGAGCATTCCATTAGCTAACTCCCGTGCACAAGACATAGTTCAAATAGTAACCAATGCATTACTGGAGACATTTGTGAGTATATTTTATAATAAGGACGTTATTTGAAATATAGAATCTAGAGGAGTTAAAAATAGCATATTTTAATGCACAGTTTTCCAGCTTTTGTTGGCAGAGGGCATGATGTTTTGTGAGCTGAAGATTCATTAGGTTACTCTGTTTTGTTCACTCATTATGAATATAGCTTTTATAGTCCACTGCCAGAAGTTTGCATGTTTTTGGATTATTTTTGCATTGTGGTGACTTGTGTAGCTGATGGCCAGTTGAAGGAGGTACTCGATCTTGGCTAAAACTTGGTATAAAGCACATGGATTCTGGAGAGAGAGTCAGACTGCCTAGGTGCAGATCCTTGCTTGTTTCCTTACTGGATCTTCATTAACTTCTCTGTGCCTCATTTTCCACATGTGTAAAATGCAGCTGTAGTAGCACCTGCCGCAGAGACTTATCATGAGGACCAAATGAGACATATGTAGTTTTGGGTAGTGTTTGGCCACTGGTAAACATTAAACAGATGTTAGCTAGAATTCATATTTATACAGTTTTAGAACAAAACAGTGTCTTATGAAAGGCCTTTTCCACTGCTCCCTTTGAAAATAGTGGGCTCAAGGACTTGACAGTTTTAACATGCATTTCTTGATTTTAGTTATTTTTGCATTTATATTAAACATAGCTAAAATATAACAAATTTATGCTTTTCTATATTTCTAAAGTGACATAAGCATTATAATCAGCAATAAATAATGAATATCCTCCTGTTATGTTTCTTGCCATGATAATCTAAATGACATTGCATTTGAGGCTTAAATTACTGGCTGTAGCCTTTATTAAGTCTTTTTGATTCTGTTCCCTCCCCTACCTCATTAAAGTTACAGGTTATAATTAGTCAAATCATTAATATTTTCATGATGTAGTTTTCCAAATTATTAAAGTAGCATTTTTGTCTTTAATGACATATTAAATGAATATTTTTTTAGCCATAAACATAGTGTAATATTTTGGAATTATTATAAGCCTTTACCTTTTCTCTCCCACATAATACAGAAAGCTATGAAAGAAGAAAATTGAAGTCAACTGTAACCTCTTTAACCAAATTTAAATTGGGAGAAATATTTTCCCAAACTTAAAAAACATTCCATGTGTATATATGTGATTGTGTTTTTATCTTAAGAGATATTTCCATCAAGAAATGAAGATACACATATTGTTTTTTTAGTATCTACATAATATTCTGTTGTACTAAAAAACCACAAGTTATTTAATTTCCTGTTGATGAATATTTGTCTTTAGTTTTGTTTTACTCAGTGACCAACCTTGAGGATAATCTTTGGGTGTTGTCATGATTACATAATCATGGTAAATTCACAGAATTTGAATTGCTAGTCCAAAGGGCAGGTTCATGTTTAAGGCTGCTGATACTTATTCCTATTTTGTACAAGAGGAAATTTGAACATTTTACTCTTTCATCTTTGCTTAACTGATATATAAAAATCGGTATCTATTTTTTGTTAAGATTATATTCTTTATGGCTGAGAAAGTTTGGGCAAACTTAACAACTATCAGAATCTGTTTATTTTTAAGGCACATGTGATAAGCATTGTGGCAGTATTTCAGTTTACAATGTTTTGGTTTGCAACATTCAACTAAAAACTGAACCGCTATAAAAGAAATTGTTTTGCTTTTAGTTTATGACCTTTCCATAAATTTTAAAACCCTCAAGTGGTTATTAAATTTCTTAAAGCTACTCTGTGTTGGAGATTTAAATGAGAGGATGTAGCAGCCAGCCAGCTGCAAGCTCATCTCCTGGCCTGCGCTTAAGTACTAGAAAGACTTTGGTTTCTTCATCTGGATAGGGAAGAGGACTGGATGACCAGACAGTAAACATTTTTTATATGGCATGATGAAACTGATGACAAATTAGGCCAGGGAAATAATGCCCAAATCTGAAAAACACGATAATTAACAACATGCAGTGATCTATTCAAGGCTGTCACATTTAAACATACTTCTGAACAAATAGTTCTAGAACTTTTCTCAGATACGTTGAGTTCCTTTTTTATGGTTTTATTATGCATAAGTTACAGCCTCTTGTATATTCAAATAGCAAAAGGACACCTTCCAGTTACCACATTTGATGATCTTTCCTGTAAGTAGCAACCAAAACTATTGACAATGCTTTTCCTTCTCAAAATTCTCTTTTCCTCTGGGTTTTGCAATTCCAGACACCTCCTTCAACCCTCTGGCCACTCTGGAATTGCATCTTCAACCCCTTTTTCTTCCTTTGCTGTTTTTTCTTTGGGAAATTTTATCCATACCCATAATTTCTATCATTATACCAGCTGATGATGCCTAAATATGAGTTTCTGATCTTTTCTCGTAAACTCCTAGAACTCTTGGTCTTTCTTCCCTGAAATGTGTCACCTGTGTGTCCTTTCACAAATGCGTATTCTAGTTAGTCATCTTTCTAAAACAGGCCTAACCATGTCACTCATTTGATCCAAAATCTTCTCAGTATTCCTGGGAGCTAGAAAACCTATCAAGGCATTTTACCATCTGGTCTTACAGCCACATTTGCCTCTTGAATGCCTAAGTCTGGCATACTTCACTCCTACTGTTACCAGATGGCATGTATGCTTTCACACCTCTCTGCCCATCCCCACGATGCTCCCTATATCTGGAATCCTGGCTCTGGCACATACCTTCCTCTGTCAAGATCTTGTTTTCTGCCTGAGGCCAGATCAAATACCACTTCTGAAATCCATGAGCTTCCCTACTTTGTTTTCTTAGCTTAATTTTATAGTCATACATTAATTCTTTCTTGGATCACAGCAGTTTGTATACATGTCTCCTCCTCTAAAGTATGAGCTTTTGGAGGGCAGGGAAAGTATTTTAGTTCTTTTTGTTTCAGTATCCAGCATAACATCTTGAGCTTTGTAGTTCAAGTGGCTCTATCTCTCCTAATTTTTTTTTTTTTAACAAATAGTTTATTGTCAAATTAGTTTCC